>NW_005358043.1:5144255-5159218 GCF_000412655.1 Myotis brandtii
TTTGTCTCTGCATTTTGGCTGCTTCCCTGTGTTTGTTTCTATGTACTGGGTAGCTGCTAAGTCTCCTTGAGTTGATAGAGTGGCCTTTGTGGTTGGTTCCCTATAGGGCCCAGTGGCTCAGCCTCCCCAGTCACCTGAGGTGGATGCTCTTGTTGCACCCCTTTGTGGGCTGTTTGCACAGTCTTGTTGTAGTTAACCCTTGATTTCTGTTGGTATTGATCTCCAGGCCAATTGGCTGTGATGACCAGCTGTGTCTACACTGGAAGATCTGTTGCGCAGGAGACACCCTTATGGGGCAGGACTTGCTTCAGTGGGGCTTTGGTGCTCACTGATTCCCCCCCTTGAGTGTGTCTCTTATGGATGTGAAGAGTTGTAATCCAGTATGGTCTCACACTGACCACTGGGTACACTGGCTCTTGGATCTTCAAGGAGATGCAGGGTCAGCCACTGTCTGGGGGCCACCCAGCAGGAGCTACAGAGACATCTTCAGATTCCTCCTCTTTGTATGGGGTTTGGAAGTGCCCAGATGAGGCCCAGCTGTGAAGCAAGGCTGGCAGGGTCTTGGGCCTTCTTTTGGAAGCTCTGGGGCTCTCTGACTCAGCTGCAGTTTGACAGGTTTTAGGAGCAATGACAGGCCATTTATATGCAAAAGCCAATGTGCACAGCTTGGGTGGGGTTGTAAATTGGGCGGGGTGGGGTCTCTGGGAATCACCAAGGCGGAGCAAACAGCAATGGCTGCCAGCCAGCCCTGAACCGGAGAAGTCCCTGGTTCTCTGCGTCCTGCGCCCCCGTGCAGGAACAATGATCGCTGTGAGCTCCTCTGAGAGAAAGCCACCCTCGTGTTCCTGTTCCAATGTCAGACAGTCCAGTTTCTCCCCGTATGTGCCTGGGTCCCCCAGAGTCTCGCCCGGAACTGGAGTTCAGAGCAAGCAGGAGTTTGTATCTCCCTCCCAGTTAAAAGAGCAGCACATCCAGGTGCCAGCACTTTCTGCGCCTCCGCACTTCCTACCAGTCTCAGTGCGCCTTCTTCACCTCTCTAGCTGTGAAACTTCCACTCAGCCAGCCTTCCTGGGTGGTAGTTGTTCTGCCATTTAGCTGTGGTATTGATGTGGTTGTGAGAGGCAGCAAGTACAGGCGCTTACCTATGCCACCATCTTGGTTTCCCCCCCACCCCTCTTTCTAATATGCTAGTCTGGGGTTTGCCTCTGTGTCTGTGACTTTGTCCAGGGTTCTCCCACCTGAACTCTGCCTGCATGGCCATGGGCTGAGTGCTCAGGCCTGTAGGAAGACCTATGGAGATTTCTGCTTGAGTTGAAACTGCGAGTCACCTGGGAGTTTCTAACATGTACTTGGGATGGGCTAGGCAAGGAGCTATTTCTGAGCTGGGTAATGCTTTGGTGAGTAAGAAAAAAGGACAGCACCGAAGGAAAGGGGTCTTTTAACAAAGAACAGAGCAGTTATAAGCAAGGTGAGTGCTGGGGGATACTCACAAGGTTCTATGGCTGCGGTAACAAGGCACCATGCTCCCTCTGAAGACTCTGGGAAGGATCTGTTCCAGGTCTTCCTCAAAGCTTCTGGTAGTTTCTTGGCTATACTTGCCTTCTCATCGCATCCACCTTGTGTGCATGTCTTTTGTAAGTATACCAATTATTTTGGATTAGGGGCCCATCCTACTTCATTATGACCTTATCGTGACTAATTACATCTGCCATGACTCTATTTCCAAAAAGGTCACCTCTGAGGGACTGAAGGTTAGGACTTCAACATGCCATTTTTGGGGGCCATGATTCAACCCCTAATCGTCTCCTTCCTGCTGTGGGCCTGGATGTGGAGCCAGTTTAAACTGGAGGTAAGACCAAGATGCAGCTCCTGCCACTGCTGGCATGAAAGCACCATTTTTTCTGTTTGTTTCTGTAGACGTGGACTAAGATGTGCTTTTCAGACATCCTGAATTTCTGACATTTTTCTCCCAGACAAATATGGTTCCTGAACAGAAGATAGATCTTTCAGATATATTTGTTGTGGGACTAAAAGAGTTTCTAAAGGTAGCCACCCAGCAATGGAGCTAAAAATAAGAGAAGAACCACACACAAATGATAAAAAGAAAAGAGTTTGACTTCTTACTAGCATTTATGAACCAAGTTGTGTTAGGACAGACACTTTTATTTCAGAGCTGCAAAGTATGAGAAGGATTTTGTGCTTGGATCAGCACCTGTTTTGGCCATAATTTCAGTGTAGTATATAGGGTGTTATGGAGTTATGTGTTCTACTTCTTGAGAGGAACATATCTCCCAGGCACAATTATTTATTTTAAGTCACTTCTAGGAGCAGACTTGAAGTTGAGCAAGCCCTTCTGGGGTTGACTGTGCAGGCAAGGACTCAGGAGGCATGTACAGACTTAATTTTTCAACTTGCTACAGTCAACAAGGGGAAAAGCCCATTTCTAAAGGTGGTTTTGAGAATACTTTTGAAAAATTCCACTCTATGTCTACTAATAAACAAATCTATGTATTCATATTTGAAACTTAAAACTTCGTGCTGTGCCCTGTAGCTTCGAGACAGAATTTGTTGTGGGAGGGGCTGTGCAGGGACTTCCCATTCTGTAATGTGGCTGCAGCACAAAGCGACACGTGCTCCCTCTCCCCCTATTTCCTGGGCTTCATATGTTAAACAACTGTCATCGTGAGATATAGTGACTAAACTTCTACTTAATAGGTGGTTTGCATGTGCAAGTTTCCTTGACATTACCTTGGTTCATCGAATTAAATTCTTTTCCTGTTAATTAAATCACCAGTGAATAGAGGTTGTAACTTTATCTGTGGTCTCTCTAGTAGATTTATAATGAAAGACAATGGGTTCTTGTCTAATGAGAAATGTATGACATGCTATTATCTCCTGCTTTTCTTTATTATACAATTAAAAGTGTCATTTGAGAATTGTATATCATATATTTCCACTACTTATTTATAGCACCGTGGAAAATCTGAATGCTTATTTATGCGGGGTTTACTAATTTAACCTAAGGCAGGAAGATGGCACCATGAAATGCTTACTATAGAAAACTTTATTAAGAGATGTGAAATATAGGAAGGAGGTGAGGAGATAGATAAACAGACATTGTTGTTTCTCCATTCCCTCCATCCTGACCTCCAATTTATCAGTAAGGCTTATGTTTTCTACCTCCAAAATGTGTCTGAAATCCACTGCCTTCTCTCTAACTACTACCCCCAGGTTCAGCCACCATCAGCTCTCACCAGGGCTACTGTGTTAGTCCAGCCTATGGCTCCTATAGTTTCACTCTGCATCCTTCTAGCCTCATCTCACCTGGACACCAGGGGAATCTTTAAAAGCATGAATCTGTTAAGATCCTGCATTATGAGCTTATCTTCTCCCACACCCTCCCATCTCCAAACTCAACACACGCTAGGAAAACTGCTCTCCTTCTGGGGTCTTCAAATAGACGAGGACCTCTCTGTCCTAAGGCCTTCCCACACACTGCTTCTCCTGCCTGGGGCCCTAGACTCCCATCACCACTCCCTGCCAGCACACACGAGTGGTCATTATTTACTTACCTCTTTCTGTCTCTTTCCTCCAGTAAGAAAGCATCATGGCTATTTTCTTTATCAGCACATACTCTGCTCTTAGCACACACCTGACAAATAACAAGCCCTAAATATTTGTTGAATGGATAAATAAATGAGAAATGTATAAAGAAAAATGAGAATAAATGGGTCTACCCCCTACCTCATAATTTTAAAGTTGGGAAAAGCTTTTGAATTTAAAAATAATCATACAGAATGCTAACGGTGAATGGTTATTATATGAAACTACCTACATGGATCATCACTGCTAATTTGTCTGGAAATTTCATATTAAGCATTGTGTGTTTTGAATATAACTTTTTGTAGGTGAATTTATGCCACAGTGAAAATTCTTGCCTTTTTATTGAGAAAAAGAAAGAGAACTTGGGAAGTTATTATTCTAGGTGAATGTCCAGTGTTTTTTGTGTGTCTAATAAGATAATCAAGTCTCTATTACTCTTCCTGGCTTTCAAGACTTAGTCTACTCTTTCCCATATTACTAAGTGAATTTTATTTTTTGTGGTAGTCCAACTGTGCACCCTTAACAACATTTATTTATTCAATTATATATTTTTGAATATCTACTATTTTCCAGCATTCTCTAGAATTTTACACTAATTTCCATATTACTTTGTTTATGATATTTCTCTAGACTGGAAAATCACTTATTATTTTTTCCCACTCACTCTTCAAAATCTAGCGCTCTCCTACTTTCTTCAGAAAGCCACTCCTATTTTAACTTGACGGTGATTCTTTCATATTTAAAATTTACTTTTAATTTATAGTTTTTTACTGCCATACCTAGTTTAAAAATATTTGCATGTAGTGAGCACCCTCCCAAGGCAGACCAAAGTATTTGGAGCTGATTATATCTCCTACCTCTCCTGTATACATCTTCCTACCAAACAGAGTTCCAGGCACATAGTAGGTACACATTAATTATCACTAAATGTATTAATTGATATAATTCCTGCTATGTCTACATGAGAACCATAGCAAGTAAGCCCCCTGCACCCATAGGGAATATACTCAACCATCTCAAGGACTTGGGAGTGGAACACAGTGGGTGGGCTTATTGCCGTGGTCGTGAACAAGCAGAAGACAATATATTATCCATAAATGCCTGAGTCAAAAGGGTTGGTCAGTAATGAAAGCAGACACAAAAGGAAGTTCCCCCCAGATCAATGCTGTGACATCCAAATACCATCCAGAGAGACTTCAGTACAATAAATTAACATTATGGACCCACTGGCAGAGCTATTCCCATGGTTGTTAAGAGGGCTGGACGCACCTTTCATTGGGAGATTCATTTTAAGACCACTCCATTCCTGTGTTCTGCTTCCATGCTATCCATAAAACCCTCTAGTACAGCGGTTCTCAACCTGTGGGTCGCGACCCCTTTAGGGGTCAAATGACCCTTTCACAAGGGTTGCCTAAGACCATCGGAAAGCACATATATAATTATAAATTGTTTTTGTGATTAATCACTATGCTTTAATTATGTTCAATTTGTAACAATGAAATTGGGGGTCACCACAACATGAGGAACTGTATTAAAGGGTCGCGGCATTAGGAAGGTTGAGAACCACTGCTCTAGTAACTTGGCTTCCCATATGTTGTTTCTCATCATATAATAATAAGCAGGCACTCAGTCTCCATGAACTTGATTAAGGCAGATTTGCCTTGGAGGGGGGACAGAGATACTTTCGATAGACTCAATAAAATTGGGTTTCTTAACCTGCAAGCCTGAGACCAGACCATGGGCCTCATGAATTCATCAAGGTAAATGTAGCCTTGTGGGGATTTTCTGTGCAGCCAGCCGTAACATCTGAAACATCTCTCTGTACAGTCATTTTAACCTGCATCTTGCTATTTTTTATTTGACTAGAGGAAAGAGCACTCACTACTTTGCACCATCGGCCTTTCTCTGGGCTGGTAGCAGTGACTGAGTCCTAATCTAGACTCTTTAACAGGGGAGAGAGGGAAGGGAGCAAAGTCTCTTCCTTGTGCAAGTGTCTTCTGCTCTTTCTTCTTTTAGGTCGGGCTTTCCTGAGCTGCCAAATTCCCATTACGAGGGGGTGGACAAACTAACTCTCAACCCATGATTCACTTAGAATTCTCTAGAATTCCCCAAAGTCAGTTTATAGTTATGTAAATTTCTGATACCTGTTCTTGAAATTCAGACATAATTTTTAAAATTATTTAGACTAACTTTCATATGACAAAGTCAATAGCACACATATCAGGAAAGTAGAGTGGCTTTAATGGATGAATCACAGTCAACATTATCAAAAATGATTCTGCTACTTCTTGCTTGTAGAATAATTCTTTGCACCTCTATTGCTGCCACCAAGAAAAAAAATCTGGTGCAGTGAGTATAGACTCAGCATATTCAAATAGCAGCTCTCCTACAAACAAAACAAAACAAACAAAAAAAACACATTTAAGAATTTAAGAACTACTATGCTTTTTTGGAAGAAAATTAAAGTGAGATTGATAGCAATGTGTCTCTTTAATTTCATAAGGAATTTTTGGGAGAATTTTTACCATCACATATGCTGTTTAAATTTCTTATCCATGTAGAGAAGAAATCTTAAAATATCAATATTACTTTGCCTTACTGAATTAAAAAATTAGATTCCACAACCATGCATTAAAAGCAAAAAAGAATTATTGCCTTATTAAATAAGTGGTGAGGAAATCTGTGAAGAATAAGGATACCTCAATGCCAGCTCATCTCTGAGGACTGAAATACAGAAATATCAGTGATTCTGAAGCATTTACTCTATCAACACATGAACCTAGATCTCTGTGAGTTGGTAACATGCTTGAGAAACAATTGTCCTCTTCTATTGTATACCATTATTACCAGGCATTGCCAATAATCTCTAGGAGTGTCAGAGGATACTAAATTTCTCAGATCAAAGTTAATTTCAATATACTTGAAGTTTAAAAAAAAATCCTATATAATAAAACCCTAATATGCAAATGGACTGAATGGCAGAACAACCGGTCACTATGATGCCCACTGACCACCAGGGGGGCAGACTCTCAATTCAGGAGCTGCCCCCCTGGTGGTCAATGCGCTTCCACAGGGGGAGTGCCGCTCAGCCAGAAGCTGGGCTCATGGCTGGCGAGTACAGCAGTGGTGGCAGGAGCCTCTGGACTGCGAGAGGGCGCAGGCTGAGGGCCCCCCCCCCCAAGTGCATGAAATTTCATGTACCAGGCCTCTAGTATAAGATATAAATAGAGAAAGATGTAAGCGACTCCTGCCACCAGAGTACACATCATCATAGATAGGCAGCACATCTTTGATTTGCAGTGTTGGCCATCTTATGCCATGTTTGTTTATATGTTATTTCATGTCAACATAAAATTAAATATGAAAAATAAATAACCACTTTTAGAGCAAAGAATATACATTCAAGTATACTTAAAATATCTTTGAGTAGCATGTGTGACAAAGTAGAGTGAGTATTTCCAAAGTCAAGCCAAGTGCGAGAGTTTCTGATGATCATGGGGTTTCAAGGGTGAAGGGCAGGCACATATGGTGAGGCATGAAGCCACTTTCCAGAGGTAAGTGATGTGGATTTCTCCAATAGTTAAAATAGCCATGTTAAGATCAGATCTTCATTGACGCTAGTCTCTAAGGAGATCTGATTCTGGCATGGGATATGGCAGCTGGTGTTCCAGGGTCTTGGAAGGAGTGTCAATCAGTGTACATGTTTGGGAGGGAGCCACACAATTTATTAGGATTCCTGCCTGTAGTGTTGTAAGTATAAATGAGAGAATTCAGTGACTAGAGAGAGGATTAGGGTCAAAGTCAAGTTCATTGGAGTTTGGGGTAAGGTTCCATAAGAATTTAGGCAGAAACCCTTGTCAGATGGACTTGAACAAAGAGCAAATGTTACCTGATGGTCAATAGGCAATGGGAAGGCAGATGACCTGGGCTGACCCCAGCCTCCTGGATCCTGTATTTATTAGCAATGGGAGAAATTTCAGATATACCAGCTGGTAGATCAAAGTCTTCTGATCTCTGACCCACTTTGGTCAAGATCAATTGGATGACTAAATGGGTTAAACTAGCACATGGGCCAGAGAAGGCAAGAATAAATATTGATATAACAGATTTTTTTTGTTCTGATCAAGAAATCAAATATCAAAGTCAAAACATCTGACACCAAAGAAAGTACATATGTTAAAACAAGTGAACACAAAGTTGATGTGCTTCTTTGAGCTCTAGTCTTGCCTCTGCAGGATTTGTCCTCACAAGGGCAGACAGGGCATCATGTTCTGAAATGTTCAAGGTCTATGCAAAACAAAGAGAATGACCCAAGTCTCTGTATTTAATGCTTTCACTGTAACAGAGCTCAACAAATATGGGCTTTCTGTGAAACACTTTCCTCCAAACAGGAAAACCCAGCTTGATACTAACCTCAATCAATTGTCTTGGCTCTGAATAAAATTGTGGGTATGCAACCTAGATACTCTCTGTAATCATCCTAACCTTTGAAACTCAAACTTGTTTCCAATCCACAAGTCCTAAGACATCTAGTGTCCTTGACAATTTTCTGAGTTTCTTTTCTTTTTTTCTTTTATGGGAGAGGGAAGAAGTTGTTGTGTATGATCTCTTCTGGCTCTGAGCTATATTTCATTAAGGAGTTCAGTCTCTGAATGATCTTATCATATTTTACATTGTCTTTTTTTTCTGCCCTTATGCATATACTGTTCTTGTTTGTCTCTCCAAAATACAGCAAATACTGACTGTAAAATGCAGCACAATTTTAATGATGTTTTATGGCAGCAGGAGTGATTAATTACTTTACATCGCTGTGCTAGACAGTTCAAGATACACTATTAACTCTCATCTTAGAAGTCCTCATGCATTTTGTTACTGAGAATTTCTCCCTGGCCAGTTTCTCCAGCTCCCAACCTTTCCCCACTTTCCTCAGTCCCTATCTCTCTTTTCCCTGGTTTTCTTCACTCCTCTCTTTCACCTCCAAATTTCTGTTAACTTTTTACTCAGAGTATATTAGCTTTTCTGTGTTTTACTGGTTCATCCTAGACTAGTACTTTCCAAGTTGTGATTGTGACCTATTGTGGGTTAAGAACTCCATTGCATGAGTTGAAGTGAGCATTTTAAGAAAATGAAATAGAATCAAATGGAAAATATCCAAGTGCATTGTACAGGGTACAATGGAATTTTGCTGTTGAGTCCATCATGTTAGGAAACATGTTTAATTTCACTGCTGGACCTTCTTCCCCCACACAAGTGTTCTATCAGGTGTTTTCCTCAACAAATGACATTTTTTTACTATGTAGGTTCTCAAAAATCAAATCTACTACTCATGGGAAATTGTGTTCCACCATTGTGGCTACTGAAAAGGACATGACACCAGACGCTTTATAAGCTGTTCCCAATGGGACATTTCCAAAATCTTTGCATGGCAGATGCAAAGCCTCCTGATGACACCTTTGTATGAAACAACTTTTATTTACATGTATGTTGAGCTTTGTTAAGGAAAAAATCCAGACTGATTTATCAATATTTATGCTACTTCTCTGTTACTGAGTTGCAGTCTTAAGAGGGAGTGAGGAGTGTGGTCAAGGAAACGAAGGGAAATGACCAACTTTCCAAATTCAGGGATTTCTCATCTAGGAGAAATTGATGTATTAACCAAGCTGTACTTGCCATGCCAGGGTGCTGAGAAGAAGTGGGTGTGTGATTGCATTGGGGTGGCAATGTGGGTGATGGGCAATTAGGGTAAAGAACTCCAGTTTAATAGGCAACAAAAGCTAAGAGATAGATTTATTTTATTTTTTTTTTGCAATTTTTTCCTTTTTTGATCATAGACCAAGAACTTCCATTTAAAATGATATTTTGGGAATGACAGTTCTGTCTGTAATTAGTTTTACTAGTTCATTATCCCTAGAATTAAAAAAAATATATTTCCCAATAAAACTGTAACTTTCCTTCAGCAAATTCACACTCAAAAAATGTCAGAAAAACTCATAAAAGACACACAGGTGTCATGATAGAAAAGTCTTCGCTTTTGACAATAAATTAAAAAAAAAATCTGCTGTTCCTTGCTGAGGGAGATTACCTACTTCTCTGGCCCAGACACTGCAGAACAAGGAAGCGGACACTTGGACTCACGATGCTTTCAAATGTCTATATGTCCCAATTTACTGTCTGATACTAGAGAGATCCAGTTCTCTGTCCCTCTCTCCAGCCTGGGGGAGGGAGTACTTTGTTGTAGCAGTAGTAAGTCATTACAGGTGGCACTCTCTTGGAAGATTATTTCTAAACTATAAGGCACTTGGAACTACTGTAAAGCATACTGATATACTGATAACAGTACCACATGCATATTAAAATCCATGATGCTGCCCTAGCCAGTTTTGCTCAGCGGATAGAGCATTGGCCTGCGAACTGAAAGGTCCCAGGTTCGATTCCGGTCAAGGGCACATGCTCGGGTTGTGGGCTTGATCCCCAGTGGGGGACTTGCAGGAGGCAGCCGATCCATGATTCTCTCTCATAGTGGATGTTTCTATCTCTCTCTCCCTCTTCCTTCCTCTCTGAAATCAATAAAAATATATTTAAAAAATAAATAAATAAATCAAATAAAATCCATGATGCTAATGCAAGCTAAGAAAAGAAGAACTCTGAACAAGATGGATCATAAAGCTTTTGAACCTGTCCCATTCATTATAGGTCTGTACTTACTTTCAGTTCACTGACCAAAAATCTTTATGAAAGTTTGATTACAAACAGTTACTGCCTGTAACCAACTCCATTAATAATAAATGCCATTTTAATACATAGCAATAGAGGTCTCTATGTTAAACCGATGATATAGAATTTCCAGTGTCAGCATCAGCGACAAAACTATTTTTCAATTCCTGGCATGTAAGGCGGCATTTATTCCTTTTTATTTTTCAAGAAAGAGTACATATGTCATTTTTTTCCCTTTGGGGAAATGACTATTGTTACTGGAGCACACTTTGTCATTTTATGAGGCTAAAGGAGTAAATTGTGCATTATCTTCACTCCACTGAATTTTAATCAGTCATTGAGAAGTATTGGTTTCCACTTCTGATTAAAAGGCAGAAGTGCATGCTTATCAAATGGAATTCTCATAAGCTGCTGGGGGTTGGTACCACCACTTTGGAAACAGTTTGCTAGTTTCTTTTTTTAATATGGAATGTTTCACGAATTCGTGTGTCATCCTTGCACAGGGGCCATGCTAATCTTCTCTGTATAGTTCCAATTTTAGTACATGTGCTGCCAAAGCGAGCACAGTTTGCTAGTTTCTTATGAAGTTAAATAAACATCTACCCAATTACCTATCAATTTTATTCCTAAGTATTCCAAGAGAAATGAAGATATATATGCAGAAAAATATTTTAATAAGAACATTCTTTTCTGCTATATTTTTTTTTAAGTCAGGGGGACTGAACAAGCTACAGGTTGTGTTGAGGGTGCTTAAATCTATCCTTTCTGTCTCATGTCAGGCTTGTGTGAGAACCAGGATATAGAATGTTAGATCCTCAAATAGGGGTCAGGTGGGGAACTGGGGAAGAGATGAGCTCCAGAGTTTGGGTGCCAGGCTTGGTAATATTCTTAGCACTGGGGTACCCCAAAGGGCATACAGGGATTTGTCCCACAGTCTAGTGGTGCAGCTGGGGCTGTACTGGCCATGCCACACAAGGAGGTGTTTATATTCTATTATTTAGTCAGTTTTTCCTTATCTTGCTGTGTGCTCCTTTGCCCTTGCCCATCTATTTATTGCATTGCTTATTGTCAGAGGTGTGGTGGTAGCCCAGACTTCTAAGAGAATTTGCAGCTATGTTCTAATCCTGGTAGTGAGTATAAAATTTTTATTAAAATATGTGGATAGTTTGAAATTCCTTTACAAACAGAAGGATAAGAGCTTTTGGCTTTCTAAGCCTTGGCCAATACTCATGTAATTGCCTTCCTGCATGAGAGAGAGAAAAAGGTTAGGTACATCCTATGGTAGGAGAAATGATGTGAGCAAAGGTGAAATCTGGGTGAATCTGCTTTATTCTTAATAGCCCCAAACCAAACCAGAAACAGCCTAAATGTCCACTAACAGATGAAAAATGCTAAGCTAGAATAGGTAGAGAATTAGATTTAAACAGGATTGGAGTTTTGTTGAAGTAAAATGGAGGGAAAGAGGAGCAAAGTCATTGAGGATGTACACAAGGATTGTAATAAGGAACCAAAGACACTAGGCTGGATAAGAAGAAGGATGAGGTCATGTGCAGACTGGGATGCAGTGAAAAGGCAGGAGTGTCCATAGCTTATATAAACTGTTGGAATTGAAGCTGGATATTTAGAAGGAACAGACTAGAAAAAAATGTGAGGTCAGAAAGTGAGATGCTTCAAGTTGAAGTATTGGAAGACTTGGGTTATTGGGAATGACAAAGCTAGGGTATGAATAAATATATGAATAAGGTTGAAGAAGTCATAAGATAAAAGGGGTTCTGGGAGTTGGGAGGCCAGGGCATTGAAGAATCACCTACACAGATGTTAAAATCATCAAGCCTTATGATGGCGTTGAAGACAGTAGCAATGAACCAGGAGCTGAATCTTTAAAGAACAAGTGGTGTAACCAAGAGTCGACAGATGACTGTAACAAGGTGAGCAGATACGCTTCCTGGTGTCTTCGCTGCTTCTTGAGGCCTTTGTTCTTCCCATTCCCTCTGCCTGGAATACAAGCCTCTTCTGATATTAGAATTGCTTTTTCCTTTACCTCATTCAGGTCTTTGCTGATATTTCATTTTTATCAAGAAGATCATTTCTGACCATCCTATAAAAACAACCTCCTCATTCATCTTAAAATGTTATTTTCCCTATTTTCTGCTTTATTTCTCTCAATAGGAACTAACATCTAGCATACTATATATTTCAATGACTTTATTTTGGTATGTTTTCCCTTTGCTAGACTTCAGACAGAAGTACTCTCTTACTCTAGTTTTACTGCTAAATCTCTAATGCCCAGGACAGTGTCTGATACATGGTGCATGCATAAGAAATATTTGTTGATGTTGCGATGACATGACCTTCAAAGTTTGAGGGCTTTAGTGAATACAGGTGGACAAAAGTCTGGAAGCAGCAATGATGAGCAAGGAGGACACCCACCCACCTCCAAGCTGAGATCCTATAGATGTGGAAGAAATAGGAGTTCCCACCAAAGAGGGCTTCAGGGACCACTGTGCATTAGTTTGCATTGGGCCAGGTTTCAGACCAAAGGTTGAAAGGGATGTTCCAAGAGGAGTTGAGGATTTAGCTAGCTTTGCTGTGAGTTAGAGAAGGCCTGGAGCAAGGTTTTGGGAGAAGGGTGGCAGCTGGGTTGATATAATTGTGTGGAAAGAAGTGAGCGTCTGTGCCAGTTACGGTAACCAGATAGGGCTCTTCCTGATGATCTTTTAGAAAATGGGGGTGGCAAGGCTCTGAGGATTTTGGTTTAGGTGAGACATCAGTGTTACTAGGATCACACAGGTTTCTGAAACTCTCTGCAAGTGTGAATAATCTTATAAGAAAGAAATGGAGAACATGTATGCCCAACAGCTAACACATGTGATAGATGTCGAATAAATATTTGTTGGCTGAATGAATGGATGAAACAGTGCTGAAAGTAAATAGGAGAAAAAACAAAGTGCTTCTTTGACTCTTCAGGAGGCAGTCACGTGAAAGAGCACTACGTAAATCCAAAGAGGAAAAGCCAAAGAAATGTAGACACAGCCTGTGCCCTTGAATAACCTGCAGTTCAGATTTTAATGCAAAATGTGCTCACTGTCACAGAACTCTGCATATTTTAGGCAAGTACAAGAAAGGCATTATATAAATGCCCTTCCAGCTTTAACATGACAGACAAATGTATTTAACTTATTGAGCCAGAGATATAGTCTACTTCATATACAAAAGCACAGGAGACAATTAATTGGCATGTGGATGATAATCAAAGATGACCTCAATATTATTCTTGTCTACACCAATAAATTGTATGAAATCCTGAGAGCTTTACCTCCTCCCCATGGCTCAGTTTGTTCTTTCTTAAAAACAGGGCTGAGAATTTCTGAGCTATTAGATGACAAGTATAAAAGATTGTCAAAGACAATTTTGGTTGGCCTATAGAATGAGTCGGAGTTTGCTTCAGAGAGAGAGGGCATGAGCAAAGGTAGTAGTTGGGTTCCTGATATTTCTGGGGAGTTAGTGTGGACTGTGAGGCCTGTGCAGAGAAGCAAGACATGTTTGGATGCCCATCGAACAGAAAAGACCCATCTTCCAGCCTTTAATGACTTGTGTTGGGATTAATCAATTTACTTGTCCATATTATGGTGATGGTAGCATGAAGAAATTATTTGCAACTGTGTTTCCAACTTGCTAAATTGTTTAAAAAATCAGTTTTAAAGGCTCAGAGTGGAAGAAGCAAAAGCTCTTGAAAAATTCAAACCTGGAGAATAATTTGCCTACTGTTTCAGTTATATTAGCCATTTCGGTGGCATATGTAAATAAGTAGGTCACTCACCTCTCCTTGAAAGTCATTATTACTTCAAACTTTATTGTTTTTTTGTGTGTGCATATATTGCCATTACCAGTCTGGAGGAAATTTTTACAATGGCAGGTATTGTTAAGAACCTTCAAAATGAATGGCGTAGGCTTAGATGGACGTGTTGGTGCTTTGTCCCGGACCAGATAAGGGCGAGCAGCTGAAACGGGTAACATACAGCCCGAACAAGCAGAGGAGATTCAGCTGAGAGACAGTCTTCAGCCAGGAAAGACAGAGAACTCTTAGAAAATGGGGATGGTTAGAGATTGAGGCTGAAACCTCCCCCTGGGCGCCAGCTCAGCGGCATGACCGCGCCATCTTGAGTAGCTGTTATCCGCAGCCAGAGATCAGCTACTAACCCACCCGGAGGCAACGGTTCTCAAGCAGCGCGACTACATGAACTCAGAGGAGACCTGCTTCCCTCCACGGAAAGGTTAGACTTACCCCAAAGGTGCGGTTTGCAATTCAGGTTGGAGCGAGGAACGCGCGCACGCGTGCGGGGGGAAATCTGCGCCCCCCAAAGTCCACGCCCATAGAGGCCGGCTTGACCCGCAAGTGGGGAGGGCTCCCGCAGGGCTGCTGGCAGAAGGTAACACTATAAATAAGCCCATAGTTGGACTGGATGCAAAGGGGCAACCTCAGATTCTCCCAGGTGGCCGGCTACTTGGTGCCAGGGGCCAGAGCGCGCGCAGAGACTCCGCGCAGTTCTGGAAGGTGGAGCCCGGCGAGTTCGCACAGCTTCCCAGGCTCTTGTTTACACACTTCCTCTTAAATCTGTGAGTTTGATTGTTGAACCCAGTGCATG
>NW_005358043.1:5165105-5177712 GCF_000412655.1 Myotis brandtii
CACATATGTAATACCCTTTGTAATACTTATTATAATATTTTTTTAAAAGAATAAAAAAAAATGAACCTTCAAAGTGTCAGCCATTGCCTCTATGGCAGTAGTTCTCAAAGTGTGTTCTAGGGACTTCCTGGGGTGGGGGGAGTGCCAGACCCTCTTAGAGGAACCATGAGGCCAAAACTATTTTCATATTTAGACTAAGATATTGAGTTTTTTTGCACTTTCTTTTAAGAGTGAATAGCAGTAGAGTTGTCTAGAGTCTACATGTCACATTAAAAATGTTATTTACATTAACATGTAATGATTCATTATTATAATTTTAAAAGTAAGTGAATAAATATTTCAAAATTCTCCATTTTAATTTTCAATATTATAAATAATAAGTAACCCTCATAAACAAAAACACTTCGGAAGTTCTCAATAATGTTTATTTATTTATCTTATGAAAGTACGTCTCTGTTTTTTTAATTATTTATTTTTATTGAGGTAACATTGGGAACTGCTGTTCTATGTTAATGTGGAACCATCCACAACTATGGGACTCAGCCTTTCTCTACCTGAAAAATCATACCTCAAAGCTCTTAGGTCCTCCAGAGGTTAAATGAGAAAATATGAAGCTGAAAGCCAGGCCTAGGACCAGAAGGCACATAGCACTGCTCCTTCTGGCTCACCTGGGCATCTGGCTATTGATGTACCTGATCCTACCAGGGCCCTGCTGCTGCTCCCTACCTACACATAGATCTGAACTTTGCTTCTGCAGCAGAAATCAAAACATAGCTTGCCTGAGTCCTTCTGATTTTTTTTTCCCTACTGTACTTCCTTTAAGCTTTGGGAAAATAAAATATCTCAGGGAATAATTGAAGCGTATTCAGTCCATTAAGGTTTATCTTCTTTTAATTTCCAGTTCCCTCAGGACTCTGGTTATAGTAATTGTCTTTTGAAAGATCTCCCGGTGTTTATGTTTTGCTATCTTTTTCTGGCAAACTGTTGTATACACAATCTCATGGTTTTTCTATGATTTTAAAAAAAAGTAAGAGTGGGGGTGATTTTATGACATCTGTTTTAAATTTATTTTTCTTTATTTTGTATTATGTTTGGAGGTTTCTTATCTATCTTTTAAAGAAATCATAACTGTTTGGCATTAAGTAGGCTGGTTAACTCTTTATATATAAAAGGTTTTTTTATATACAAACTGTTCTCTATAGGCTGTAAATTTCAGTTTTTATGGTTTCTCCTTATATACTTTTTTTTGCCCATGTGTTGATAGCCTTGTCTTTTTATAACTTCAAGAAAGTGAGGTAAACAACTAAAAGAGATATCAGCAAGGACTGGCTATCAACTGCTAACACTCCTGTCAGGAATGTGGGTACCCTGCCTCTTCCATCCCAGTTTTGGATTTTGCACAATTACATTTCCGACTGGACCTTGACAATTTGAGGGACTCACAATATGATCATCATGTCATTAACATATTTCAGCTGCCAGGGGTCATTGGATCCCTAAACACTTTATATTTTTATATTCATTTTTATTTTTTGCATGAGGCCAGCTGAAGTTTGTTTTTCCCTATTTTTACTAAATATGAAGTATTCATCCTTCAATAGTTGTGTCTAAGAAGTCACACAATTGCCGTAACCGGTTTGGCTCAGTGGCTAGAGCATCAGCCTGTGGGTCCCAGGTTCACTTCCGGTCAAGGGCATGTACCTTGGTTGGCACATCCCCAGCTGATCGATGTTTCCCTCTCATCGATGTTTCTAACTCTCTATCCCTCTCCCTTCCTCTCTGTAAAAAAATCAATAAAATATATTTTTTAAAAAAAGAAGTCACATAAGCAAGAAAGCATTTCCCCACCTAAAGTACTGATTTCAAAATTCCATTCATATTAAAGTGAGCTTACTGGAGAGAAGAGTTGATTTCAATCTCTCTCCTTATTAGAAAAACTCATATTTTTAATAATCTAGATATCACAAATACTTAAACAGGAAAGTCACAAGATAGTCATTTAGGTGACCTTGTTTTTAAACCTAACCTATAAAGCAAAAGAAAATTGCCAAAAGACATGAAAATTACAGTGACTACTTAACTTCCATATGTAAGAAATACCAGGTATAAGATATGTATGAAATTGACATGTCTTAAAATGAGAGAGCGCTTTACTATTGTTTCAGTTTTTTAGAAAACAACAACACAGCATGGATCTGGCTTTCTGATTCTTTCTTCTAAACTGATGTTCAATCCCTGTTGTTAAGAGAAATGATTACCATGAGGTCACAGGATATGAGAATTCTCTGACCAGCTCAGATCTCCAAGTAAGCAATCTCGTGTTGGTAATTTAATAATCTCTATCTGCCACATTATTGCTCATTTAAAAGGCAGGATATCTTATGATATTATTTGATGAAAAATGAATGCTATTCTTTCTTAAGGGAGCAGCACAATATAGAAACTACTGTAATTGGGTATCAAGTGAGGAGATCAGTGGAACATTTTCATGCTGGTGTGAAATTGTTCTACACAAATTGGACTAAACACACAGCTATGACTTTCAAGAATATATATTTCAGATCATGGTAGAAACAGCAGTTGCAGGTATGAGAAAGGGAACAGGAAATTCTTAATATCCATTCGATCTTAATTTTATGTCTGGGTCAAATTTCCAGTTAAGAAAAAATTTTTCTGAGGTAACGGATCCTCCTTTATTTACTGTTTAATCCACGTGATTCTACATCTGACAAATGTATGCCTGTCAATTTCAGGGGCTGAACTTCCAGTCTCTTTGAACCTGAGCTTCAACGTCTTGATATCAAGTGATGAAATCCCTTTTGTGGGAAAAGGATCCATTTTGTGCACATGGAAAAATGTTTCATCCTGGTGTGGCATGAGGCTGCCACTTTGGTTTTTCACTGGATGGTTGTGATCATAATAGCTTCACAGGTTTCAGCTGAACTAGGTAGAGGGCAGGGCTATTGACTATGGGGTCTGCTGAGTTTATCCTAAAGAACAGGCCTACAGGCTCCCTCAAGGGAATAGCTGGAGAGGTAGTGGGGTTTGGGCTTCTACGGAGAAAGAAGGCCATCAGAGGGAGCCATATTGTAAAGGGGAGGAGAGTCTGTGTTATTGGGGGAGGAAGGGGGGTACGGGGAGCCTCATTTAAACAATAAATGCTTTGTGTGCTATTTTCCAGGAGTTTTAATATGCAAACCTAAGAAACACAAGCAATATTTTCCTACTTTTCAAGAAGTATACAGCTGAGAAGAAAAGGTTATATCTGACAGGCAAGGTGCAACTTTTCTATTGTTTCTACTGGGCATGTCAGCTTTTGGGTTATTTGATGGGACGCTTTTGAGTTGTGTGTCATCCGTTCTCTTTTGGCACCTGATGACAGAGATAACCTGGCACAAGATTCTTGGAAACAACGTTAACGGGGGATTCATACCATGTGTCGATAAAGGTGTCTCCATTTTCAAACTCTGTCCTAACATCACTTTCTTGAATTTGACAGTTGAAATCTTTCCAGACTACATGCTTTAGCTGAGCAAGCAGAGTGAACAAATAGGCATCCATCCAAATGTACTGCTATGGATAATGAGCAAAAAAAGTGTTTCATTGCTGGCAGACGGGAGCATGCAGCCCGCTCCTAGCATTGCCCTCAGTGATGTGACTGCGTGTGGTTTTGTGGGTGAGGGAGAAGGGCGAGGACAGGTGAGAGGATAATCAGAAAGAAAGAAAAGCATCATGAGTACAAATTCAACCCCATTTTGTGGAAAGAGCTTGCAAATGATGGATGCAACGTATGGATCATTCTGAGCAGCCAGTGGCTTTCTTTCATTTTTTTATTTTTAATGTCATAGCAGTGACTCAAATGTATTATTCTCCATTTGAACAAAGATATCAAAGAACAAAGTCGAGGTGCTAAAATAAAGGCAGTTTTGGAGGAACATATACAGGTATGAAGGCAATTTCATGTGTTTCTTAGCATGAGGCAAGGAAGGGAAGTGGTTAAGTGAAAGAGAGTTCAGTCAGCTAGTATGCCTCATTTCAAAAAGTTTCCAGTTCTGAAAAAGCTCACATTGAAAGGTGAACTAAGGGGCATCTGGATGCTGTTCAATTCCATATCGAGGCTTCTATAAGGACTAAGAACTTGTCATTTTAAATCTGCATGGTGTTCTCTGTTCTTTTCCATAATGATATTGTTCTTCAAAGAGGAAGCCAAGTATGCAGGGGAGATTTCTCTGAGAAAGAAAACCTGACCAATCTCCCCAGGGATGACTCACTTTCAACAAAAGAGCCCTTAATCATGATTTTCAGATCATTTCACTCCTATCATAGAATATTCCCTTTAGAGGCGACAGGAACTATGCAGTGGTTCCCCTGCGGTGCCCTGGCTCCCCTCCCAAGAGGTGAGCTATGGAAGTGGGGCTGTGAGAGCTGAGGTGGGAAGTGAAAGGGAGCAGGGTTTGAAGGTGGGGAGTGGTCTTCCTAAAGGGGCTTCTCTCTGGTCTCGGCTAAGGAGATTCTTGAGGATTAAGCAAGAAGTTCTGGGACTCTAAAATGAATATACACTCCTAGAGCTGCCCTGGAGAAAGAGAGCGAAGAAAGGCCAGGCAACGGTGAGGGAGGATTCTGCGTCCCATGTATAAGCAGCACCACCCCACCTGACTGCTTTACATTGAACTCTTCCGTGTGGCTCATATGGCAGGTGATTCTTTAGGATGGAGGCACTCGCTGCCCCAGCTGCACAGATGCTGGCTGAGGGCAGCTCCCAGCTGAGCCCCTCCCTAGGTGTCCTTTCATAGGGTAGTTCACATCCACAGACAAAGACCAGGCCGCAACCTCAATTCAGAAGATCCTTGAAGGGCCAACCTGGCTTCGGAGCTCACTCGCTAAGGGCCTGGCTGCCCTCTGGGTCACAACTGCCCCACAACTCAGCTTCTTTCTCCACCCGGTCCTGCTGCCCTCACTCCCTTGCAAGAGTCACCCGGAGAGTAAGCCAGCTGCACACAGTCTCCAGCTCAGAGGCTGTTTTCCAGGACTCTGTCAATTTCTTGCTTTAAAAAAAAATTACCTTCAAAGATGGTGCATTCATAATTTTGATCTGCAGTCTTGTGAGGTCTGACATAAATCGTACTTTGGGCAACTAACAGATGATATGCTTTGAGACCCTTTATCTAGATCAGTGGTTCTCAACCTTCCTAATGCCGCGACCCTTTAATACAGTTCCTCACGTTGTGGTGACCCCCAATTTCATTGTTACAAATTGAACATAATTAAAGCATAGTGATTAATCACAAAAACAATATGTAATTATATATGTGTTTTCCGATGGTCTTAGGCGACTCCTGTGAAAGGGTCATTCACCCCCCAAAGGGGTCGTGACCCACAGGTTGAGAACCGCTGATCTAGATCATTTGTTAAGTCTCCACGCTACCTAAGTAAACAG
This sequence comes from Myotis brandtii, assembly GCF_000412655.1. NCBI lineage: Eukaryota > Metazoa > Chordata > Mammalia > Chiroptera > Vespertilionidae > Myotis > Myotis brandtii. Next base: position 5,170,543 of record NW_005358043.1, read on the forward strand.
CACTTGGGACGAAGGGTCTGCTGGTAACCAACCTGTAGCCCTGAGAGCATAATGGGAAGAAGGGGCTGGGGACCTGCAAGAATGGGGCCCAGCCGTAGACAAATGCCACTGCAGCCAAAAGTAAATAGGAAGCTCCCAGAGCAAGGCCATCCTGCATGCTTAGGAGAGCCCCCCTTAAGGCCATCCGTCACGGAGAAACCGAGTCCCAGCAGCGCTTTGCCAGAGGTCAGCAAATGCAGGCTAATTGGCAGACAGAGCAAATCGGAGCACTGACAGACAGACAGACACAGTTCAACTGGAGTTAACTCTGCAAATTGATGAAATGTAATGAAACCCATGATTACAAAAAAAGAATGAATAGGCAAAAAATTGCCTACTCCCAAGAGGAGAAAATTGAATTTTTTCTCTCATAGTTATTTGGACATCATTATCTTCCAGAAATGGGTTTTCTGAAGCCTTGGGCGAGAGCTTCACTTAGGTTGGCCTCACGTAGTGAATCCTGATCTGTATCCACTCTCATTGCTGTGTCTGGGTGGAAATGTTTATCTTTAAAGGATGGAAAAAGGGTCTTTCTTGTCAAGGCATCAAATGGCTCCCTCAGGTCCCCCTGACAGGACCATAGACCCTTCATAAGAGAATACTGTACAGGCATGTATTTCATTCCAGAAATTTTTAAAAAGTAGGTCAGTTCTTAGGGAATTATCTGATTTCACTTAGTTTACAAAGTAATTCAATTGACATTTTGAACTTGATTTCTATTGGTGTGTTTTTCCCATTTCTATCTTTTACTTAAAACACCTGAAAACAGCAACAACTACAAACAAACTCCTTGACCTATAACCCCCTCGGACAACCATCTGATACTTACTCTCTCTTTTCATCAAAGCATCTCAGAACCATAACCTCTTTCTCCCCTCTCTCCCCACAGAATGCTCTCATACACAATTCCTGGCTGTATAATCATTTACACTTTGGGTTATCTGTCTGTTCTCCTTTATCCCTCTTATTATACTGCCTTTCAGTCCCTATCATCTCTGACCTAGATTGCTTTAGCAGCCTGTTTAATGGGTTCACTCAGGCAAGTCCCCCTTATGGACCTGGAGTCATCTCAATGCCATCATATCATTTCTCATGGGAGGTGGATAAGATTAACAGCTCAGATGAGTCTCATCTGTATTGTCCTTAAGTCACTTGCTGGAAATAATTTGTATTCATAATGAATGAGGAGAACCGTAAGATCTAAAAAATCCCTTTTAAATGTCCCTCCTCTAGAAATGTGCTGCATTCAAGGCTGCCTTGCCCTCAGAATGAACCACATCTGCTCTGGAGCCCCGAGACTGTTTGTAAAACTGACCACAGAGTGTAGGAGCCACGTGGGTATTCCCAGGGCATTTCTCAGCACGGACGTTGCTGAGGAATAAAGGGAGGATGGAATGAAACTTTTTGATAATTTTCTACCTCTTACTTTACTGATATTTCTGTTTCATGATAATCAAAAGGATCCAAGTACTGGCTTGCCCCCCAAAATGAGGCATGCGCAATTTTATCAGACACTAAGACAAAGTCATAATTGAGTCTTCAGATGAGAGTGTTAATCACTTCGTATCAATTTAAAGCAGAGGGTGTCCCTCTTTTCATGTTTCCCTCCACCCCGTCCCTTCCTACTCTCCAGCCAGAGCATGATTCCTTCCAGCTGAACCACACTCTCTCCTACCACAGGGCTTTTGCACACATTGCTCTCTAACCTGGAAATACCTCTTCTTCTCCCCTCGCCAACCTCCCTATCTAGTTAACTACTGTATAACTTTAAGTAGTTGATTACTATTAATTCTTCAGTGTTTTACTTTTTGGTTGTGTCAAACTTGTGTATTAAATATAATCATGCTCTGTTTTAACAACAAAAACAAAAAAAATTTTTTTTCTATGAGCTCTTAGGGTTATATTTTATTTTCCTTTCCTTTCTAGTACTTTGCTCCAGTTTGTGATGAACAACCATGTGGATCACCATTTGATTAACTTCTGACCTCTTTCCACTGCAATGTGAGTACCATGAAAAGTGTGGGCCATGTTTGCCTTTTTCTTTTTGTTAACTTTCTCCACAATTTGATTTATTTTTATTATTTATTAGTTTTATTTTTTTCTCACTTAACATGCTATGTGCACAATCACCATTTTATTCTCTATTTCTATATGTTGAATAGACATTTCTCCAAAGGAGACAGGCAGATGGCCAACAGGTATATAAAAACATGCTCAACACCACTACTAGTCAATGATACCATTGTAATTAGCTAATTATTATTAACAGGAAAGGAGCAAAGGGAAGGCCAGACATTATAGACATATTCCCTGAAAAGCACAGGGGAGGGAACTGCATAGGGAAGATAGATGCATGCCTGGTAAAGTTGGAATGACATAGGGAAGATACTTGCCTATCAGTCACACCTGAGGACAGATGTGGTTGTTCAGAATGGGCGTGGCCACTGCAAGCTCACAGAAATTTGGGATATAAAGTGTGTCCCAAAATTCATGCAAGATTTGAATTTTGCGTGAGCATTAACAACAACACAACAACAACAACAAAAAATAAAAGCCTAATTTTACTTGGTTTATTGAATCAGATTCTAATATCTGTTATTAAATATAACAGGGACAATGAAGACCAATGAAGACCACGGCTTTGCGTATGTGCCAGCAAAGCTGTGGAGGCCATTTACCTGATGTGCTATTCCATACATAACCCTATACTGTATACTTTATGAATCAATAAAAAATTTACAATTTTTAATTATAGACCTGTGTTTTCTATCAAAATTACTTCTTGCATGAATTTTGGGACACCCTTTACAATCCCCTAAATAAAGACGTTCACTCTCTTGGTTTCTTTTGGCATGCTTGGCCCATGGCTCTCACTTGGCTTCCTGGTATTCTCCTCTGTGGCCCACCGTCATTCGGACCCCCCAGGCAATGGACTAGTGGACTGCAACGAGCCTGATGCTGTCTGTACTGGACCCAGCTCCAACATGGAAAGGAACTCTGGGCACTGCCTCTGATTTTAGCTCCACTGAAGCCCCAGCTACATTTCTTCTATGACTGGACTAAGGGGAATGGGACTTTGGAAATGCAAATACAGTCTCAGAAAATTCATTTTCTCAGGATAGTACAAAGACTCCACCCCCAGCAATAATGAGGGAAGATGATAACACAGAAATGCAAATCAAAATCACAATGAGCAATCATCTCACCCCTGTTAGAATGGCTATTATAAAAACAAAACAAACAAAACAAAACAAAACGAAACAAAACAAAAACTCCTGTTGGCGAGGATGTGGAGAAATTGGAAGCCTTTCCACCCTTGGTGGGAATGTAAATTGGTACAGCTACTATGGAAAATAGTATGAAGTTTCCTCAAAAAATTAAAAATAGAACTACCATATGATCCAGTAATCCCACTTCAGGTTTGATACCCAAAAGATTTAAAATCAGGATCTCAAAGTGATATCTGCACTCCTGTGTTCATTGCGTTCTTATTCACAATAGCTAACATATGGAAACAACTAGGCCACGATTGTTTTTGTTCATAGTGTTTCTTTTTTTTTTAATCCCTTGTGCCTTTCACTGTGCCTGCACATGACAGCACTCAATAAGTTGTTGACTTAATGAATAGACAACTGGGCTCATCACTGTCTTGAAATAGTAACTTTTGTCCACTGAAACTCTCTTTCTCTGCCTTATGCTAATTCTCATCTGTGGACAAAAAAAGTTGCTGTTGTGCATTAAGTGAACTCTTGACTTCAACAATAGTGCTGGAAAAGAGTTTTCCAGAAGGTCATATTTTTCTTCCTTTACATTTTCTTGAAATATATATGAATAGGCCTCAAAGCATCCCAATTTTTCCTCTAATAGCCTATTATATAATTCAAGTGCATAAATTTGTCATCTTGACACATTTCTTCAACATATTTTTGGTCTATACTTCTTTGGGGTGTCCTTTTAAGAATTGTATTATATGTCCCCTCTGAATTTATTTTAATCCAGATTTTAAATATTTGATGTTCACCTTTATAAAGCGGGACTCTTTCTCATTCTTCCTGCTCTCAGGCTATTTTACTTGCCCACTCTTGCTTTTCTCACAGCTAATATTTTTGAAGATTTATTTCATGGTTGGCAGTCTGTTAAAGTTTTTCTTTTCAGATTATTTCATACAACACACAAAACAATGCTCTGATATAGACACTGTTCTTATTTCCATGTTACAAATGAGGGAACTGAGACTTAAATGCTATTTAACTGGCTCAAGGTCAAACAGTATATGGGAAGCAGATTCTTATTTCAGAAGCCACTCTTTGTCAATTTTACAAATCTAAGTGACATTTTAAAAGTTTTTTTAAAAAATGTATTGAGGAGACATTGACTAATAGGATCATATAGGTTTCAAGTGTACATTTTATGACATGATCTGTATACTGCATTGTGTACCCAATCATCTTCCATCATTATATATTTGGCTCCCTTTACCCTTACCTACCGCCTACCCCCTTCTCTCTGGTAATCTCCATATTATTGTCTTTGTCTATGAGTTTCAGTTTTATAGCCTACATGTGAGTGAAATCATACGATTCTTAGCTTTTTCTGAGTGACTTATTTCACTTAACATAATAACACCCATGTTGTGGCAAATGGCAGTACCTTACCTTTTCTTTTGGCTGAGTAATATTCCATTGTATATATTATGTACCACATCTTCTTTATCCAAACCTCTATTGAAGGACACTTTGGTTGTCTCCATGTCTTGGGCACTGTGAATAATGTTGGCAGTGAACATGGGGGTGCATATATCTTTGAGAATAAATGTTTTCAAGTTTTTTGGGTAGATACCTAGAAGAGGGATTACTGGGTCATATGATAACTCTATTCTTAAGTTTTTGAGGAACCACCACGCTGTCTTCCATAGTGATTGTACCAGTTTGCATTCCCACCAGTAGTGAGTGATATTTTTTTTTCCCCACAACCTCTCCAACACTTTTTATTACCTGTCTTATTGATAGTAGCCATTCTAACAGGTGTGAGGTGGTATCTCATTGTAGTTTTTATTTGTATTTTCCTAGTAGCTAGTGAAATTGAGCCTATTTTCATGTATCTGTTGGCCATTCAAGTCTTCTGCCCATTTGTTAATTGGATTGTATTATTTGGTGTTGAGTTGTATGAGTTCTTTATTTTTTTTATATTAACCCCTTGTTGGAGCTGTTGTTTTCAAATATCTTTTCCCATTTGGTTGGTTGCCTTTTTGTTGTCAGTTTCTTTTGCTGTGCAGAACCTTTTTAGTTTGATATATTCCATTCATTTACTTTTGCCTTTACTTCCCTTGCCTTTGGAGTCAAATTCATAAAATGTTCTCTACAAGCAAGGTCCATAAGTTTGGTACATATGTTTTCTTCTATGTGATTTATTGTTTCAGAGACCTTATATTTAGGTCTTTGATCCATTTTGAATTAATTTTTGTACATGGGGAGAAACTGTAATCTAGTTTCATTCTTTTGCATGTGGCTATCCAATGTTCCCAGCACTATTTATTGAAGAGGCTTTCTTTTCATCATTGTGTGTTTTTAGCTTCTTTGTCAAAAATTATCTGCCCATATTCATGTGGTTTTATTTCTAGGCTCTCAGTTCTGTTCCATGGGTCTATGTGTCTGTTTTTCTGCCAATGCAAAGCTGTTTTGATTATCATAGCCTTGTAGTATAATTTTAAGTCAGGTAGTGCGATACCTCCAGCTTTGTTCTTTTTTCTCAGGATTAATTGTCTATTCAGGGTCTTTTGTGGTTCCATATAAATCTGATGATTTTTTGTTGTTGTTCTATTTGTTTAAAAAGTGACATTGGGATTTTGATAAGGATTGTGTTAAATCTGTATGTTGCTTTGGGTAATATGGCCATTTTAACTACTTTGATTTTTTGAAAAGTTTGTTTTTAACTGATGTCTGTTGCTAGAATAACAAATCCATTAAACACATTATGCACTATTATACTGTGACAATTTATGCTCAAGACAAATAATAAAGTATTTGCCTTTACACTTTTATGTCTCCTAATATTTAAAGAATTCATATTTTTACTAGATGCTTTTAAAATGTGAGCATGCAACTCCCTTTCACTTTAGTTCATTCATTCCCAATTCCAGATACCCAACAACTCCACGGATCAGTCCCTCCAATGCCCCTGGGGAGGCCAGGGGTAAAGTAGTGGCTGGGTACTGGGGGCAGATAACTAAGATGTGTTCGCTGCTATTTGGGGTGACTTCGAATCCTTTTCGCTTTCTTACTTTGTCCTGGTCACACATTTCTCTGTTATCATCTGGAAGAATTTGCAGCCAGATATGTTATTCTAACATTTATCCTTGTGCAGCAGGCTCCTTACATTGGAGGGGGTTTGAGGGAGGTAAGGAAAGCATTTAACAGTCAATGAATTACCTATACAAAGGTAGAATGATATTTTTGGTTTTGCTCAGAAAAACCCACCTTTATCCATTTAAATGTTGAGGTTTACTAATTCTTGGTCATTGGTAACAACTGGCTGAAGGAAAATTCCAGTGCTAACTTCTATATTCACATTTCCTGACTGAAGTGACTTTTGCTGTCTGGGGAAAGCAGGGACTCCCTGGGGCAGAAGTAGAATGAAGCCCAAAGAGGCTGAGCAAGGCTGCTTCCTCTGCTGGGCAAGATCTGTTCTGAAATCAGGATTTCTTCTGGCCCCAAGGTTACTTTGAATAAGAGGAGTGAGGAGTTTCACTAGCTACACTGGAACGATGCAAATGAAAACATTATCAAGAAGCAACTGCTGATATTCATAGTTATAGGAATTTATTCAGAAACTCTTCACTAGGAACCGGAGGGTGTCATAAGGATTCCATAGTCCAAACAGAGAAGTCAAAAGGACAGAAGAGAATCCTTTTGAAGATTAAGAAGAGAGCTCTTAATGGGGTGGGGGAAGCTTTCTCAAATTATCTGGGACTTTTAAAAAGAACTCATTTTATTTTATATTTTCCATCACCATTTATTCCCTCTATGCCCTCTTCACCTCTCCCTTCCTCCTCCACCCCACAATCACTACACTGTTGTCCATGTCCATGAGTTCTCTCTCTTATTTTTGTCTCGCTTTTGCTCAATCCCTCCA
>NW_005358043.1:5177784-5201907 GCF_000412655.1 Myotis brandtii
TTTGTTGTTGTTCTATTTGTTTAAAAAGTGACATTGGGATTTTGATAAGGATTGTGTTAAATCTGTATGTTGCTTTGGGTAATATGGCCATTTTAACTACTTTGATTTTTTGAAAAGTTTGTTTTTAACTGATGTCTGTTGCTAGAATAACAAATCCATTAAACACATTATGCACTATTATACTGTGACAATTTATGCTCAAGACAAATAATAAAGTATTTGCCTTTACACTTTTATGTCTCCTAATATTTAAAGAATTCATATTTTTACTAGATGCTTTTAAAATGTGAGCATGCAACTCCCTTTCACTTTAGTTCATTCATTCCCAATTCCAGATACCCAACAACTCCACGGATCAGTCCCTCCAATGCCCCTGGGGAGGCCAGGGGTAAAGTAGTGGCTGGGTACTGGGGGCAGATAACTAAGATGTGTTCGCTGCTATTTGGGGTGACTTCGAATCCTTTTCGCTTTCTTACTTTGTCCTGGTCACACATTTCTCTGTTATCATCTGGAAGCATTTGCAGCCAGATATGTTACTCTAACATTTATCCTTGTGCAGCAGGCTCCTTACATTGGAGGGGGTTTGAGGGAGGTAAGGAAAGCATTTAACAGTCAATGAATTACCTATACAAAGGTAGAATGATATTTTTGGTTTTGCTCAGAAAAACCCACCTTTATCCATTTAAATGTTGAGGTTTACTAATTCTTGGTCATTGGTAACAACTGGCTGAAGGAAAATTCCAGTGCTAACTTCTATATTCACATTTCCTGACTGAAGTGACTTTTGCTGTCTGGGGAAAGCAGGGACTCCCTGGGGCAGAAGTAGAATGAAGCCCAAAGAGGCTGAGCAAGGCTGCTTCCTCTGCTGGGCAAGATCGAGCAAACTCGTTGCTCTGTTCTGAAATCAGGATTTCTTCTGGCCCCAAGGTTACTTTGAATAAGAGGAGTGAGGAGTTTCACTAGCTACACTGGAACGATGCAAATGAAAACATTATCAAGAAGCAACTGCTGATATTCATAGTTATAGGAATTTATTCAGAAACTCTTCACTAGGAACCGGAGGGTGTCATAAGGATTCCATAGTCCAAACAGAGAAGTCAAAAGGACAGAAGAGAATCCTTTTGAAGATTAAGAAGAGAGCTCTTAATGGGGTGGGGGAAGCTTTCTCAAATTATCTGGGACTTTTAAAAAGAACTCATTTTATTTTATATTTTCCATCACCATTTATTCCCTCTATGCCCTCTTCACCTCTCCCTTCCTCCTCCACCCCACAATCACTACACTGTTGTCCATGTCCATGAGTTCTCTCTCTTATTTTTGTCTCGCTTTTGCTCAATCCCTCCACCCCTCCCTACATCCCAACACCGCCAGTGCTGCCTGCCTGCTCTCTATCTGTGAGTCTGTCTCTATGTTGCTTGGTATTTCAGTTTGTTCATTAAATTCCACCTATGAGTGAAATCATATGGTTCTTGTCTTTCTCTGAATGGTTGGTTTCACTTAGTATAATGTTCTCCAGGTCTATCCATGTTGTTGTGAAGGGTAAAAATTTCTTCCTTTTTATGGTAGAGTAGTATTCCATTGTGTAGATGTACCATAGCTTTCGTAACCACTTGCCAACTACCTATATAGGTTACTTAAAGGGACTTCTTGAAGTGGAATATAAATTAGAGGTGATTCAGAATCATCAAAGTTACATCAAAGTCAATATTGAAAAGTCCACATATCTTAATATGTGAAGGAGGTAGGAGGATTTTTTTAGTCAGTTGCAAATCAAAGTCTAAGTTTAATTCATTTCTTATCTAGTATAAGACATTAGATAAATGCTCAATGGTAATATTTGGAGAACATTCTTTATCTTTACAGAATTCACATTATCCACCTCCATGGGCTCCCATCATTTACCCTGCAGTGATACTGACAGAGAACCCCGCTTTGGGACAATTTACATATCCTCATTTTACAGGGATAATACCTCTTTCTATTGTCTTTGAGTTCTCCAATGGGCAGCATGGATCTGGGTATTTATCTTGTTGTGGAAGAGAAAGAAACATTACCACATACTGTCATGTAGGACAATTCCCTAGTTCACAGACTCATAAATATACTTAAAAACAACTTGAAAATAGAAACATAACTTTTTGTTGAGACACAAGTTGCATGGAAAATACTTTATATATCTAAAATACCACTTTGGACTTATCTATCCAAGAGGAGAAAACACACACACACACACACACACACATACACACACACACACACACACAGAGAGGCAACTCTAAAAAAATTCATAGCTGGTTATATTGCTGAAGCTACATGTAACATAAATGTTATCACATGGTCATATGACACCCTGTTACTTGTACTCATGACTTCCCAGAGACATCTAGATCTTTAGTTAGGAAATCGGTGTTTTTACACCATTCTTCCTCTCTGAAATAAAATTTCTACCTTAAATAGTTGTTCTAATAGCTGTGTCCACAATTAAAGAAATAACCAAATGACAACATTAAAACAAAAACACCACCTGCTTAAGTTGGCTATTTTTTAAAAATATATTTTATTGATTTTTTACAGAGAGGAAGGGAGAGGAATAGAGAGTCAGAAACATCGATGAGAGAGAAACATCGATCAGCTGCCTCCTGCACAACCCCCACTGGGGATATGCCCGCAACCAAGGTACATGCCCTTGACCAGAATCGAACCTGGGACCCTTCAGTCCACAGGCTGACGCCCTATCCACTGAGCCAAACCGGTCAGGGCAAGTTGGCTATTTTTAATTTTTTTCACATTGGTTTTTGTTCAGATAATTGAGCATTTAAAATAGATATGTGTATATTTCTTTCTGTGTTATTATGAAATTTGTTTATGTTCAGCTTTTGTTCATAATGATGATGTACTGGAAAATATATGGTTTGTAGAGGGAAAAGACTAGATTAGAATCCCAACTCTGACACCTACTATCTCTGTCCCTTGCTCATCAGCTATAAAATGAGAATATTGATGCCTCTCTCATGGGGTTATAAATATGTCCATATAATATATGTCAGATAGTGAGGACAAAGCCTCATACTAAATAGGCATTCCAAAATATTATAGCCTGCCAATTTTTAATATACTAGTATATTTTTATTGTTGATGGTATTACAGATGTCTCCCATTTCCCCATCCCCCCCTCTTTCCAGCCCCTACTCATCCCCCAAGGTCTTCACTACCCTATTGCCCGTGTCCATGGGCTATGCAGGCTATGCATATAAGTATATGTTCTTTAATTTATCTCTTCCTGTCCTCCCAACCCCCCCATTGAGGAATGTCAGTCTAGTCCATGCCTCCATGCTTCAGATTTTACCTTGTTGGTCAATTCATTTTGTTCATTGATGTCACAAATATGCCTGCCAGTGAGTTATAATGTAAATGTAACATGCACTATAGCAGAGCAGAGTGAAAAGAGGGCTTTTGAATTAATATTTAAGAAAACTTTCCAAATTAAAGAAGACTTGAATCTGCAAGTTTTAAAAGGTAATATTGTTATTCAGGGAAAACTAATCCAGTAGAGCCAACACTGTGGTCTATCTAAAAAATTAGGGCAGACAGGCAAAATCACCAAGTCTTCAATACAGGTGAAGAAAATCCACTTCAAATTTTGTTTAAGCTTTAAGTGGCCTGGGGTTCCCAGTTAACACAAGGGTTATAAAACACTTAATGTTAATCCTTCCAGAATATATTACCCTAAGTACCTAATTTTTATATTGAGGTGACCTGGAAAAAAAAGAATATATCTTGATAAGTTAATATAGTTCTGAGTGTTAGAAGGAACATTGAAATTTAAATGTGACAGAAGGAACATTGAAATTTAAATAAATTAGAATCCTTAGGTTGTAATCAAATACATGATTTAGTTTTTTCTTCCCATATTTCACCCCCAAAACACCAACTGGTCCCCATCCAAATGACAGCTCTAAATTCGAAAAGTAATTTGGTATTTAACTTAAATTTTTTCATTTATTCATGCATCTCTATATAATTATGAAACATTAAATTATTAAAAATAAAATAGTTGCAAATAACCAACTAGTGTTAGAAATATTGGTATAAACTTCCACTTTCTCTCTGTGTTGGAAAAATAAGTTGGAAAACTCGGTAGCGAAGGCCCTGATCCATAAACTATCCTATAACTTCCCTGATGGTTCAATTCCAAAGATTTCATTTATTTGCACACTAAATACTGCTCACAGACACTGGATGGAAAAAGTATGATTTGTCACTATTTAATAAAACATCCTCGCCCCAATCACTGACAACATGAGTCTATTTTGCAATTTTCATTCTGAATAGTCTTTTTTAAAAAATATTTTTTATTGATTATTTTAGAGAGAGGAAGGAAGAGGGAGAGAGAAATAAAACATTGATGAGAGAGAAACATCACTGAACAGCTGCCTCTTGCACACCCCGACTGGGGATCAAGCTCACAATCTGGGCAAGTGCCCTGACTGAGAATTGAACCACTGACCTTTTAGTTCATGTGTCAACACTCAACCACTGAACCACACCAGCCAGGCTGAACAGTCCTAATTTTAAAATGATAATAACAAGACAATTTGCCAGAATATTGCTGTTACATATATTGTTCAATAATTTTTTCCATGGGAAGTTTTGTGACATTTTTCCTGTTGAACATGTCTTGAGAGAGTCCCAGACTATACAATAATCAATTGGACTGTATAGCACAGGCTGAGACTGTCTTACTAGTAAATTGCTATCAAGTTCTTTTGGCACCAAGCCATCATTCTCTTGAGTTTATTAAGGTGTGTTCATGCCTTAGGAAGGGAGATGGGTTAGAAAAACTCTTAGGTTCATCCACCCTTATTTTCATGCCACAGAAAGCTCTGATTGCCGTTGGAGTGGTGTTAAGGAAGACCAAAACAGAAACTGCAGGAGAAAATGTTTTCCTTTGACATTTTGAACCGGGAGGTGGGTGTTTACAGATGAAAATGTAGGAGGGAGGAATCAAAAACAAGCCTGAGATCTCTTAGGCACAGTTGTGGGAATCATTTTACTCCGGAACACATGACCTTGAAGTCTTTCAAATCCCCAGGCTAGCTCAGGCCACTGCCTCCAGCAGTTCACAAATGATGTTAGAATTGTTCAGTGCCCACATTTAAAGGGTTAACTGGCAAAAGCAAAGATCATCATGGCATAGTAGTGGAGATAGGGATGTCACTGGATATAGGTGAAGAATCAAATAAAAAGTGTGTGTGTGTTTTGCACAGAGTAATTGTGTAGCTTCTCTAGTTTAGGCTTATGATTTTTCTGGTTGTGGCCTCCCTTAATATCAAACAGAAAACCTACAACCTCATTCCAAGAATACACATGGGGGTGGGGGAGGGGGGCTGGTAACAAGAACTAAATAAACAATGCTCTGTTTGCTCAAATGTTTAGCAAATAGCTTAGGGATTATTGCATACACCATTGTTGAGAATCTAGCCAATTCTCAAAGATGTTTCTGTGCTCTACTAATAAAATAATTCATGTATGTATAATGACACATTGTAATTATTGCCACATGGTTAACACTTAGACAAAACCTGAGGGAAGAAAGTCAACATTTGATGAAACTTTATCAGAAATCAACATTTATGACAGCACAGTAAAAACCCAAATCCAAAACAGGATAAAACCAACAGTAGCAATCATCTGATATGTCAGTACATATTTTTTTCTCATACGTTTCCCTCCTTATCATTACTTTTTCTGGTTATGACCTAGGTATATGATTGATAGAGTTACTGGAAATAGCACATTGAAGTTTCATAGAAAAAAAAATCTTACTAAGTGTTTAATGTTGGATCTGTCTACTTTAGCCATAAATACTCAGCAGAGCCTTGCCTGTGATGCAAAAATCTGTAGTGGGAGAAACCTCAAAGAGAATTCTTTTGGTTGAGCATCTGGTTGATGGGACTGAATCCAAGCGATTATGATTTGTGACTCTAATCTCAAGTAAAGCCTTGTTCTGGGCCTCATTCTTGCTTCAGCAATTAATTTGTGGAGTTGAATTTTTACAGAAGGTAAAAGCTAAATAGTAGAGAATAAAATCCATTCCAATTTTATGTTTAGAACAGCGATTCTCAACCTGTGGTTCGTGACCCCTTTGGGGGTCGAACAACCCTTTCACAGGGGTCGCCTAAGACCATCGGAAAACACATATATAATTACATATTGTTTTTGTGATTAATCACTATGCTTTAATTATGTTCAATTTGTAACAATGAAAATACATCCTGCATATCAGATATTTACAATATGATTCATAACAGTAGCAAAATTACAGTTATGAAGTAGCAATGAAAATAATTTTATGGTTGGCGGTCACCACAACATGAGGAACTGTATTAAAGGGTCGCGGCATTAGGAAGGTTGAGAACCACTGGTTTAGAAAGTCACAGATCTTTATAAAAAGACATAGCTATTTTTATGTCTAAAACAAAGTATATCTACAATTTGAAACCAAATAATGATATGTTTTGAATGACCTCATGTCTTACTCTGGTGATTGAAGCTCAATCTATTGAATGGAATTTAGTACATATTAACATTAAAAACCAGTAGATTGAAATATAATTCCATTTGTTATTTTATCCTGTTTAAGTACTAAAGTAAACCTCTTGGTAATCCATTCACTCATTCGTTCCGTAAATATTTGTTGAATGCCTACTATTTGCTCTAGGCACCAGAGTCTAGGACAAATTCCCTGATATATGGGGATTATATTTTTGATGAGTCAATAAACAAATATGTAGAATATTACCATGTGTAATGCACATTATGAAAAAAAATAAAGCAGGATGGAAGGGGAAAAGTGGGTGAAGGGACTCTTGTTATGTGTAGTGGTCAGGGAAGGCTCTGAGTGCTAACATTTAAGGGGAGACTCAAGGAAGGGAGTGAACAAGGAGGAAGTCTGGAATCCAGAAGAAGAGTTGAAAGGAAGGACAAGTACAAAGTTTCTAATGCAGGACTAAATTCACCGTATTTGAGGGACCTCTGGAAAGTCAATATTGCTGGAGTAGAGTGAACAAGTGGAGAGAGAAAAGAACGAAATTTAGAGGATAGACAGGGTCCAACTCAAGAAGAGCCCTATAAAGTTGGGTTAGAATTTGGATTTTATTCTAAGCATGATGGGAATCACTGAAAGATTTTGAGAAGTGAAGTGACATGATTAAGGTTTTCACACATCTTTCTGGCTGTGTTGTGGAAGATTGATTGTAATGGAGAACAAGGGTGGGACAAGGGTGTCAAGAAGAAGGTTATTATGCGGGGACTGACCATGGATATTGGTGGCTCCTGTCAGACCAATGTCAGTGGGATGAGACTGGTTTAATTATAGATATACTGCCAAGCCAGGAATGACGAGATTGCTCTGTTGGAATGGATAGGTGTTAGGCAAAGTGATAAATTAAGGATGATTCCAAAGTACTCGGTTTGAACCACTGGGAAATGGTTTGAGACCACTATTCATTCTTTTCTCAAATATTAATAAAAAATGCAGACTTATGCTAGGCACTTTTGCTAGGTGCTTAAGTGTGCCAATGAAAAACATTGACAGAGATCCCTGAAGGAAAAAGCCAATAAAATGAACATAAATAAATACATTTTAAAGTATGTTAGAAAGTGATAAGTGTTGTGGAATGAAGGAAAGAACAGAGAAGGGTAAGGGGGTTGGGTGACAGAACAGCTTTCTTTATTAAATGAGGTAACCTGGATTGGCCTCATTGGGAAGGTGAAATCTGAACAGGCCAAGGAGGTCAGTGTGGCTACAGTGTGGAGGAGAGAATGGTGGGCGATGAAGCAAGGCACTAAACAAGAAGACTTGGTTGTGTAGGGCCTTGAAGGCTTTGAGATTTAGTTTCCTTTCGGAATGAAATGTGGAGTCACTTAAGAGTCTTTTGAACAGGGAAGAGACATGATCTGACTCATGGTTAAGTCTCACTCTGGCTGCTTCTCTGAGAATACATATAGGGCGGCAAAGATAAAGCGGGGAGACCTGATCAGGGGCTATGGCAATAATCCAGATGAGCTCTGATGGTGGCTTGGGTAAAAAAAATAGCAGTGAAAGTGGCAACAACTGGCCAGATTCTGGATACATTTAGAATAGAGCCCTCTTGATTGAGATGATGAAGGCTCTGATTTGAATGGGAGGTGGGGAAGGCCAGGAGTTCAGTTTTGAACATTGTAGGTTTGAGATGCCTAGTAGTGAAGGGGTCAGGTTGGCAGTTGGATATTCAAGTCTGGAACTCAGGAGAATGTTTTGAGCCGGAGTTCTACATTCCTACATGGGGGTGTAAGTATGGTGTTTAGAACCATAGGCAATGGATGAGGTCATCTTGTGAGAGGAAGGAGAAAGACAGGAGGACAAAGATGAAGTCCTTGGACAATCTAACACTTAGAAATAGGGAAAAGAGGAAGAACCAGCAAAGGAACCACTGAGGTAGGGAAGAACTAAGTGGATATGCTGTCAACTATAGAGAGTGTATTAAACAGGAGGGAGTGATCAATTGTGATATTGGCTGCCAGGAAGTCAAGTAAGATGACTGAGAATTGATCTTTGGATGTAGCAGTTTTGGAGGAATAGTGAGGGAGAAAGTTTTGAAGAGAATGGGAATATTGGTGGGAGGAAAAACCAGTCTGGGAACGAAGCAGATAGGGGCTGAGTATATAAAGGGATCAACACAAATTATTGTATCTATTGTAACTAATTTTCTTTGTTTGCTACATCCAGCCAAGTTCTTAAGCAAGCCTGAGAGAATGCTGAATCATTTCTTTACTCAGTGATTAGCACTTAATTACTTCATTAAAATATTTCTTGCTTTTACTCAGAATCAATTTTGTAGCTCCCTTCTGAAATTCATCTTGCCAGAAGAAATATGAATCCCTTGTAGTGTTTTTAATGACTCAGAGACAAAGGAAATCTTTCTTTTTATTGAGTTATTTGTATGTTCTGAATCTCATATTATAATAAGTTAATATTTATTGTAGTGCAAGCACAATAGTGCAGTGTTTGACATTGAGTTAACTGTAAAAATCATTGAATCTTATAGTATACTAGAGGCCCAGTGCACGACATTCGTCCCTCAGCCCGGCCTGTGCCCTCTCGCTGTCCGGGACCCCTCAGGGGATGTCTGCCTGCTGACTTAGGCCCAGAGAGGCTCCCACCACTACTGCTGTGCTTGCCAGCCACGAGCCTGACTTCTGGCTGAGCAGCGCTCCCCCAGAGCACACTGACCACCCAGGGGCAGCTCCTGAATTGAACGTCTGCCCCTTGGTGGTCAGTGCATGTTATAGTGACCAGTCATTTTGCCGTTAGGTCTATTTGCATATTAGCCTTTTATTATATAGGATACTGTCCCAAAAGAAAGGCAAAAATGGTGCTTATACATTTTGCGAGTAACAATGCATTGCTTTGTGATGTGTCTTGAGCAGTTGTTTTATATTTAACTATTGCATTGTTTTTTTTTAAAATATATTTTATTGATTTTTCACAGAGAGGAAGGGAGAGAGATAGAGAGTTAGAAACATCGATGAGAGAGAAACATCGACCAGCTGCCTCCTGCACATCTCCTACTGGGGATATGCCCACAACCAAGGTACATGCCCTTGACCGGAATCGAACCTGGGACCTTTCAGTCCGCAGGCCGACGCTCTATCCACTGAGCCAAACCGGTTTCGGCTAACTATTGCATTGTTGATAGTATTTCTTCCTAATTTGATTGTAAGCTCTTGGAAGGCAGAGACTATGCTATGCATATCCCTCAAAGCAAACAACAAATGTGCATTCAACCTTATGTTTTTTCTGTTACATGATTAAATTAATGCTATCTTGCTTAAAATCTGGGTAGTAACAAAACCAGAAAACCTGTCCTTTCTGGTAGGAGATAACCCAGCATGTCTTCCAATTGGTGGCTTAATTCTCCATAGTGCCACTTTTTACTGGCACTAGATCAACAGTTTTAGGGGCTCTTTCATCCTGCTTGTACTTCCTATACTCCATTAAGCATTTTGATCACTAAAATAAAAATTGACCCTTTGGGGAATGGTACATTGTATATTGCTATTATCTTGATTAGAATCTACAGATTAGAACAAAAGGTTGTATTTAATCCTTTATTTGATAAACAAAGACATTTAATGACCCATGTAGGTCTTCTAATTGGTGAATAATGACTGGCATATATTTTGCTTCCCACTTTATTGATTTTATTACACACTAGAGGCTCAGTGCACAGATTCATGCACTGGTGGGGGGTGTGGCCTGTGGGGGATCAGCCTGCTGTGGGAGTGCCATTCATCCCGGTCAGCTGAGCGACACTCCCACTATGGGAACACACTGAACAGGGGGCAGTTCCTGCATTGAGCGTGTGCCCCTGATGGTCAGTGCGCATCATAGTGACTGGTTGACTGGTCGTTCTGGTCATTCTGCTGTTTGGTCACTGGGCTTTTATACACATAGATTTCCTTGAAATAATAATTTTCAAATAAATTTTTGAATTTTCCCAAAATATTCATCCACACATTTCTTCAAGTGTATTCAATTATAGTTGGTGATCTATCATATAGGTCTTATAACAGGAAAAATGGGCCATTTATTATTTTTAAATCTAACTTACTTTTATGTAAAAAATGTGCTGACTCTCCAATAATCTTCCCATTAGAAGTATCTTTAAAAACAGATAGAAGAGACTGAATAAAAATTATGTACTATAGCCACTTCAACAGCTTAATTCTCAAACTCTAAATAGGTGCTTCTTAATAGAAACATATGAATGTGCAAGTCTATTTAGTGTTTCAGATGAAGAACATCACAGAAAATTCTTTCCAGAAAATATCCTTGGCTTAGCTAGTTTGCTTTCTTGTCCAGCTTAGAAGTTGCCACATACTTCTCAAATCCTTATAAAGCCACTAAGTATTTCTTTGGTTCTTAAGGCTCTGGTGAAGATTTCAGATGTAAATAAGTATAAGCAAGAACATAATTTTTGCAAATTTTGGTGGTGACTTTAGGCCATACATTTCTGCCACAGAAATAAAGTAATAACAGGGTCTCTGGGCTTGATATTTTAGATTCTGTCACTTACATAACACACTTTCTTATGTCCTGCCATGTCTTTAGATTGCATGATCCTCCTCCCTCCTTCATCGTGTGAAATAGTAGAATAGATCCTTGCATGCCAAAGTTATATGTATACATATATTTATTTTATAAAAATACTAGAGCCTGGTGCCTGAACTCATGCACAGGTGGGGTCCCTAGGCCTGGCTAGCAATTGGGGCCAGTCAGGGGAAGGGACCGCGGAGGTTGCCGGCCGCAGGAGATTGGCTGTGGGAGTGCACTGACCACCAGGGGGCAGCTTCTGCATTTATCATCTGCCCCCTGGTGGTCAGTGCACATCCTAGCGACTGGCTGACTGGTCATTCTGGTTGTTTTGGTCATTTGGTTGTAATGGTCGCTTGGGCTTTTATATATAGACTAGGGGCCCAGTGCACAAATTCGTGCACCTTGAAAGGAACTGTGGGCTGCGAGGCTGCAGTGGGCACAGGGGTAGTTAGGGGTAATCAGGCAGCCAATAAGGAGGGAATATGCTAATTGCCATGCCCTCAAAGATGGCAGCGCCCACAGCCAATAAGGAGGGAATATGCTAATTGACTGCCATGCCTTCAACCCATCCTCCATGCCCCAGCCCAGCCCCTCCCGCCACAGCACCCAGTAACCTATCTGCCGGCAGCCCCACTCCCACTTCCGCCGCTCCCACACACTGATGGCACCAGCCCCGCTTGCACCCGCTGATGGCACAGACAATTGGGGCTGGTGCCAGCAATGGTTGTGAGCGGGACCGGCGCTGTCAGCAGGTGCAAGTGGCGTCTGCTGCCCCGATTGCGCCTCAGGAGCAGGGGGAGATGGAGAAGCCCTGAGGGGTGATCATGGCTGGCAGCTGCTGCTTGCACCCCACTGATGGTGCTGAGCGATCAGGGCCAGCACCAGGCACCAGCAGCAGTTGCGAGTGGCGGCTCCAGTGCCGGCAGTGGGTGTGAGCAGGGCTGGTGCTGGCAGCAGGTGCAAGCACCTGGCAGGACTACAGCAGGCAGGAGCAAAGCATTTTCAGTAACCACCAGAGGCTTGCCCCGATGACAGCAACCGGCACCTGGCTTTGGTCTGGTGCCCCCACTCACCTGCTCCACCATCCCACCACAGCCGATGCCTTCCATGTTCCACGCATGCCCCCTGGTGGTCAGTGTATGTCATAGCGACCAGTTGTTGGTGATTTGGTTGTTCTGCCGTTTGGTCTATTTGCATATTAAGATTTTATATATACAGACTAGAGGCCTAGTGCATGAAATTTGTGCACTGGGGGGAGGGGGTCCCTCAGCCCAGCCTGCACCTTCTCCAATCTGGGACCCCTTGGGGGATGTCTGACTGCTGATTTAGGCCCAATCCCACAGGGCCTAAACTGGCAGTCGGACATTCCTCTCACAATCTGGGACTGCTAGCTCCCAACCACTCGCCCGCCTGTCTGATTGCCCCTAACTGCTTCTGCCTGCCAGCTTGATCACCCGATAACCCCTCCCCTGCCGACCCAGTCACCCCTAACTGCTCTCCCCTGCAGGCCTGGTCGCCCCCAACTGTCCTCCTCTTCTGGCCTGGTTGCCCCTAACAACCCTCCCTTGCTGGCCTTATTGCCCACAACTGCCCTTCCCTGCCGGCCATCTTGTGGCTGTGGGCGCCACCATCTTTGAGGGCATGGCAGTCAATTAGCATATTCCCTCCTTTTTGGCTGTGGGCGCTGCCATCTTTGAGGGCATGGCAATTAGAATATTTCCTCCTTATTGGCCGTAGTCACCACCATCTTTGCGATGGTGTGAGGGTCAATTAGCATATTTACTCTTTATTAGACAGGATAGTGTTTTGTGTTAAGGCATTGCTACTAACTTTCTTTATACCAGTTTACTTCTTTTTAAACTTATTTTTCTATTTATAGTTTGAAACAGAATAATAAGGATATTAGAAGACATGATATGAATATTATTCTAGTGCAGCGGTCACCAACCTTTCAGACCTCAAGGACCACCAGTGGTCCATGGACCACCAGTTGACGACAGCTGTTCTAGTGGAATGTACATTCATGTAATCATCAGATATCATTGGGCATCTACTGTGTGCCAAGTACTGTGCAATTTACTAGAGATAAAAAGGGCAAATACACAGTCTTTCCTTAATAAAATTAGAGGCTAGTGACCATTTTATTTTATTATTTAAAAGTAGATGCCTGGTGCACAAATTCATGCACTGGTGGGGTCTCTCTGCCTAGCCTGCGGGGATGGAGCCAAAACCAGCTCATCGACATCCCCCAGGGGGTCCAGGATTGCGAGAGGGTTCAGGTCAGGCCAAGGGACCCCACTGGTGCACGATCAGGGCTGGGGAGGGACTACAGGAGGGCTCCAGGGCATGTCTGGCCTGTCTCTCCCAGTCCCAATTGGGGCCGATTGGGGGTGTCTTACCTAGTCCCAGTTGGGGCTGAGGGCCGGCCGGCTGGGGAGGGACTATGGGAGTTTGGTCAGCCAGGGAGGAACTGTGGGAGGGCTCCAGGGTGTGTCTGGCCCATCTTGCCCAGTCCTGATTGGCTGGACCCCAGCAGCAAGCTAACCTACCAGTTGGAGCATATGCCCCTTGGTGGTCAGTGCACATCATAGCAACTGGTTGAATGGTCGAACGAATGGTCAGACACTTAGCAAATTAGGCTTTTATTATATAGGATGTGATCAGGTCAAAATTATTAGGTGATGGGACTTAGCCTTTTCTCTCCTTTTGGAGTCTGACTTCTTCCCTGTCACCAAATCTAAAGAGAAGGGTTCAATGACAGTCAAATGAGTCTTCAGCTTGTGTGCAGAATCAGAGGTAAAGGGAACTGGGGACAGTGAGGAGGTGAGTGCTTAGGTTGGAGGAGACTATGGTCAGTTCTGTTATAATGCTTGTTCTAAAAACATGACTTTGTTCCAAGATGACGGATGGAACATAATACTAGGGAACAATTGCAACATGAAGATTTTGTGTTGCTTGCTTACTGTTTCATCCACAAAAAAACAGTAGGTGAAAGTAGAAAATTGCACTAGCTGAACACAGCCATTTACAAATACACAAAACGTACACACCTCAAATACCTACTGGCAAACTCAGTTCACCCTGTGTTATGTCACACTCATCTATGCCTAGTGTTGTGACTTTTCTCTCATTTCAGCTGACCCTCCATCCACCTTCACAATGGCTCACTAGCTGCCCTGCTTGTGATGCTCACTACACTGCTCATCTTTTAAAGATAAAGCATAATATTTATTGTAGTAATTTTTTGTAGTAATTTATTTCCTAACCACCTATAGGAAATACAATCTAACCAGCATGTACTAAATTGTGCCACTGTTTTTATGTTTCTATTTTTTTAAATGAAAGTTGTATATAAGATTCCTGCATCTTCTCAATTGTTTCTTCCTCGTATTTGCCCTTTTTCTTTCCTTACTTGGTGAGATTTGGCTTCACATTAAAGGATATTTTATGGTCTTTGTCCAGCTTTAGTTTAGTGACTAAACTTGCAGGGGTGAATGTCCACATGAACAGTTATACCATTAGCTTTCTCCTGCTGCACTGGCTCAATGTAGATGACATATTTTTTTCCTGTAAACCTGGACTTTGCCAATTTGCTGCCCTTTGTAATGTCCTTAAACAACCTGAACTTCATTATCCTTTCAGATGGGCATGGATCAAACATTGTACTTCTGTCTCAGAACTTGGGAAAAAGAAGACATAATCTTCCTGCGAATGTGGGAAGGTGCATTGAAATGCCTCTTATGGTTCTTGCTCCGGTCAGAAGTCACAAAGGGATAGAATTTCATTTTGACTCCTGGCGCTTCTCCGATCGGTTTCTATCTTTTTAAATGTGTCACTAACAATGTTTCTGAGTGTTGTTTCCCATCAACCCTGTGGTGTTATTTGTACAGTTTTGGATAGCATCTGTGATTTTAAGAAACATGTCACATTATAGCAAAACTGACTGTATTTTCCATATTACTATATATATCCCATATTTTGTAGGAGAGAGCATCATTTTAAGCATAAATGGTTGGAAAAGGAAACAAAAATTTTAGCCTTATTATTGTAGTCTATGTTTTGTAGAGGGCCCCTGGGAAGGCACATGGGCATTTTTTCTTAATAATTGTCAGCTGAGCCCAAGGCTACAGGCAGAGCCATGTCTTGGATACACATCTTACCAAAAAGGCAGAAGTGTTCTCAGCTTGACTTTCATCTTTGTGTCCAGGTGTCAGGGAGTGGGTTTTGATATGTAAATCCAGTCTAGCATCGGGAATGAATGCGACTCGGGCCCACCCAAGCTCCTTTATCTTGAATTTTGGTGAAACCTCCTGGTATTTGGGGCATAAAATAAACACGCTGCTTTGGTGCTGGGTCCCTATCTGTCCCTCAGAAGAGGACGGTGGTCCCACCCGGTCCCAGCTTTTTCCTTCCATCTTTGTGTCTTGTCTCTTTCTTTCATTTTTCAAATCCCCAGCCCCCTCTACTCAAAGAACCAGACCACTCTCTTTCCGCGCTGGACGTGGAAAAGAGAGACCCCTCCATAATGTTTTGTGTTAAGGATACTTGAAAAACACAAGTAAAAAACTCCAGTGATATCAAAATCATTGCTCTGGGGGAAAACCTAAAAGTGATAGGCTCAAGCCATAGTCAAAGTGTGATTATTGAACATGCAGTATTGGGCTGCTCCTAGTATGATCTTCGTAGCTCAGTTGGGTTATTTCTTTGCATTTCAGGTATTAGCAGCTGAAGGTCAATCTTTCTCAGATGACACCCTCCATATCTGAGACCTCATTTGAAACCACACGTGTAACTTGATGACTCAATCAGCTCTACAACCTCCATATGAGCAAGCTGAGTAACAGTTCATTCATGCTGAGAACAATGAGAAATTTTCTAATCTGATAAAAACATTAATTCTCTATGCTTGCAAACAAGACCATGAACTAAAAAGTCTAATGAAGTTGAGTATAAAATGATTATGTGGTAGTTGTGAATAGCTTTTGAAGACAGGAACAATGAGCCTTATTTAAACTTGATAATTCTCTAACTTTCTAATTAATAAAGAGGAAAGTTTACTAAATATAGGATAAAGATTATAGTCCCTAATGAGTTCTGAATAAATATTAATTGAACCACTATCTCTGTTGTAATCTAGATATTACTTTCTAGGTAACATTGCTACAATTAAAGATATTTTCAAATGCTGGAATAAATATTTGCTAAAACTTGCCTTTTTCAAATTGTTAATTGGTTGGTATAAAAAACATAAATGAGCCCTGACTGGTTTGGCTCAGTGGATGGAGCGTCGGCCTGCGGACTGAAGGGTCCCAGGTTCGTATCTCTCTCTCTTCCTCTCTGTAAGAAATCAATAAAGTATATTTTTAAAAAGAAAACAAAAAAAAAACCCATAAATGAATACAAATATATTTCTCAGTATAACTTTTAAAAAAAGGCTTGTAAACTGAAAATTATAGCACATTAATGAAGGAAATTAAAGAATACTGATAAATGGAATGATATTCTTGTTTCATGGCTTGGAAGAATTAACACTGTTAAAGTATCCATACTATCCAACATAATCTATAAATTCAATGCAATTCCTGTCAAAATTCCAAAGGCATTTTTCAAAGAAATAGAAAAAAATCCTAAAATTCATATGTAATCATAAGTGATCTTGAGTAGCCAAAACAATCTGGAGAAAGACAAGCAAAACTGAAGGCATTACATTTTCTGACTTCAAAGTATATTACAAAGCTGTAGTAATCAAAACAGTATGGCACTGATATAAAAACAGACACATATTAATAAAACTGGAAAAGAACAACAAAAACAGACACATAAACCAATGGGACAGACTAGAGATTCCAGAAATAAGCACACACATATATGCTTAACTAGTATTTGATAAGAGTACTAAGAACACACTATAGGGAAAGGATAATCTTTTCAATAAATGGTTTGGAGGAAAAAAAACACCCTCCATATCCATGTGTAAAAAAATTAAGTTGATTCCTTATCTTACACCATACACAAAAATTAACTTGAAATAAATCGAAGACTTACATGTAAGACCTAAAACCATAAAACTCCTAGAATAAAACATATGGAGAAAGCTCCTTGACACTGCTCTTGGCAATCATTTTTTTTTTTTTGATATGACACTAATAGCACAGGCCACCAAAGGAAAAATAAACAAGTAGGACTAGATTAAACCATGTAGCTTTTGCACAGCAAAGGAAAACCATCCCATTTAATAAAAGCCTAATATGCTAAGTGTCTGTTCATCTGGTCATCCATTCAACCAATCAAAGTGTACTATGCTAATGATATGCTAAGGCCACTCAACCGCTCACTATGACATGCACTGACCATCAGGGGGGCAGATGCTCCGACCGGTAGGTTAGCTTGCTGCTGGGGTCGGGCTGATGGAGACTGAGCGAGATGGGCTGGACACACCCTGGGGCCCTCCTGCAGCCCCTCCCTGGCTGGCCAACCTCCCATTTCCCTCCCTGGCCCAGATTGTGCACCGGTGGGGTCCCTCAGCCTGGCCTGTGCCCTCTTGCAATCCGGAACCCTTCAGGGGATGTTGGAGAGCCGGTTTCGGACCAATCCCACAGGCCAGGCTGAGGGACTCCATTGGTGCACAAATTTGTGCACTGGGCCTCTAGTAAAAAATAAATAGAAAACCTACAGAATATTAGAAAATATTTACAAATCATATATTGATAAGAAGTTAAAATCCAAACTATATGGAACTCATATGATTCAATAGCAAAACAACAATCTATTTAAAAATCAACAGAGGAACTAAGTAGACTTTTTTTTTTAAAGAAGACATCCAAAAAATCAACAGATATATGAAAAGGTGCTCAATATCACACTAATCATCAGGGAAATGAAAATCAAAATCCCAATGTGATATCACCATAAAAGCCATCTGCTAGAATGACAACTATAAACAAGACAAGAGATAGCAAGTGTTGGTGAGGGTGTGGAGAAAAGGGTATTCTTGTGCACTATTGATTGGAATATAAACTGGTGCAGTCATTATGGAAAGCAGTATGAAATTTCCTCAAAAAAATTAAAATTAGAACTACCATATGATTTAGCAATTCTACTTCTGAATAGTATCTAAAGTAAGTGAAACGAGAAGCTCAAAGAAATATCTGCATCCCTCCCTCAATGTTTACTGCAGAATTATTCACAATAGTCAAGTTATTGAAATAAACTAAGTGTCCATCAATGGAAGACTTATAATTTCCAAATATATATATGGAAATCCTGCCATTTGCAACTATATGAATGAATCTGGATGGCATTATGCCAAGTGAAATAAGTATGACCTTATTTAGATGTGGAATCCAAAAACAACAAACTCATAGAAGCAGAAAGTAGAATGGTGTTTGCTTGGGTCTTAGGGGTAGGAGAAGTGGGTATATGTTGGTCAAAGAGTATAAACTTTCAGTTATAAGATGAATAAATTCTCAAGATATAGTGTTTTGTATAGTGTCTGTAGCTAATAATATTGTATTGTATACTTGAAAATTGCTAAGAGGGTAGATCTTAAGTGTTCTTACAACACACAAAAAATTGTGAAGTGACAGATGTGTTAATTGTAATCATTTCACAATGTCTATATCAAATCATCATATTTTACACATTTTAAATTTATACAATTTTTATTTGTCATGTACTTCAATAAAGCTGGAAAAATATGTCAAAAAATAGGAGAGTTGGTAAAAAATTAGCTTAAGAAGCAGTTAGATCATTAGAATTTTCCCCCTCCTCCACATGACCTCCTCCACATGGCTGGTATGCCTCACCCCATAATATTGAGATTCTTCTTTAGAGATGTGCTGGATATCTCTCATGTGCCCCTCCAGATGCATTCTTCACCCTTCCTGCCCTTCCTTTGCCCTAGGAGGCTAACCTGTATGGGTGAAATTAATGGATCCCACATTCTTTGACTTCACATTGAGTTTGGGCATGAAGATGAGGTTGTTAAGACAGTAAGGTGCCCTGCTGGTGTGGCTCAGTGGTTGAGCATCAACCTATGAACCAGGAGGTCGTGGTTCAATTCCCAGTCAGGGCACGGGCATGAGTTTCGGACTTGATCCCCAGTAAAAGGGATATAGGAGGCAGCTGATCAGTGATTCTCTCTCATCATTGATGTTTCTCTCTCTCTCTCCCTCTCCCTTCCTCTCTCTGAAATCAATAAAAACATGTATTTTTTAAAAAGACAGTAAGGGCATTTATCCTCCAGTTCCATCCCTGTGAGGTCACCTTGGGATGACTTCCTTTCTCCAATGAAGGTCAAATTCCCTCAGAAGTTGACCTCTTTATAGGACTTTCTCCTTCTAGGTTCTAGCAACCTTCCCCTTTCCTAATCCTTTAGGCCTCCAGCTGATGACAAGAGGTTCAGCACTCTCCCCAGCAGTGTCCTTACACACTTTATGCACTTCCCATGCCTTTATTAAACCATTTTAAAGTTATTCTAATCTGAATAATTATCAATTTCCTGCTAGGACCCTGGGTGAAACAGATGGTTTGGGTCTGGAAACCTTTAAAAAGAACTGAGGGTGAAGGTACCATTCTATAAACAAAGGGATTAAGTACTGATTTTGAGACATCTGAATTCTTCCCCTCTTTGGCTCCCCAAACAGAGAATCAGGCTTTTAGCTTCAAGGTAGGAGACTGGAAAAGTCTTCTATTGGCAACCTGACTAGGCCAATAGGAAAAAAAAACAAAACAAACAAAAAACCCTGATGTTAAGATTTCCAAACAAAAAGGTCCAGCAGATTCAGTGAAAGTCACAGTTCACCGTTGATAAAGCTCATCAGTATGCATGGATTTTCTAATCCGCTTTTCTTTTTTAAATGTAAACTCTACAAGATCATCTGAGAAGAGTGTTTAGTGAGAGAGAAAGTGAACAAAGCAAACATAGAGAAAAGGAACTAGTGCAGGAAGAAGAGAAACAACCTTATTCTATCAGAAATATAAGAGCAGATCTATTATCTATGCAATAAAATAAGATTTTGTGTAACAGATCAACCAACAATAACAAAAAAACTCCAAGAAATAAGAATATGATAAAAATAAAATATTCAACAGAAGATACAGGAGTAAAGAGAGGAAAAAAACATAAAAATTAAGGAATCTTATATAATAAAAGGCAAATATGCAAATTGTCCCCTTGACGGGGAGTTCGACCAGGGGGTGAGGCCAGCTGGCCAACCCCACCTGCTGGCCTCACCATGGCCCCTCCCCCTGGCCAGCCCTACCCCTAATTGACGCCCCCCAATCAAGGCAGGGCCAGCTGACCAACAGCTGCCCCTCCTCCACCACCGCCCCCTGCTGGCCCTGCCAATAGGTCCCAGTCAGGGCGGACCCCACCCGTGCATGAATTCGAGCACCAGGCCTCTAGTAACTTATAAATTGTAGCATCTGAATAACAGAGATAAAAAAGACAAGGGAAGAGAAGAAATTATCAAAATAAGAAATTCAAGAAATTATGCAGACTTGTGGAATATGAGTTTATTGATGTAAAGAGCCCATTAAGTATGCAGCATAACATATACCAAACACTTAATTGTGAATTTCAAATACTGGTGCAAAGAGAAGTACCCAAAAGCTTCAGGTGGGAGTGGTGAGGCTTCAGATAAGAGAACAGGAATCAGAATGGCTTTAGATTTATCAAAAACAATACCGGAAGTAAGAAGTCAATGGTAACACTTTACATGTCCTGAGGGGAAATGAATTACAGTAGAAAATAAAGATGTTTTCAGACCAAGACTTTGTAAAATTTGCTTCCCACACACATTCTTTTTAAGGATGCTATTGATAATATGCTTCATCAAAAAATGAACTAAACTAACAATGAGGAAGACACGGGATTCAGGCACAGGAATCCAACCTTCGGTTAGTGGTTAAGAAAGAGGCAGCTGGGGAGATGGCCTTGGAGGAAACTCATCCAGACTGGGATCCGTCAGAAAGAAATGTCTCCCATGAGGTAAACTTATTAAGAGCACTTAGCATGCTTGAAACTTCTCAGAGGAAGTTTAGACACTTGAGGAAAACTTTGAAGATGAATTAAGGATAAGTAAGCATAGAACTAACTAAGCAAATAAGAATGTGGCAATTTAACTCCAGGTAAAACAAAACTATTATGCAGAAAGAAAAGTTATTATAGATTAATGTATGGCCCAACATTTACATAAAAGAAAAGTTATTATAGATTAATGTATGGCTCGACATTTACATAAATAAGGTCAATATTGAATAGTAATCTAACCAATCTTAGTATAAGATGATAGTAGAGTAGGCTGGATTGAGGGAAAGTGAAAGAGACCGGAATCTTCATCTTCCATGGAGGGCAATCTGTAGATTATTCTGAAAACAGAAATCTCAGGAGCAGTATAGAGTTATGAAGATGACTATTAACAACAACAACAAAAAAACCTATAAAGTGAAACTTGTTGCCTCTAGAGAGTGGGAAACACATGTATGACTTGGACAAGAGGCCCTGTTCTTCCTAATGCGTTTAAAAGAACTATTTCACTATTTCAATTATGTGCATTTATCACTGATGAAAACAAAAACCAGACAAAAAAAGCAGAATTAAAGAACCAAGAATAAAATAAAATTAAAAAGCACATGCTGTTCAGTCAGAATTCTGCCTAAGTAATTTTGTTTTTTAGGTCTGACATTCATCTGTTAGCTAATCTGCCAACATCGTGCAGTTATTTTGAAAGGATTTCTGTAGAAAAGGACATTAAAGTGAACGTGCTACTTTGAATTCAAGCGAGTAAAATGTTTCCCAACAAAAAGAGACTTATGATAAAGGAATGATTTGCTGATCTGCTATGGGAAAATGGTAACAACTATTTTGAAAATCGAGTCTTCATAAAATCTTGTGTTCCCAGAGCATCTTCAGATAGTGGATCCTGCCATAAAACCGAGTGTTCAGCATCTGCGTCTGGTGTTTGGTGCTTTGGAACACCACACCTGCATGCTTCCCAAGTGAAATGATTTTCTGTCCCTAAATATAAATTCATTATCTGATGATTTACAAATAGAAATGTGCTCAGCTAATAGCATCCAAGAAAGAAAAAGAAGAACCCCTTAAATGTCATAAAACTCAGATATAACTATATATGTAGGTTGTTTATACAGTTAAAAAAAACCTCATTATATTTATTAGCTTATTTGTATATATATCAGGCCTCATTTTATCCAAACTCCTGGAGGGAAGTTACTTTTAAGCATCTGTCCTCTCCGATATTTGAAGTGATCCTTGTGCAAGCAACACTGAGACTCTCCATTACCCAATTTTTATTTGTGATATTACTAAACTTTAAATCTTGTTACAGCATATCTAACGTACTAACTCTTGTCTTGGGAATTATGAAGTTGTTTTGCCCACATAATTTTAAGTCAGTCCTGTGCTAGGTGGAGCAAGATAAAAGAGAAGGATAGATGGAAAGAGGGTGAGGAAGGAGTTGACATTAGGTACTGGGAGAGCAGGTGGCAGAAATAGTGCTAACTGAGTGCTAGTTACATATTCCTTGAGAAATGCTATTTAGTTGCTTTTAATCTGTGGCCAGTCCACTTATTAATAGCTTTACCTCTACTCCAGATTTCACCATTTCAGGATAAAATGATGTGGGTTCAGAGAATCAAAGATTAGGTTTGAGTAGGACTTGGTTCAAAAGTGACTAGTGGGGTGGTCTTGGGCAAGTCTGTTCCCTCCGCTGTAGACTGGTGTTAAGGATGATGTGCTGCTTGAAGACTGACTGTGGTATGCATAGAAAGTGCTTGGCACGTGCACTGGCATGTGCTAGACATTCAATAAATACTAGAAAAGTTATGGGGATGGGAATGAAGAAATGGTCACTGGGATAAGTAGATGAAACTAGTAAGTCAGGGAGAATTGGTGTTGGAAATTCAAATTTATCTCCTTTCTGGCTTGTTTTCTAAATTTGGTTTTCTCACATCTGACTGCAGTAAAGAACATATTTGAGTGAAGTTATGCACTTTGGCAATTAGCTTAAGGATATCTCTAAATGAAATTCAGGATATTTCAGCCCTGGGAAAGCAGAGGGATTATGTGGAGAGAAATACATGGCTGTGAGTGAAATGCAGCCATCAGTCCCTGAGATTCTTGTGTGGGTTGTGCACTGTGCTGGGACCTTTGGGAGGAAGATGAGTGAGGCATCTGTTCTGTCCTTAAGGCATGAGGAGTGCTGGAAACCACAATTTTTCATCAGTTCAGTCCCATTCAATTCAGTTTATTTTTGTTCATTTTATGCGTCAGCCGGTGTAGAATGAAAATGGATCCTAAAATAGCAGCACAAATTATCAGAGGGTTTTAATCTTAGGTAATTGTGGTTTGAAAGAAAAAAACAAAAGTCTGCTCATCAGCTCAACCCTTCCCTATTCTTGTCTGATTGTTGTTGTTTTTAAAAATAAGTTAGTTATCTGGTGAGTAAAGGGGCAAGATGAACCCACGTATCCTCCTTCCTATCTAATAAAAGAGAAACATGGTAATTAGCCGTACCTCCAGTACCCTTCCCATTGGCTAATCAGGGCGATATGCAAATTAACTTCCAACCAAGATGGCGGCCGGCAGCCAGGCACTGAAGTGAACAGGAGGCTTGCTTGCTCCAGTAACGGAGGAAGCCAACGTTCCCCGCCTGCCTTGCCGACCTCTGAGCTTGCAGTTTAAGAAACAATGTTACAAATATAGAAGCTAAACAAAACCCCAGAAACCTGCTTTCAGCTAGCCGGGTTTCAGCCAGCAGGACCGCAACATTGTTTCAATTATAGAACAAACACAGATCCCTGCTTTCAGCCAGCCGGGATCTCAGAGCTGGAGTGAGCAGGACCGCAACAGTGTTACAATTATAGAACCCAAACAAACCAGATACCTGCTTTCAGCAGCCGAGGCCTCAGAGCTGGAGCCAAGCCTCAGAGCTAAAGCTGGCCCAGAAAAAAAAAAAAAA
>NW_005358043.1:5203155-5207498 GCF_000412655.1 Myotis brandtii
AACCAATGAACTTGTATGCATATATGCATAACCCGTGGACATGGACAATGGGGTGGTGAGGGCATGGGTGGGTGGAGGGGACTGGAGCAGGCTGGAAGAGGTTAAAGGGGGGAAAAGGAGGACATATGTAATACTTTCATGGATTTAAAAAAAGAAAGAAGAGGGTTGTTATGGCATTTTAAAGCTGCTTCGTGGCCTTGGGAGAAACAATGTTCCTGTTGATTACACAGATGGCTTTATGTGTCTGTCCTTCCTGCCTGATTAACAGCAGGGTTCCTTGTTCCTTTCTCAATGAATTGATCTTCACTCTTTCTGTTCAGGACAGATCTATCTATCAACCTATTATCTATCTATCTATCTATCTATCTATCTATCTATCTATCTATCTATCTATCTAAAAATATGTATGTAAACTTTGGAAACAGGTTACCAATTCATTTATTCAAATATACAAGTTCAAGATACATAGATATCTGTAGGTTTCAGGTTAAAAAAATTCTATTTTCAAGCTGAAAAGACTCAATGAGTTGGACCTGAATCTGAATCTCTTAATCCATTGGTGGGGTTTTTTGTTGTTGTTGTTGTTTTTAGAAAAATATTAGAAAGCACATTTTTTAAAAATACTCTTAATCCATTGGTGGGTTTTTTTGTTGTTGTTGTTGTTTTTTTTAGAAAAATATTAGAAAGCACATTTTTTAAAAATGTGTTACTGGGAAAAAGATTGTGACAGATTATAGGATGGTCCAAGATTAAAACACTCTCCCTTCCCATGAAGGCTTCCCTGAAGCCATAGGACAACTGCAGACCAACATTCCATGCTTATTTAGGAGAGAATTTTGATGGTGTTGGTTACAAAAACATCTACCCACCCGACAGGTGTTGTCCACACACCGAGGGCTGAATTTACACATTGCTTCACTCCTTGACACATCAAAAGATTGCATGACATGGTAGAGGTATGGTAATTATTTCCCTGTCATTAGATGGGGATCTTGGTGATGGATGGAGAACCTCTATTGGCAATTTATAAGTCGTGTGACCAATATGTTTCTCTGGAAACAGATAAATGTCTTGTTTTGTCAAAATCCTATTATTCTGATTTATTTGGTTGACTTTTATGTTGTCAAAGAAGTTCTATGATAGATTGGGATGAATTCAACTTTATTTATTTATATTCATGTCCAAGAATTAATGTGTTGCCAAAAAGCCAACTGGAGTGAATATGTTAGTACTTCTTGTTTTTGTCTGTACTTTTACAATTATATAGAGCCTTCTGAAAAATGGCTGCTGCTACCTTGAACTAATAATATGTTGCCTCAACAAAACTGTTTTAAGCTTGTGAGATGGATTTTCTTGAGTCTTTTCTGAATAGCAGCAGCTTTATAATTGCAATCAAGTGACATTATTTCAGATGCTATAGATTTAAATTAAGCAGACAATCTTGCCCTCTGGGGGTCTAAAATGTAAAAAGAATGCTAACATAAAGTATCATAAAGCAGATACTTTAAGGCTGTAATTAAGTAAATGCACCAAAAGATTAAATTTATGTTCATTTAGTGTTGAAATCTCCCAAAATTAAACAAGAAAGAAAAAATTGGAGGCTTATAAATTTTGGCTTCTAAAGCTCTGTTTCACTTTCTAGCATTTAAAATAAACTCTGTGTCATCCCTTCCCTAGTTCCTTTTACTGTATTTGGATTGTTTACATCTCAATGTATAGATTTGATTTCTCGGCACAACCAGGCACAGAAATTATTCTGTCTCTTAGAGTGCAGAGAATGTATTCTGTCTCTTAGAATAAAGGTAAAATCAGGGGTAATGCATACTAAGGTTAATCTTTGCTTTAAATAACAATCATATAATAATATTTACACTTATAAATATATTACATTAATACTTGCTGCATATTATATTTTATAAATTAATGTGAAATATGCATCATGGGGAATTGTTATCTACACATCCACTCCTGATTTTCTGAGACTCCTGAAGAGCAGGCTTATCACATGGATTTATTCAAACAGGGTGTCTAATCTGTATATCCTGAACACAAATTCGCTTGGTTCAAATTAGTCCATGAAGGGATATAAAACAAAACATTGAGATATAAGCTGGGCTCTGGAATTCATTCCATTTAAATTCTATGGACTTTTCCACTTGTGTTTACAAAGATTCTCTCCTCAACCAAACTCAGACTCCCCTGAATTTTTCAACTAGGCCTTAACTTATAAGCTCTGTTCACTCTGCATTGCTCAGTTATAGTAAGAATCCTGCTAAGGCCCTGACCAGTTTGGCTCAGTGGATAGAGCATCGGCCTGCAGACTCAAGGGTCCCAGGTTCGATTCTGGTCATGGGCATGTACCTTGGTTGCGGGCACATAGCCAATAGGGAGTGTGCAGGAGGCAGCTGATCGATGTTTCTTTCTCATCGATGTTTCTAATTCTCTATCCCTCTCCCTTCCTCTCTGTAAAAAATCAATAAAATATATTTTAAAAAAAAAGAATCCTGCTAAGTTGGTTTAGCTTGAATCTCACATCCTTTATATCCTATCAACCTCAATATCTGATAAGGTTCTTCATCTTCCACCATCCCCCAGGTGATGTCTGATCACTCTGGCCTGCCTCCAGCAGAATACTGTCAGGTCAGTTTAGCCAGAATCTCTCCTACCCTTGATGTTTCCTCTTAGTAATTTTTCTTACCTTCACCCTGCTTCTTGGCTATAAATTCCCGCTTGGCCATGCTTTATTTGGAGTTGAAGAGTTTAGTTCAATCTTTGGCCCCACTGCAAGACCCTATTGCAGTGGTCCTTAACACCCATTTCTATGTCCCCTTTGAATAAAGTCTGCCTTATTGTCTGGAACAAGGGTCATTGAATAATTTTTCTTTAACAGTGTTAAGGGTTATTTAGACTTAGGTAAAAGGACAATTGATCCTATACAAGTCAGAAATTTTTGGAAATAATTATAAGACATATTCACCTATAAATGAAGAGCTGCTGGATATCAGATGCAAAGATAATCATAAAATCATGGCAATATTGAAAAGGCAAATGAGTTTCCATTACTTCCATAGTATTATTTACAGCATAATTTTAATATTTGTTTTCACATTTCTAATCCATTCAAAATAACATCTTTATCAAAAAATAATATATGCTTATTATAATAAACTAGAGGCCCAGTGCATGAAATTCATGCTCAAGTACAGTCCCTAGGCTTGGCCTGTGACCAGGGTTATCTTCCCCAGCTGCCCATCACCAGCCCTGCCCCCTCCCACTACCCACCCCCAGTTCCCCATTCGCCATCAGGTGATCAGAGACTGCTGGCCGGGGGGAGGGACTGAGAGGTCAGCTGTTCCCGCCTGCTTGCTGGCCCTGCCCCCACCATGGGTCACCTTCTGTGTGTGGGACAACCAGAGGGGTGGGGGCCTTGGCTTGGCACCATCTGCATCCCCTGCCATCCATCCCCAGTTCCCCATTCATAAGCAGGTGATGGGAGCCTGCCAGTCAGGGAAAGGGACCGAGAGGTGGTCAGTGCTCTTCATAGTGACTGGTCGAGTGGTCGTTTTGGTCATTCGCCGTTAGAGTCAATTTGCATATTACCCTTTTATTATATAGGATAGTAAAAATATTTTTTTTTTAGTAAAAATAATTTTTAATCCCATCATATAGCTTTGGCCTTTTAATACTACAACTAATTGAATATTTTTTTGTAAACATGTTGAAATCATATTGTTTTTGAACATTTCCTTTTCACTTAATATTTTCAGGAGCATTTCCCTATATCATGAAATAATCTTTAAAGTTTGGTATTTAATGGCTGCCTATTATTCCATTATATAAAAGTACTATCTTTTTTCTTTTCCATTTATTTCCTATTGTATATTTAGGTTGTGATCTCTTTTAGGTAAAAGTATTGCATTACTGTGAAGATATGTGTGTTAGGTGCACATCAAATAGCCTAAGATGGGGTGAATTAAAAGAGAAAAAAAAGAAAGAAAACCAACTCTAATCTACACTAATAAAAGAGAAACATGGTAATTAGCGTACGACCACTACCCTTCCCAGACTGTGAAGATATGTGTGTTAGGTGCACACCAAATAGCCTAAGATGGGGTGAAGTAAAGGAGAAAAAAAAGAAAGAAAGAAAACCAACTCTAATCTACACTAATAAAAGAGAAACATGGTAATTAGCGTACGACCGCTACCCTTCCCATTGGCTAATCAGCATATCCTTATGCAAATTAACTGTCAGCCAAGATGGCGGCTGGCAGCCATGCACTGAAGCGAACAGGGAGGCTTGCTTGCTCCAGTGACTGCAGACTCCAACGTTCCCCACCTGACTT
>NW_005358043.1:5208856-5264690 GCF_000412655.1 Myotis brandtii
GACAGGGGGCGGTGCCCCAACCCCCCAATTGGCCCTACCCTGAGCGTGACTGAGGGTGGCATCGCAACCTCCCGATCCACCCTGCTCTGTGCATGACAGGGTGGCGCCCCAACTCCCCAATCGGCCCTGGTCTGAGCCTGACCAGGGGCTGCACCTAGGGATTGGGCCTGCCCTCTGCCACCGGGAGCAGGCCTAAGCCAGCAGGTCGTTATCTCCCAAGGGGTCCCAGACTGCGAGAGGGCACAGGCCAGGCTGGGGGACCCCTCTCCCCCTCCCCCAAGTGCACAAATTTTTGTGCACCGGGCCTCTAGTTTTTATATAAATGTCCTAGCTGGTTTAGAATTTTTTTGAAAACAAACTGTCTTTTATGCATTTCTCCTTAAATATGCTTTGTAAAACGTAACAGTTTAAAAAGAATCAATACATTATGGTTGTAAGAGTTTTACATTTTTTGTCATTATAATTTCATTTACTTGACTAAGTTCCTGTCATTTTCTCTCTATGGCCTCAGGAAACCTTGCTACTATCACTTCGGGAAGAGCTCGGGTAGAAAACTATAATATGATGCTCTAACTTGTCTTGATGGCTCAATATGGATTCTGCATAGTTAAGCATTGCCTTTGGGCAGCATATTCAATTCTGTGTTTACAATGTTTGATAAAATGAAAAATGGTACGATACAATTGTACAAGTTAGAGCCTATAGAAGAGAGGAACTGGTGAAATCATAGAGGAAAGCAGCGTATTGTAACTGACAGTGGAATTTCTGAAATTATGCACTAACAGCTCCAGTTCAATAAATGCAAGTTTATCAAGCAATTAGATTACCTCAATAGCATTCATGTCCAGAAAATCAGAGGATGAAAGAAGAAAGAAAAAATGGTTTTCAATGTGAATATAAACTAATAAATAGCACATGAATTCTGAATAGCACTTGGTTGGACCAAATTTTAGTTTCAAAAACTGAATTTCTCTTCTCCCTCTCTCTCCCCACACCTCTCCCTCTCTCTCTTTTTCTACCATCATAAAATGTAGTTAAGTAAAAATATTTACAAATGAGAAAACGGAGACTCTGGGAATGGAAGTGACTGGATTCTGGCCACCCCATCCACAGCAGTTTCCACGCCACTATATGCTT
Organism: Myotis brandtii; assembly: GCF_000412655.1. Lineage (NCBI taxonomy): Eukaryota > Metazoa > Chordata > Mammalia > Chiroptera > Vespertilionidae > Myotis > Myotis brandtii. Next base: position 5,209,994 of record NW_005358043.1, read on the forward strand.
AGGAGACGGGATGGACTTTGGTTATTAAATGATCGCAGCACCATTTCTCCTCTAAGCATGCCTGCCATTTACAAAGGCATGCTATTGACTGCTGGATTTCTAAGATTACTAGTATAGTCATTTCTCTGGGGATGTTTTTCTTTAAAAATCTTTGCATCAGAGACACAGAAAAAAAAGTCTTCTTTTTTGTAAGGCTAATTCTCTGGGCTGATGGCTATTCTTATTTCTGTTCACTTCCTGGGTGACCACAGATTGTGACATGGCTTCGAATTCTGCTACTATGCTAATGTCCCCAAAATGTAAATGTTGAAATCTGAAGCACTTTCTTACACATTTAACTTGTATATCTAAGTGACTGCTTGACAATCCATTTGGCTGTCTAATACAATCATCCGGTGTGACAAGTCCCAAACTGAAGTCTCTATTCTCTAACATCCAAACTAGTTCCTACCTCTCACTCTCATTTCAGTAAATGTCAAATCCAATTTTCTAATTTTTCTGGTCTAAAAATCGGATGCTTCCTTGACTTTTATTTTAACTTCCTGCCTCAGTCTGACCTTTCTAACAACTACCTTCACTGTGATGACCCTCTCCCGGCCACAGCATCTATTTTCTGGACTATTGCAGCAGTCTCCGCCTCCTTTCCCAGCTCCCCTCTGGCTCCCACACCATCCATTCTCCACATGACAGCAAAACCACTCAGTTTTTTTTCTTCATTAATCCTAATAGGATGACATGATATATATATTTCAGGTGGTCAAAGGATAGTCTAAGCGTGTTCCTACATCAGCATCTTTTTTTTTTTCACTTTTAACATTTTCTTTTATTTCCCTGTGTAATTTTTATTTGCATATATTCTTAGCTATATTCATAGTACACGTTAATTTTTTTAAAAATTTCTTTATTGATTAAGTTATTACATATGTGTCCTTATCCCCACATTACCCCCCATTTCCCCCCTCTCATGCCCTCATCCCCCTGTTGTCTGTGTCCATTGGTTAGGCCTATAGGCTTGCATATAAGTCCTTTGGTTGATCTCTTCCCCTTACCCCCACCCTTCCCTACCTACATCAGCATCTTGGCCCTTATTGTTCCCTCTACCCAGCATGCTCTTCCCTCAGATACGCATATGGTTCTTTCTTCACTTCATTCAGGCTTCTTGCAAAGGTCTCCTTCTCAAGGAGCATTCCCTGTCACCTTACCTAAACTAGCACATTCCATCACTTGATGCCCTCCCCTTTTTTATCATTCTCCTAAGAACTTTACATTACCTGAAATAGGTTTTATGTTTGTGTATTGATATTTTTCTCCAGGTATCATTAGAGTGGAAACCTCCTGAAGAGAGGCCTGTTCTATTTTGTTCAGTGCTGCATCCTCAGTGCCCTCAATGGTGTTGGCATATAACAGGTGAAGGATGCAATGTTTATTTTCAAGTGTCAGCTTTGAAGCAGAGGTGTATTTCTAGTGATAGCTATGGAACAGAAAGAATATCTTCTGTGGCCTTAAATAAGAACCTTCCTAGCCCTAGTCGGTTTGGCTCAGTGGATAGAGCATCGGCCTGCGAACTGAAAGGTCCCAGGTTCGATTCCGGTCAAGGGCACATGCCTGGGTTGTGGGCTCGATCCCCAGGGGGGACTTGCAGGAGGCAGCCAATCCATGATTCTCTCTCATCATGGATGTTTCTATCTCTCTCTCCCTCTTCCTTCCTCTCTGAAATCAATAAAAATATACATTAAAAAAAAAGAACCTTCCTTGCTCATGTCCATCTTCTTTATTCCCTTTACCTAGCTCCTAGTTCCAGCCTTTCTGTCTCTCAGTAACCACACTGATCAAACACCACAATTGAATTAGGGAAGTGTAGCATTTGGTCTACTTGGTTGCTATGTCTTTCATTTCCTTGTACTATGTCTTCAATTCTAATATTTCTCTTAATAGTTTCTGGTTAAGATCTATTAAAGTTATAAAAACAAGCAGGACCATGAGAAAAATCCTAAATAATTGATTGGCTATACCTGTGGGCAGACTTTGGTGAGGGACTAATTTTCAGAGAGTTTTTTGTCTATATACAGAAAAACGTTTGATTTGGGTTTCATAAGTAGTAAATTAATGACAAAAACAGAGTTTGGAATAATGTTAACACATGTTTTGATTAGAATCAGAGAAATTGTTGAAAATGACTGTTTCTGGTTTGAGCTCACATTTCATACATCTAAATGTTCTCCTAAGTGTCTTTGCCTATTTTATGTAAAACATTTGCTTCTACAGGAGGAAACATTTTGTGTTGTTTTTTTTATCTGACAGTTCTCTTGGTTATCCTAATCTTTTTCTAAACTTCACTGTTAATGTGAGAAATTAAATTTCAAAACAACTCCTATGAGGACGAGGGGGAAAATTAATAATAAAAAATAGCCTCCCAGCAAATTTTGTCCAAGTTTATCTGTACCTGGGAAGACCTCATTGCTATGTAGTACATTTTCCTGCAGCCCTGCCTCTGTCTAAGGTTACACTCCCAGCCACTTTCCTATAGAAAGATAATCTGGTTAAAGTGGGACTTTTCAACTTGATTTTTCTTCCTCTGAAAGGCTAATCATCTATATTTTAAATCTACCACCTTGTTGGCTTAGAAAAGTTACTGCACTCATGCTATTATCATTTTTTTAAAATGGCTATTCTTGAAAAGAAATCCAACAGATAATTTAAGTTGGTGATGTGAAATTCATTTCTGCTAATGGGACACAAATGGTTATTTCTCTATAGAATGTCTATTGATAGTAATAGAATAATTCAAATTGCTAAAAAGATGAAGACCTTTTTCATAAAACACAATGCACAGTCAGCCGACACAAAGCCTACTATTCTGTGAAACAGATGATGCCACAATGAACTTTTCTATAGAAAGAAAAGGACTTCCATTAAAAATATAAACTTTTGCAAAAGGTAAGATTTCCTTTTTTAAAAAAAAATGGCTGAATAGTATTCTATTGTGTAAATGTGCCACCATTTCTTATACTCATCTACTGATGGGCACTTGGGCTGCTTCCAAATCTTGGCTATTGTAAATAACACTGCCATGGCCATATGGGTACATATATTCTTTCAAATTATTGTTTCAGGTTTCTTTGGATAAATTCCCAGAAGTGAAATCGCTGGGTCCCAAGCAGTATCATTTTTAATTTTTTGAGGTAATTCCATACTGTTTTCTACAGTGATGGCAAGGGACATGACTTGAGGTGGTAAACACACAATAAAATATACAGATATATCATAGAATTGTACAACCTCAATCCCATATAATTTTATTAACCAATGTAATTCCAATAAATCTCTCTCTCTCTCTCTCTCTCTCTCTCTTTCAGCTATGAGGTACACAAAGAAATAACGGTTCAAATTTTTGAGCCCACTGGGAATCAAGTCCTCTATAATATTGACCTAACTTAATTACCAAAAGAATTTTCTTCATTTCATAGATAAAGAAATTTGATGGTCCTAATATTTAGTAAGCAAGGCAGAACCACAAAGCTACAAAGTGGCTGGGGTTGGATTTGAATTTAGCTCTGATTTTAAATGTCATCTTTTTCAACTTCATTACATTGTCTCTTCTCTATGCTGTTAATTTTGCATTGATCTGAAAAGCTTGAGTCTTACTAATCTTTGCCAACCCAAATGTTTCATCTTACTGTTTTCTTCCCATTTCCCTCTAAGCATAGGGTTAAATAATTTGAGGAGCTCTTTTTGCACTTTCAACTATGGATCTGCTTTTCCAATCTCTTTAGGTCCACGCATCTTATAATAAGCCAACTCATGTCTTGAATACAATTGTAGCAAATGATTGGAACTTAAGCCTCTCTAAAGAGAAAGAAAACTTGAACTTGCTTCAGGAAGAAACCCACTCTCCTACAAGAGAACTTAGTGAAAAGAAACCAGGATTTGATTTGTAACTTAACCTTGCTTTAGTGATGGCATTGCCTCTTTTCCTGTCTTCTGTTCAGTGTTTCTGTGTAGTTAGCATGACCAGGAACTCTTCACTAGGTATTGTATTACATCATTCTTGACCCTGTTTGGCATTAGGTATAAACACTAGATATATTCAGTCACCTTCTCCCTTGCTAGCCATAATTTTTGAAATTCTATCTTGGTAAGATTGAAATGGAAATGGGCAATTTTACCATCCACAGAGTGAGCATCTGCTTATTATGAGCAGTCAGGCAGTTGGTCTCCTGGAAGGAATATTAAAACACCTTCCAGGTAATAAAACAGCACAGGAGAGGGTATGAGATATGAGGAATACTTGGATAAACTACTTCAAAAGTGCGGGACATTTATTTTTAGGATAGTAAAACCATTCTGTATAATATTATACTGGCAGATAGATGACATTATGCATTTATCAAAATCCATAGAAGTGCACAACACAAAAAGTGAATCCTAATTAACTGTGAACCTTACCGGTAGTTAATACCAGTGTGTTAATATCGAGTCATCAACTACTACAAATGTACCGCACCAATGCAAGATTCTAACAATAGAAGAAACTAGGAGGAGAGGAACAGAGGGAGGGGTATATGGACATTCTCTGTATCTTCTGCTTAATATTTTGGTAAACCTAAAGCCTAAAAATTAAAGTTTACTAATTTTTAAAGTAAAAGAAAATCGAAAGAGCATGCTTCCGTCAAAATAAAGGCACATTTAAGTTGCCAGAGTGGACCATTATTCCCAAAGTAGGATGAAGCCCCAATTTCAGGGCTTCTATTTTGCACAATGGGGTGTTAAGTGTGTGACCAGAGCTAAATGGCTATAGGCTCTTAAGGAGAGAGGGTGGTCTTTCTGTTGTCTAACTGAAAGCTGAACATACGTTACAAAGCATTGGTTGGAAGGAGCTCCAAAGGCGATGCCCAGGTGACCACAACTTTGGGTCCCTGGCTCCTAAGCGCTGAGGCTAAGGGGACATGAGTGCCAGCCCTGCATCTGGGCTTTTGGCTCCGCTCCTCCAGGAGCTCCTCTTGCTGGAGCCTGATGGGACTGCGGCCTGTGAGACGGTTTGCTGCCCCGGTGGCAGCTGCTGTGAGACCAGGGGGCAGCCTCTTTCCCAACCTCCCCACTCCCTATGTGCTGGGTGGGGGACCCACCTAAAAAACATTCCATCCTGAACCTATATTTTGGTATGTTTTTAAGAATGAAGGTCTTACAGGGAGTTTCTATGGATTTTATCAGGGAAAGAGAGACATAAAAGCTAGTATTGGAACATGTCTTAATTTAACATTATCTATATTTAATATTTACCCCTCAATCAAATAAAAGCTCTCACTCAGTCTTGGAACAAATTAAATAAATGTCTATTGCTTTGTTTATTCATTTTTAACATATCTCCTGAGGAGCTCAAAGCACTTCATGAATGTGAAATTATTCATAGATAACGTTAAAGCAGTCCTATAAAGTAGGCACGTGTTTGAGTAAAAAAAATATCACCTGCTTCCATATCTGGAAAAAACTGAAAAGATAAAAACCAAGGGGAAAAAAGATAACAATGATAAATAATGTTAAATTCAAGAAGGGCAATTTATTTTAACAATATTATAGAAGATGGCCTGAATAGAAATTGCATGATTATTTCTCATCTTAAGTGTTTTAAATTTTCATTTTTTATGTAACTTCTTAGTTAATTATATTAGCTCATATTCCTGATAGACTTACTAATGGTAGTTTTCCTCTTCTTTTTGGAGAGAGAAAAAGAGAATGCAACAAAGAAGACAGATTTTCATATAAAAATGTTAAGAAAATCAAGGCAAATTTGAAAAGCATGTTTAAATTGAGGGATTCTAAAATAGAAAAATGTTCTTATCTAAGGGGAGATAAAAGGCATATAGTTTAGCATTTTTATTTTAAATGTTTTGCCTCAGGTCACAGTGTTAAAGCAACTCAAGATTGAGAACCTCTTTCATGTTAACTACTGTTCCCACCACTGACAGGAAGCAGCGGGAGGGACCTCTTCCTCTTCCAGTCTCCCTTGAACAAACTCCCATCATGCTTTTGTCCCCACCACTGCTCTGAAGTAGCTCCTGTCAATGGTCCCAGAGACTTACATGTTGCCAGAGCCAATAATTGTTTTGTTGTCATCTTGCCTTCTCATTAGCAGAACTTGGCACAGTTGATCATTCTCTCCTTTTTTACATTTAATTTACTTGGATTTTAGAGTCTCCTTAGCCAATTCATCCCCAGTAGGTCTTGAAATGTCGGCACACCTTAGAGCTCCGTTACTGTATCTCTTCTCTTCCACTTCTCCCATCTCCTCGCCTGAAAATTAGCTGCCAACTACAATCTTCCTCTTGGAGGAAACACCTGTTAATATTTCAAAATGAAAATGTCAGAAACTAAGTTTTTAATTCCCTCTATTACCTAAATTTTCTCTCCCTTCAGTAAATGGCAACTCTCTTTTTTCAGTTACTTAAATCAACATTTTGGTCCTCTTACTGAAATAAAATTAAAAACAAACAAACAGGGCAGTTGTAAAAAGTAAAGCCCTGTTGTTGAATGCTGCTTTGCTCCAGCTCTGCAGCAAAGGTTTCAGCTCTCTTGCTTGTCTATCCCTGATTGAATGGTTCCTTCCTGCAGACCCAGAGCACAGGCCAGGAAGGGGGATGGAATTTGGGTGGTTGCTAGGTTACTTGGTACAGCCTCTCCCTGTTTACTGGTATAGCGAAGAGGTTATCAATAGGAAGAATCACGTGGTAAGTGAAAAGCACAAATAATGAAAAAGGGTTTGATATTCTTCTTTATTCCTTCTAGAAAATATATTTGTAAGTTTATAAAATGGAATTGAAATTGAAAAAACAATGCTTTCAGTACCGTAGTGTCAAAGCACACAGAATTGGCTATAGACAGAGACGAACAAAATGATCACAATGAACATAGGCCCTGAGGTAGATTTCATTTAGATAGAAATGCACATAAAAGGAAGGGGCTGCCATTTTAATTTTATGATTTTTAGATACTGCCATTTACCATTAAGTAAATGAAGGAGAATAATTAGATTATATTCAGAGTGTCTAGAAATCTGTTTTTTACTTCATAAACGAATGAAAGCAGTGTGCTTGGATTTCAGAGTGTGTTATTATAAGTTATTTCCCTGGTTAATCAGGAATCACTGGAATTCAGAGTTGTTCTCAGAAGATCTGCATCTGATATATTGTTTTCAAGGGGTCTCCTGGGCCAGGCTACATGCCTAGACCTTGGTGATAGCACTGTAGTGAGCCTCTGGGTATATTTTTTTCTTAAGCTAGTAACTTCTTATTTCTCAGTCAAATATGTCTTTTTTTGATATACTACTTCAGTATGGCATAGAAAAATAAAAAGGGGGAATTATTTTAGTGGGTTATAAAAACAATGTGTAGTCCATAAAAATGTTATATAGAGAAATAACAGCTGCTTTAAACAATACACTAAAAGATACTTCACAAGAGTCAACTATTTTAGATTGTTATATTGAAAAATGTCATCTAAATGCCCCCTCTTTGATATCTCAGAATAAATCTAAGGATTAATAAATGATGTACAAACCTAAATAAATGATCTACAAAATCAAATCAAGTGGTATGTTATTATTAGTTCTAGGGAAAAGTCATTTTAAAATGGGTAACTCTTTTCACACATTTTCTACATAGATACCCCAAATTAAAAGCAACTGAAGACAAAAGGATATTGCCTTATTGGGTATGTGTTTCATCCCCTACTAACACCTTTCTTAGCAATATAGTTGTGGGAAAGAACATAATTTTGAGATCATCTCTGATTATTTCAAACAAAATATAAGTATTGGGGTGTGCACACATGTGTGTGTGTTTGTGTGTGTGTGTGTGTGTGTGTGTGTGTGTGTGTAGTTGGTATCTCATGATGGTAACAAGCAAAGGAATATTCTTCCTTAGGAACTATAGTCAATTTCACCACTAGGGTGGTAGCAAATGTTAGGGTGAGAAGAGGTAAAAGTTAGAATTTGTTTTGATGGAAGAGCCACCAAGGTTAGCCAATGCTTTGACTATGAAGAATGAGATAAAGGAGTCAAGGATGACTTCAAGATTTTTGATCTGAGGAACAAAATGAATAAAATTGCCAGTTATTGAAATAAAGAAGACTGGAACAGGGGTAAGTTTAAGAGGATGTGGAAATAATGAGATTTCTTTGGAGCATTTGAGATCCCTTTGAGATGTCTAAGTGGGCAGATAGGTTCTGATCTAGTTAAACAAAAACACAAAAGAGAGCAGAAGGGAGGTGTATTCGCAGAACAAATGCACATGGACACATCTTCCCTGTTTTTCCCTGGGGATTGCCCGTGGGCGTGCAACTGCCGAAGACACATTCAGTGGAGGTGGGATCTTGCCAGTAAGGAAATGGCCCAAGTTTTGTGACATCCTTGCCATTTTAGATACAGCTTTACATCCGCATTCAACAACAATAAACATTAATGCATTTGGAAAACTTGACAAACTTTAAATTCCTCTAGTTCTTATGGCAAATGTATGACCATCAGGCGCCTCCAGCCCACAGTGTTCCAGAAAGCCATCTCCCTGCACAGAAGACCCAGAAACTCCAAAGGAAAGAGCAGATGCATTAGACTCTATACAAAATTTATAAATGCTACAAAAACAATAGCTTGCATATAGCAAAACTACAGAACTAGTTAATATTAGTGCCATACAAAGAGTGTTTACAACCTGATAAAGAAAGACCATAAAGATGGGCAAAGGCTGTGAATAAATAATTCAAATGGTCAAATCCAAATGGTCAACAAGCACATATCTACAATTAAAATCCACATCAGGTGCTGGGATTTCAGGCAAGTTTTATTGTTTTTCTCAAGTACTTATGTAAGATGTGAGTTTTTGTATAGTGAGTGTGAAATATTTAAATAGAGAAAAAAGAGCTGTTTCTATTGTGAACACAAAAAATATTTTGGGAAGATAAACATATGCAAGGGGCCCTGGCCAGTGTAGCTCAGTTGGTTGGAGTGATATCTGTGCACCCAAAGGTTACACACACACACACACACACACACACACACGTGAATGGGGACACACAGACTACAGAGAATGTGCATCCTCCCAGCAGGCAGCTGGTTCTCCTGGTAGTCCTGGAGGATTGTCAGCAGTTGGCAAAACCCAGGCCAATTTCTACTATTGCTCCTAATTTCCTATTCCTGTAATAACTTATGCCCTCATCACATATGCTGTTCACCCGCTTCTACGGGTTTCCAAATATTTTCTCAACATAGTTCAAAGATACTTTGGAAATCTTAATTTACTATCTTTCATTGACTTATCCTTAAATTATGCTCCTAAAATTATTGCAGCAGTTCCCAGTGTGTGTGCTTCACACAGGACTGTGGGCAGGGGGAGAAGGGGTGTGTGCTGGCAATTGAGTCTCAGCAAGAGTTTTCTGAACATATGCATAACATCTTCTCAATCAATAAAATTGCTACCATAGCACTGAGGTTGAGGTCTGGGGAGGGAAGGGAAGTAATAGAGAGGGGAAATCTCTCTCTATATATATAATAGCATTTTTTTTCTGAATTAATATGATATTTCAAATCTGCTGCTATTTATCAATAACAGTACATTAAGTTTTATCTAATATTTATTAAGTAGCTATTATGTCATTAGGATTGTTCAGTATAAACAGGGATTTATAAGTGGTATGGGACATAGCCCTTATGCTTTTGAAACTTGAACTTGTTGGGAGAAGAAATTTGTACCCACATGACAATTGAAGACAATGTGTAATCGTCCACAACAATTTACACACCAAGAGCTGTGGGCAATATCATTTTATTGCTTAATTTTGCAAATCAAGCTCCCCAAAGGGGATGTACTTCTTGCTTGTTTCCTGCATTTGGGATATGTTGCTTCTAGATGACATAATATTACATGATTTAAAGGAAAAAAAATGATTTTAAAATTCCAGGCCGAGCTCTAGCCTGAAAACGTTTCTCCTTTACCTCTACTCTCTAGTTCTTAATTGGTGTGTGTTTGTGACAAAATAGTTTTCTCCAACAAATATTACAAGTGCAGTAAGGACTTGTTTTATAAAATCTTACTTGACATTCCAGTGTAAAGCAAATTTGCCCAAATAAACAATTCTAGGGCATAGTTAGATATCTTCCATATTTCATAACTATTGTTATCTTTATTTATTTCCTCTTTTCTTGATTTTCTCTTTTCTTTTTAAAAAAATATATTTTATTGATTTTTTACAGAGAGGCAGGGAAAAGGATAGAGAGTTAGAAACATCGATCAGCCGCCTTCTGCACACCTCCCACTGGGGATGTGCCCGCAACCAAGGTACATGACCTTGACCAGAATCAAACCTGGGACCCTTCAGTCCGCAGCCCGAAGCTCCATCCACTGAGCCAAACCGGTCAGGACTCTCTTTCCTTTTTAATCTTGACTTGAAAGATACCAGGATCCTTCTGGTCCATTAATTATCTTTGAGATAAAAACTTTTCTGTCAACTTTGTGTGTGTTTGTTTTTAACCTCAACTCAGGTTCAGGTTTACCTGCATCAAAGGTTAAAAGCTTCTACAGATTTCTCTAAGGTCCCAGGGATCCTCTTGATCCTTCCCCAAGGTGCACGCAGGTTACACAGCAACTTCTCTGGGTTTCAATTTCCCCATCTATATATGTTTGTGCTAGATGATCTTTTAAGACTTATAGTTCTACTAGGGGCCCAGTGCACGAATTCGTGCACCTTGAAAGGAACTGTGGGCCATGAGGCTGCAGTAGGCACAGGGGTGGGTCTCGGCCCATCCTGCACACTGCCATCTGGCCTCTCCTGCTGCAGGCTCTGGTCCCCTCTCTGCAGGCAGCCCCATCCCTGCTGCCGCCGCTCCCATGCACTGTTGGCGCCAGTCCTGCTGGAGCAATTGGGGCTGGCACCAGCAGTTGGTGTGAGCTGTGGCTGCTGCCCCAAGATCGCCCCTCAGGAGCAGGGGGAGGTGGAGAAGCCCTCGGGGGTGATTGGGGGTGGCTGCTGCTGCTCACACCCGCTAACAGTGCCGAGTGATCAGGACCTGCGCTGGGTGCCAGCAGCGGGTGCAAGTGGCAGCTCCGGTGCTGGCTGTGGGTGTGAGTGGGGCCGGCGCTGGCTGCAGGTGTGAGCACCAGGCAGGACCGCGGCATACAAGAGCAAAGAATTTTCAGTAACCACCAGAGGTTCACCCTGATGACAGCGACTGGCACCTCACCTTAGTCTGGTGCCCCCAATCACCTGCTCCACCATCCCACCATGGCCAACGCCCGCCATGTTCTGCACATGCCCCCTGGTGGTCAGCGCACATCATAGCGACTGGTTGTCCAGTTGTTCAGTTGGTCCAGTTGTTCTGCTGTTTGGTCTATTTGCATATTAGCCTTTTATTATATAGGATTCTTTGATTCTTTCTGCAACTCTCCCACTTTCAGCTAGCATGAAGAAAAGATTGGTAGGGGAGAAAATGTTCCTCACTTCCCCATAACAAAAAACTTCCAGCCACATTTCCCACCCTCCCCCCCAAAAAATGTATCATACTAGATAGTGCAAAGTCCTTGAAATTATTGTGTGCTCAAGCATACAGAGCTTTCTTGCTTTATTTACATCTCAAGCTCTTAATGAAGGAAGTTCATGTCATTTCTAAATGTTTCCAGTGCAAGAGTTATTGACTTGATTTACATGCAATTCAGAATAATAGATAGTGCAAAGTTCTTGAAATTATTGTGTGCTCAAGCATACAGAGCTTTCTTGCTTTATTTACATCTCAAACAGTGCAAGAGTTATTGACTTGATTTACATGCAATTCAGAGATTACCCCACTTTTCAGCAAGTGTCCCTCAAAAACCAACCTAGTAACTGAGTTCTTCAAATCATAGAAGAGATAGTATGGTTTATGATGGAATATACTTTATATAAATTGTTTTTAAATGGCTCATTTGAGATTAGAAATGGCAGGTAAATGATTGGTAAGCAATGAATAGGTGAGGAGTGATGGAAAGTTTGGAGACTGAGATTTTTCTTATTTAGCCACACTGATTGATTTCAGTGCTTCATTGATCATTTTCTCTTTAGTTTGTTAGGCTGATATAGCTCTGGCAAATCTGTATTTGTAACTTGTATTACATGATTAATTCAATGAGTTTGAAAGTCCTTTTAGAAATGGCAGTAGTGTCTAAATACTTTTAGCTTCCTTTGTAGAAGATTAGAATATAGAGTCATTATAAAATGATAGATTTTTTTCACCTTTGGAAGAATTTATTTAAATGCACCAACACCATCAGCCTCAAATGCCGAAAGAGAAAGAGTATTCTGAATAGAAGTTGGAATTTCGTTGCACTGAGAGCCCATGTACTGACCTTGTGCTCCTGGGACTTGAGAGGATGGGTAGGAAAGCTAAATTGTGTTTGGAATCTGATCTTGGTCAACAACTGGGAAGTTACAAAAAGAGATTTTCTACAATTACATTAAGCATTAGTCAATAACTTTCATAGGTGAGTAAGTACAACTTTAAAATTAATATGCTCAGAATGGCTACAGCTACAACTGTAAACTAGAATAAGGCTATTGTTTCTAAGCAGCTGAATGAATAAGTAGCTAATAACACCATAAAGTTATACTATGGTAAGTATATAGTAATTTAATATTTTCCAGATTAGTATACAATATGAAAGCCTTTTGATTTTTGTGTTTGTATTCATTTAAGATGCGGACTTAACAAATGCAGCATCTCCTCCCTTTCCCCAGAAAGGAGGTATTATTTGTGTCTATTGCTATTTCTGAAAGGCTAGTGCAGAATGGTAAACATACATTTGGATCTCACAATGGGGTATCTAGTTTCTGGCATAGAAACTCAACCTGTTATAAAAACATTTGGACAACATTTTTGTTCTTACCATCAACCTTAACCAGTTATAAATTCTTCATAATTGACTTATCTATGACTTCTTTCACGAAACTTTTCTCCCCCTTCTCAGTCCACAGTCCACTCCCCACTTTGTTTCTTTGTTTTATGGCACTGTGGAATAAAGTTTTGAAAGTATCCTTTGCCCTTTTGATAGGATTTAGATTATTATGAATCAATATATGTTGGCATTTATTAAGGAAATAACATAGAAAAAAAGAGGTAAGGGAAATATTCTTCAATTTTAAAGAAGGGAAGATCTTAAAATTGAAAAGAGTAGTCAGGGGCAGTGGATGTATATTTCCTGAAGCAAATCACACTGAACTTATGATAATAGCTAGTTTAATGCATATGAGTTGATGGGGACGGTGTGAAAATCGCAGAACTCTCAGAAAGGCTAGGAATGCAGAAACTAAAAATGGCCACATTACGTCAGCTGCTACTTACGTGCATTTACAATCTGTCTCCATGGGGCTGATCTAGGAGTTCAGAGAACCCTCAGTAAAAGTCCCTTCAATCCCCCAATGCTTTTCATATAGGATTTGTTTTCCTTTCTCAGTGGGAACAAATAGAATTAGCAAGTCGTGACTCTTACCCGCCACTAATACCAATGTGCAACTTTCCTAGATCACAGCTCTATAGCTATTGCAACTAGTGAAACAGACATGCAATACTTAGACTATCTAGGCAGAAAATTCTTCTCTCCTGGGTTATGTCACTATTAGTGAATCCAGGGAACAATGTACTTAAGATTGAATATTATCCAGGCACAACTTTTCTGCCCCAGGGAATTAATAAAAGAGCCCCCCCTTTTGTAATCACCTGTTTGTACCCCCACCTTTTGGCCAATGGATGCAAACAGACCCATTGTGTTTGCTCTCCAGGGCAAGCGAGCTATGCCAGCTGAGACTTTGGGAATGAAAGCACCTGTGGCTGTGGCCTGAGAAGCAGTGTACTATTTGTGTGTTGCACAGCGTTGCCTGGGGTAAAGAATAAGGGTCAGTGTGGAGGACGCTTTGGCTCTCTGTGACTTGCTGTAGCTGAAATGTCCGTCGTAGAAGCATATCTGTCTCAGATAAGGAGCTAAAATTTCCCAGGTAACAAGTAAATGATGTAATTCCCTCCCAACCCCACTTTTTATATCACAAGCTTAATACTTAAATGCCGGTGGAAACGGTCCATGTGAGCACTCTTTGGCACATCTCCTGCGTGACTTTTTGGAGTGGGTCCAAGGCCACCCACACTGTCCGCCCCCCTGGCCGTCCTCAGCTAGCCCCTTCCCACCTCTGCATCTCCCGTTTCTGTGCTAACTGCGGTCACATGAGTGGTTAAGGTGTGGGAGGGCTAAATTCCCATGTGTCCGATTTAATCAAATAATTGGAAGTGACACATTCAAGAGAACTCATTCAAATTAGCTGAGCGCTTCGTGGGTCCCAGACACAGTGCTAGGCAGGAAGGTGCCGTGGGATAGGACTATCCTGCATCTCAGCGCCTTTACTGTGTAACCGGGCAGTTTGGCACTTGTTCCTATGAACCAGCTATAATGAAGGATGTGTGCTTCAATGGGAGAATATGAGAAAGGCTACAGGAGTCAAGAGACAGAGTATTTCATAGATGGAGTGACAATTAGGCTGGATCTTGAGATATCAAAGCAATAAATTTTCCCCAGGCCTATCAGCAGTTTAAATCTCATCTTTGACAAGGATAAAGATAATGAGATCCTCCCCCACAGTCAGGTCCAGAATTATTCATATAACTGTAAAAGGGCCAAACACAACCTTGCAATGCTAGCAGTAAAAATTTATGGTTATTTCATTTTAAAAAAATTAAGTCATAAAGCAAAAGCTCTGTGTCTTATCAAAGACTCTAGTGTGGTGACAGTTTTTTCAGAGGTAAATGCCCAAGATTTCTATAATAGATTCTGCAAATGGTTCCCTGAATCAATTTGCCTAGCACACAAATGAAATGAGTTTATAAGAACCACGAGCATCTCCAACACACAACTTTACAGATAAAACCACAAGACTTCTGAATTCTGTAATGAGTTATGCGGCTGGCCAGTAGTCAGGGAACAAAACGTACTACCCCTGTCACCTGCTGCCTGGACCTGAACAGAATGAATGGTTCCATCATACAACTCACTCTCCTAGTGTATACAGACCTGGACTCAATTATGGAGCTGACATATCCAGTTTGTCTGACATTCTTTGAGAACATAAAGAATAATAAACGCTGGGTTACCTCTCACCTTTACCCACTGAAATTTTCTTTCATTCTTGGTATTCTCCTAGATTCTAGGACCTAGAAGCTAGCAGTGAGACTTAACAAGAGATTGGAAGATTATCTAATGTTACTGACCACTCCCAGACTGAAGCATTACTGCTTATAGAAACATCAATGATAAAAGAGAATCATCAATCAGCTGCCTCCTCCCCTACTGGGGATTGAGCCCACAACCCGGGCATGTGCCTGAACCTCAACCTCTTGATTCATGGGTCGATGCTCAACCACTGAACACACCAGCTGGGCTAACTCCTAATTAGGTTCTATTACTTAAGATTCCTTATATTTGTGCCTCAGGTAGCTGAGAAAATTATCATTACCTTGACACCCATGATCTCAGTCTTACACTTTCTAAAATGCCTCTTGCTTGTGATCTTTCAGTTTAAGACATCTTTGATGTTATTTTAACTTTTTCTACTTGTAGAGTTCTTAGAGGCTTTTAAAAATCATGTTAATAGAAATATAAACCCCTAATATCATTTGAACTGCTGTACTATGCAGGGGTGTAAAATGAGAGAACTCCAAGTGAGTCCAATTTAATCAAATAATTGGAAATGACACATTCAAGAGTACTCCTTCAAATTAACTTTTTTTAAATTAAAAAGTCTATGATTTTTAATAAAAACTGAAAAACTGTCAGGGACAGGAATGCCAGAGAACCTGGCCTAGGTTGGAGGGGACTAAATGTGTGATCGTGGATGGGATCCTGGGGGTGGGGAGTGACATAAGAGCAGTAAGCATGTTGGGTGCTGGCACTGAAAATGAAGGGCACTTATTCTCATTGTACCCAGGACAAGCTCTGCCCACTGAGTAGGGATTAGCAACTCAACTTCCCCAACCCCTCCCGCCCTGTGGGAGGAATTCTCTTCAGGCTAATTGGGGATGGGGTAGGCAAGCAGAATGTACAACCTCTCTAAGTGCCTTTATTTGCCATTCCATGGTAGCATGATGCCAGGACTGAGCTGTGACTGGGTAAGGCTCACAGCGAAGGCAGTGAGAGTAGCAGCGCACAGCTGAGGATGTTCTTAGGCAGCGAGCAGGGCAGGTTTTCAGGCCAGCAGGAGTTCGAAAAGCAAATGTTTGACTTCTAATTTCACCTCTGATAAGTAAAGAGTTTGAAAGTCCTCACTCCCACCCTTTGAGCCAGAAATAAGCTAAACAATCTGAAAATCAATGACTTTTCTTGGACCCATTTCAGAATTGAGATTGTAGGGCAAATTACCACCCTGAACTCTGGAGAAACAGGTGAATACAGAGAATCACAGCTGAGGTCAGCTTAGCTGGAGCCAAACTGGTAGAAACACTTACATGATAATTTTGACAAAGTGCTGAAGGCTGAGTGTGGACCAGCTTGAGAGCGATACACTGGGGGCCACAGCTTTGGGGGACTGTCACACTTCCAGGATTTTATTTCCAGGATCCCTAATAGATTCTCCTGACGAACAGCCAAGAAAATGTTCTAATGTTTCTGGCAAAGAGAGGAGGAAAGTGACTATTTTGAAATATACCTAGAGCCTTGTGCATAACAATGGGCCACTCTCCAGGAAGACAGACTTTGTCAGAGTCTTATACACATTGAGGGAAAGGTAATTACCAACTGCAGCATCCCCTAGCCTTCCTGTCTCAATTCATAGTAGAAAAATAAAAGTTAAGAAACACTATGTTTCAGGGACACAGGCCCTCTAAAAGACTGAGATTTAATCATAAGATTATATAGTACATACGCTTCCCTACTCCTCACAGCCACGTCAACAAGACTCCAAAGCAATAACTGGAATTATCGCTGAAAGAGCTGCAGGCACAGGCTTTAGCAAAAAAGTAATCCTGAGGGAAACTCAAAGACACCAGGGGAGACTACAACAGGGATTCCACAGAATATTGAAGCCTCTGATATTTACAGATACAGCCAACATTGAACACAGCCCAGCTCCTAGCCAAATTAACATACAACCTCACACTACAGATCTACTTACCTCAGCTCACATTATCCAACGTATTGTGCTTGGCTTTCAACAACAAAAAATTACAAAGCATATTAAACACACACACACACACACACACACACACACACACACACACACACATAAAACAAAACAAATTTTGAAAAGACAAAACAGGCAACAGGCATGTCCAAAGATATGACACAAATTTTGGAATTGTCAGCAGGGAATTTAAAATAATGATAATTAATATTCCAAGGGCTCTAATAGTAACAGTGGACAATGTGCCAGAACAGATGGATAATGTAAGCAGAGAGATGAAAACTCTAAGAAACAATCAAAAGGAAATGCTAGAAATAAAAAACAACAGTAATAGAAATGAATAATGCCTTTGATGAGTTCTTCAATAGACTGGACATGGCCCAGGAAAGACTCTGGGAGCTTGAAGGCATGTCAATAATATTTCCCAGTATAAAATGCAAAGAGAAAACAGAGTGGAAAAAGAATAGACTATCCAATAACTTTGGGACAATTTCAAAAGGCATAACATTTGGAAACCAGAGGAGAAGAAAGAACAAAGAAGAAATACTTAAAGTAATAATGACTGAAGATCCTTTAAAATCAATGGTACACATAAAACTGAAGCTCAGAGAACATCAGGCAGGATAAATACCAGAATACACCTAGGCATGTGATACTCAAACTGCATGAAGCCAAAGACAAAAAAAATCTTCAAAGAATCCAGAGGAGAAAACAAACAAACAAAAAAACATTACCTATAGAGAAACAAGAATAAGAATCACATCCGACTTTTCCTCAGAAGCCATGCAAGCAAAAAGAGAGTGGAGTGAAATACATAAAGTGTCAAAAGAAAATCCCACCTACCTACAGTTCTGTATGCAGTAAAATTATCCTTTAAAAGTGAAGGAGAAATAACGATGTTTTTATCTTTGATTTAGTATGATTTTAATCTTCCTAAGTTTGCTATGATTTTTTTAAATCTTATCATATGATTTATCCTGGGGAATATTTCATAGGCATTTGAGAAGAATGTGTATTCTGTTGCTGTTGGATAGAATGTTCTATCAATATTTGTTGTGTCCATGTGGTCTTCGATGACTTTTTAAAAATCTTATTATATGATTTATCCTGGGGAATATTTTATAGGCACTTGAGAAGAATGTGTATTCTGTTGCTGTTGGATAGAATGTTCTATCAATATTTGTTGTGTCCATGTGGTCTAATGTATGGTTGAAGTCCAAGTTTCTTTGTTTACTTCCTGTTGGTATGACTTCTCCATTGCTGAAAGAAAGGTATTGAAGTTCCTACTATTATTATATTGTTGCCTACTTTTCCTTTCAGATGTGTTAGTATTTGCTTAATATATTTTGGTGCTCCAATGTTGGTTCCATACATATTTATAACATATCTTCTTGATGAATTGACCTCTTTATCACTATATAATGATCTTTGTCTCTTGTACCACTTTTGGTTTAAAGTCTATTTTGTCTGATGTAACTATAGCTACCTCTACTTTCTTTGGTTTCCATTTGCATGGAATATCTTTCTCCACCCCTTCACTGTCAAATGTGTGTGTGCTGAAAACTGAAGTGAGTGCATTTCCTGTGGCTTCATTCACTCTACATTTCTTTGCAAGTCAAACTTCCTCCTAACAACTGCAGCCAGAAGGTAAATTAGGCCTGCCAGATTTAGCAAAGAAAAATACAAGATGCCCAGTTAAATTTGAATTTTAGATAAACAATGAATTTTCAGTATACAAATGGTCCAGATATTGAATGGGGTAAACTTATGATAAAATAACTAAAAATCATCTAACATTCTAATTTAATTGGGCTCTCTATGTTTTATCTGAAAACCCTCATTTAGGCTGACAAAAGCATCAAGCCTAGTCCAATTTCTTCTGTGTAGCAAATTTTTATCTGGTACAGATCTACTTAGGAGAATTCTTTTCCTATTCTACCCATTGGCTCTCTGCAAATACTGCAATACTCCGGAAGCCTTGCTTTTCCTCTTTCCTCCTCTCTTTACAATGTTGGAAGGGACTCCATATCCTAGGATATTATCTGCAATTGCCCTTCCTTCGTTTACTTCCTTTTTACCACCTTGAGAAACTTCCTGTTCTCTGAGAGGTCGAGTTTCTAAAAGGATGGAGTACAAATAATAACTACTTATTGAATGTTTATTATGTTCCAGGCACTGTGCTTAGTGTGTTGCATGAATTCTTCTAATTTAATCTTCATGCTATCTTTTAAGGATAGTACTAAATGAACCTTGTTTTGCAGATGATGAAAACAAGGCTTCAGAAAGTTAATGACTTGAACAAATACTAAGATGATAGCATGGGGTTCAATGTCATGTTCATCTGTCCCTGATTGCAAGCTTTAACTTCTACATAATTTCCACATCTCTGGGCCAAAAGGAAGCTGTGCAACAGATAAAATGTGTCTTCCTACTTTTGTTCTGCTTTTCTGTGAGGTTACACATGGACAGCCCACCCTCCTTCCTCTCCTAATCCAGATCCAAACTCTGTTTTATGAATAAAGGATGTTTCTACCAGATTCTAAAAGTATATTGTCTTGCCACTTTAATTCTCTTTGGTATGAGTTTTCATCTACTACATTTTCATGGGTATATTAGTAGAAATTTGGGACAGGCTGGAACAAGACTGGTAGCCAGTTTCCATTTTAATCTGTAGCACCAAATTTTATTTTTGACTCTTCCATTTCTCAGATGACAAGTTTTACTTTTTAACAAGTCATTTTTAAGCCTAGGGGATATAAACTATATCCAGTGTCCCTACACAGTCACTTTTTCCAATTCTTTATCAAATCCTCTTTATATTGTTTTCCTTCTTGCATCAAATTAAGTCTGACATCAATATTTTCTTTATTTCCTGGATCTTTAGGGAGGTGATATTGTTACAAAATGTTACAAATATAAGTATAATGCTCTGCTTAAAAAGAAAAAGAGAGATTCTCATAAGAATTGAGAAATGTGGAGCCCCTCACACTCCCAAGTCCAAGGCCAGCTTTGTACCCCTTGCAGGAGAGCATCATCAATTTCCTTCCTCTGACCAGGTGTAGGTGCTATAGTTCCAGGGCAATATCACATTAGTTCCTCTCTCCTTTTGTCTTTCATTTCATCCCCCTTCAGGTTCAAAATAATCTTACAACTCAATACTTTCCAGATACACTCGATTCCTTCATTTCCTGTTATATATTTTCTATATTTCTATTTTTTTTAAATATACTTAACTTTCCATTGTCATTTTTCATCCTTGATCCCTACTCTGTCAAGTTGCACTGATTCCTATAAAATTTTATTTCACGATTGTGTGCTTTCTTCCTTCTCTTTATTGATCTTTGCCCTGAATGTGTTGGTAAGAAATTTCTAATGCCTTCTTATTTTTTTGTTTGTTTCTTCCTCTTTTTCTGCCTACAGGTTCACTTTTGTTTTTCTGATGGTACTTGGTTTATAAGACTGGCTCTTACAGCTACACCCCTGAGTGAGCAGAAAAAGCCAGCTTCAGAGTGGGAGAAGGTATGGGATTAGAACTTGGGGTTTTGGTGGGGGAGGGACCTGGTGGGACATCCTTGGATGAGGTTCTTCCAGAGGCTCCTGGTGAACTTCCTGCCAATTTCCTGAATGTATGCAGCATGAATTATATCACTTTAATGCCTTTATATTTTTATCTGCCTCTTTCCTGATCTTCTCCCTCCCCCTAGTCATGGAGGTCCCACCTCAGTACGCTGGGTTCTGCTGGAGAGAAGTGGGTTTTTCCAGTTACATCCCAGAAGGGGTGGGCACTCACACACCACTCTCCTGGTGAGCCATCCTGGGAGAGGGGTGGTGCTGGAAAAGTTCCTTTTATCCCCTTCACCACGTCATTTTTATTTTATTTTTTACTTTTCCTCCAATAGCATGTTGGAATCTCTCCTCAGGGAAGCTGTATTTCTACAAATTCTCTCTTGTCCATAGGTATCTGC
Organism: Myotis brandtii; assembly: GCF_000412655.1. Lineage (NCBI taxonomy): Eukaryota > Metazoa > Chordata > Mammalia > Chiroptera > Vespertilionidae > Myotis > Myotis brandtii. The sequence goes on from NW_005358043.1 coordinate 5,231,137, forward strand.
GTAAGTCAGCTTCTCCAGGTTTTCCTTAACCATAGCAAAGAGGGCTGGAGGCAAGCTCCATTGTTCTGCAGACTGTATGGATGTCTGCCTGTTACAGCATGAGATTACCCTCACCTTAGGTCAGCGGTTCTCAACCTGTGGGTCGCGACCCCTTTGGGGGTCGAATGACCCTTTCACAGGGGGCGCCTAAGACCATCGGAAAACACATATATAATTACATATTGTTTTGTGATTAATCACTATGCTTTAATTATGTTCAATTTGTAACAATGAAATTGGGGGTCACCACAACATGAGGAACTGTATTAAAGGGTCGCGGCATTAGGAAGGGTGAGAACCACTGCCTTAGGATGAGGTGCTGGATCCCACATCTCCCAACTGCATTCATTGATAAATGCCTAAATAGCTGTTTTGAAATGGAGGGGAAAGGAGGATGTCCTGCATTGCCATCGTGCTCATTCCCCTTCTCTGGAGTACTTTGATTCTTTCTAAACAATTCATTATGTAATTAAATTGTGTTTGTTGAAGGAAGGCATTCAAATACATGCCTTATAATAGACTTTCAGAAATTGAAAAAGTTTTCCTCACTTCATTAATATTTTGGGGAGGCACTGGCTCTTTGAAAATTATACTAAAGCCCAGTGAAATGAATTCATAGTCATATAAAATGCTTTATGTGATCTTAGGGGGCTCACACTCCTTCTGAATTCCATCCATGAATAAATGCACATACATATTCTTTCACTGGACCTGAAACAGGAAAGAACATATAGATGATCTGTACTCTCAGAAGGTTTCATCAGTAAAACATTTTTGTGTCTGTCCCCAATACATATATACTTATTTGAAGTTTACACTTAAATATCCCTGTACATTTATGCAATATATATTAAAACATAATTTCTAATTTGATATAAGTTAATAATTATAATATTATTATCTTAGTTTTAGATCAAAAATAGCAAGAGAAGTTCTAATATTTTCTTCACCCAGCTTAGTGAATTGTCATGCTCACCTCCTAAAGTGCAAAGATTCCATTTTGGTGACTATAGCGTTAGTTCCAAATGGGAGCCAGGTCGATGTAGGTGCATTAGTTAAACAGAGCCCTAGTGAGGTGAGGGCATCCTACGCAGCACCTGTAGTATCCACCGGAAGAAACTGAGGGAAAGTACCACAGATAATGTTTCATTTCATTTCCAAAGCAAGCAGACGATTACTACCGCTTTGTTTCTTGTATTTACTTACATTACTTCCTAAGCCCATTAGCCCTTACTATATACCAGACACTATTTTAAACACTTGGCTCATTTTATGCACTTAATAACCCAATGAAGTAAATGCTATCATTGTCCTAATACTATATTGGCAAATTATGGTCTCCTTAAATTCATTGAGTTGAGTTCTTCATTCTTGGGGCCTGAACATTTGCCTGGAGAAGTGGAGCTGGAAGGAGAACAGCTGCGAGTTAGTGGAGGAAGCTCCTGAACGTAGGGGCCTCTGCCCAGTGAAAACTGAACAGGGAAGCCAGGCAGCTTGGGGGTTGGCTCCTCACACATCACGGCTCTTCTGCGCTCGCTCGATGGGATCCAATCAGACACTGCAGCTGGTGACCAGGCCTTGTGGAGATCAATGAACTTTGGAGTTGCTTTTGGTGAATATGAAGGCAGTTAAGGCTGCACCTTCCTGTGAAGAATCTGTGCTAATCTTGTTCTTCACTTTGAAGTGTTTAAGCCTTATCTTAAAACAAGTGCCTGCACTTCAAGGCTCGATTTCATCTTAACTCCTTTTTGTGTTTAGTGCAAGTAACTGGAAAAATCATTTTCTTTTTCTTTCCTTCTTTTCTTTCTCTCTTTTCTTTTTGGAAGGATTTTCTTTACTACAAAAATATGTCAAAGAGAGAGAAGATAAGAGTAATGAAACATGGCTGAACAACTCTCATTTTCAAAACCTCTCCTACTGTCGCTTCATACGTATGCCTGAATAGAAGCCATGTGTTGTTACTCTTCCTCTCTTCCTTTATTTCCAAAATGCCTGGAAACATTCATTTTTAATGTCAGTTGGTAAATTCAGTGGCACTAGAAAGCTAGATGTCAGTGGAATGGGGTTTTGCATATTTTTGTATCCTGGAAACATTTTTCTCTTTGGTATTTACTCATTTAACAAAATTTGCTCTGTGTGTACATCCTTAGCTTTTAGCATCCCTTTTTAAACGACATGCAGGGAGAATTAGCAAGCCTACCTGAAGATTTTCAGAGGGAATAAATAACTGTCTACTTCCCTTATTTTGCTTCTCCCCCTGAAAAATAGCACTATCTCTTCCTGCTATATCATATACATATTTTTGTATGTCCAAGAAAACAAGACGTTTATTTTGGTCACTGCTGTATCCTCAAAGCTCAAAACTGTGCCTGGCACATAATTGCCCTCAATAAATATTTGTCACATGAATGGATGGATAAGGAGATTTAATAACGTGGAAGTGTGTTGATTGCCACTGACACTGTCTTTCCCAGATGTCCTTGTGGAGAGGCAGACCCTTGCCCCTCGGAGCACTTGGCCAAGATTATATAAGAAAAATGCTGTTGCTTTCATTATGATGGATGTGAAGGGGAACAGGAACTGTGAGGAATGTTTATGGTGATTTGTTTTCACTACAAAAAAATTGAGGCCCATTGAAAATCTATCAGGAGAACTTAAGAAAAGCCATAAATAAGCAGTCATTTTGGCCTCTTTAAATAGCAATATCTAGATGCTGAGAAACAAGAATTGAAAGCTTCAGAGAGTCAAATGTAAATGAAGAATGAAGCAAACTAGTTTGAATCAATTTTTCAGAAATGAACTTTAAAGAAATTACTTGACTGGTTTACAGACGATTGTGATACACACAATATTAATATTGTACATATTTTTAATGTCTTGTAAAAAGCTATTGTTTATCATTTATATCAATTGCCTCACAATATAAAGACTTTTTCTCTCTGGTACTTTTAAAATAGTTTCTTTTATTTTTTTAAGTGCTTCTTTTGAGCTTTTAACTACATTGAAAGAAGATGGGTTGCCTCACTATTCTTGCTACATAAGTCTCTTGTCTTGAAGGAATAAAATTGATTTTTAAAAATTAGCAATGAGTTATTGATGAGAAATACAATGGGCTTCTGTGGATTGGGCAGTTGAAAGGAAAGTAATTCTAGTTGTGTAACCTCATGAGAAATCAGTACTTTTGATTTTTATTATCAAAATTAATAGTACAGTACTCTCTTCCATCAAATGTAATGACATTTACCTACTTTTCTAAAAGTTTTCTATTATTCATGTTACAGAATCCTGAGCAATTTGGCTATTTAATCAAAACTAAAAACAAACAAACAGCCTGGCCAGTGTGACTCAGTGGTTGAGCATTGACTCATGAACCAAGAGGTCCCCAGTTTGATTCCTGGTCAGGGCATATGCCCAGGTTGCAGGCTCAATCTCCAGTACGGGGTGTACAGGAGGCAGTTGATCAATGTTTCTCTCTCCTCGATGTTTCTATCTCTCTGTCCCTCTCCCTTCCTCTCTCTCTCTCTCTCTCTCTCTCTCTCTCTCTCAAATCAATTAAATAAAACAACAACACCTTGAATGTCTAAAAGAGAATAGAAAAGTTATAAAGTGTGTTGAGTATGAATCAATTTATTTCCAGTTTTATCAGTCAATAATTTGGGAGGATTTCCATATTCTGGAAGCAAATATGACTCCATTTCAGATCTTGGAATAATAGCTTGCACAAATAATTTATTTTCTAAGTTTTTACAAAATCACAATCCCTACTGTTACCTGAGGCAGTATAGGCATGGCATTGAATTAGTGATGTCCCCCCCCCTCCCCCCCGCCGCCCGATGCTGGTAATAAAGATAGAATCAAATGAAATCTAGTTTTTATAATATTGGTTAGTTAATTTAACCTAATGTAAGAAAAACAGAAGGTTTAGTGTCTTGGAATCATGTATTAAGTTTTACTGCCTAATTAATCACCCTGAAACTCAATGGCACAAATAACCATTTATTAGTAGAACTTACACACTATGGATTGACTGGTGATCAGGTGACATAGTGGGGCTTGACTCATCTCAGTGGGGCCTGGCTGATCGTGGCTGGGCTCTTCCGTGTGTCTGTCGGTTGGCTAAGAGCTCTGCTCTAGGCCAGGCTTGGTAGGCAGCTCAGCTGAAGTGGCTCTGCCCACCTGTCTCTGATTTGTCTCCATTTGGCTGGCTCAGGCTTGCTTTCTCATGATGATGTAAACAGAACTAGACAAGGCCTCCTGAGGCCTTGTCTGGAAGCTGTACACTGTCACTTCTGCCTCATTCTATTGCCAAAGCAAGTCAACAAACCCAACCCAGAACCGAGGAGTAAGAAAAGTCTACTGTGCTTCTTTCGAGGGGAAATTGTAAAATGTTGGATACAGGGAGGCATGAGGAATTGGAGGCATTAGTGCAATTTATTATAGATGGAAAGAGAAGATGCATATTTGAAACAATAGGAAATAATTTTTGAATAGTACAGACATCATGGCATGATACATTTTGATCATATGCAATCATAAAGAAAGTTATTACAAGGCTTTTACACAGGTGGTTGGTAAAGGTACCTGTATAAAAGTTATCTATATGTGCCAGTTTCCATGCTGATTCTCAGTGTGCTCACCAGACCAGCAGAACCATCTGGAAACTTGATATAAATACATGTTCTTAGGTGCTACCTCACAAACTCTGGAGCAGGGCTCAGGCATCTCTATGTTAACACACCCTCCAGGTGATAATGATGCCTGCTGAAGTGGAGAACCACTGCACTAGGCTACTCTGATTTATCCCCTAGGTTTGCAACAAGCTGCAATAGAATCTCCTGGTAACTTGTGTAGTTTACTAACAATAATATGGTCACATCTTTGGGTTTTGTTGTTGACAATGTGCAATGGGAAGATCTCAAATCCTGCCTGAATTTTTGAAAGATGATTCATTTTTCATTGGCTATTATTGGATAGCAGAGAGAAAAAATGGGCTGTTCTATTCCCTTCACAGAGTCTTCCTTTTCATCATAGCAGGTATCAACATTACGGTGCACAATTTATAATGACCCTCTTATATTTCCCTTATTCTGAAAGACTTTGCCATTTGACTCTTTTACCACAAATAATACCCTAGGTTTGCAACAAGCTGCAATAGAATCTCCTGGTAACTTGTGTAGTTTACTAACAATAATATGGTCACATCTTTGGGTTTTGTTGTTGACAATGTGAAATGGGAAGATCTCAAATCCTGCCTGAATTTTTGACAGATGATTCATACATTTTTTTTTCATTGGCTATTATTGGATAGCAGAGAGAGAAAATGGGCTGTTCTATTTCCTTCACAGAGTCTTCCTTTTCATCATAGCAGGTATCAACATTACGGTGCACAATTTATAATGACCCTCTTATATTTCCCTTATTCTGAAAGACTTTGCCATTTGACTCTTTTACCACAAATAATATCTGTGCTATTTTTGGTACAAAATGATAAACCAAGTATTTTAAAATAAATTTCTTCACATTCCTATTTCTCTAACAAAATTTATTGGCATCCTGATCTAAAATCTTCACCAAGTGTAGAAGGATGTATGACTACTTTTTCCTTTTAATGAATTTTTCTCTTGAAAAGTTTTTCATGACAATGATAGCTGTCCAGGGCTTCTGAAGGTTAAGTTAGAACAATTGAAAAGAGGTGCGAGCTGTGTTTCATTTGTTTCCTCCTCTCAAAGTAAAAGGAGAATCACCAATCATTGATCATATTTCTACTATTATCATCTGGACTTTTGAGACTAAAAGGGAACTCAAAAGACTTCTGCCTTAAGCCATTAAGTCTCTGTTCATATATTATCATGATATAATTATTGTTTCCATTTATTTCACCAAGAAAAATTTTATCAATAAAGGAAGACTATCTGGGAGTCAATATCTCTACCAAAGAATTAGTGATAGAATAATGTATTAAAAAGTAACAAACATTAAATCGTTTATTTAGTAAGTTATTTATTTAGTTCTATGAAGGGCAAGTCTCGCCTTTCATATAGAAAATTATTCCTAAGGTCACTGCACAACTGAGAAAAACATTTTTAAAATTCTTAGTGCATTATTATAACTATAAAACATCACATTTTCAAGTCTACTAGTAATGGTAGTTGATAGTAATTTGATGAGCATAATTTCTGAACCAGTGGCAAAAGGAAACAGAGGAAATTGTATTAATTGATGTTGAAGATAATTCTTCTAAACTCAGCTACAACACTTGGATGTTCTCTCAATAAGACTGCTTATTGCTCCAAATTGCTCATATCATCACCTAGTTAATTTTCCTGATACACATTATTAGTTATTTCCTGGATGTATAACACCTTGGATTCTTCCCCCCACCCCCAGGTATATATTTTGAATGGTTATGATTATTAGCTTATCATTATTTTTCACTTTTTAATATGCATACTATTTAGTTTTATTGAACCATAATTCTGAATTGCTTTTGTTCTGTGGTGGCATTTTTTTAATTTAGATACTAGAGGCCTGGTGCATGATATTTGTGCACTCAGGGGGTTCCTCAGCCCGGCCTGTGCCCTCAGGGGATGTGCAACTGCTGCAAAGGTAGGAGAGGCTCACCAGTCACAAGCCTGACTTCTGGCTGAGCGGTGCTCCCCCTATGGGAGTGCACTGACCACCAGGGGCAGCTCCTGCATCAAGTGTCTGCCCCCTGGTTGTCAGTGCGCGTCACATGATTGATCGTTCCCCTGTTTGGTTGATTTTCATATTAGCCTTTTATTATATAGGATAGCTGGCTGTCTGGCATCAGAAAAGCTTGTTAAGATTGTCTATGTCAGTGATGGTGAACCTATGACACGTGTGTCAGAGGTGACACGCGAACTCATTTTTTTGGTTGATTTTTCTTTGTTAAATGGCATTTAAATATATAAAATAAACTAGAGGCCCGGTGCACATTGTTTTACTATGGTTGCAAATATCAAAAAATTTCTATATGTGACACGGCATCAGAGTTAAGTTAGGGTTTTTCAAAATGCTGACACGCTGAGCTCAAAAGGTTTGCCATCACTGGTCTATGTGGTTTGATTAAAACACAAATGATTTGGACTTAGTGCTTTTCTTTTCCCTGGATATTTTATCTGCAGTATTGAGATCCCACCTACTTTGTTCTTCTTTCTCAGGATTGCTGCAGCTATTTGGGGTCTTTTTTTATTCCAGATGAATTTTTGGAGAGTTCATTCTAGATCTGTGAAATATGCCGTTGGTATTTTAATGGGAAGTGCATTGAATTTATAGATTGCTTTGGGCAGTATGGACATTTTAATGATGTTGATTCTACCAATCCAAGAACATGGTATGTTCTTCCATCTCTTTATGTCTTCCTCTATCTCTTTTTTCAACGTCCTGTAGTTTTCTGAGTAGAGGTCTTTTACCTCTTTAGTTAAGTTTATTCCTAGGTAGCTTAATTTTTTTGGTGAGATGGTAAATGGGATTGCTTTTTTAGTCTCTCTTTCTGCAAGTTCACTATTGGTGTATAGAAATGCCATAGATTTCTTGGCGTTAATTCTGTATCCTGCTACATTGCCGAATTCTTTTATTAAGTCTAATAGTTTTTTGATGGAGTCTTTAGGGTTTTTTAAGTATAATATCATGTCATCTGCAAATAAGGACAGTTTTACTTCCTCTTTTCCAATTTGGATGCCTTTTATTTCTTCTTCTTGCCTAATTGCAATGGCTAATACTTCCAGGACTATGTTGAACAGGAGTGGTGAGAGTGGGCATCCCTGTCTTGTTCCTGTTCTTAGGGGAAATGGTGTTAGTTTTTGTCCATTGAGTATGATGTTGGCTGTGGGCCTGTCATATATGGCTTTTATTATGTTGAGGTATGATCCTTCTACTCCCACCTTGCTGAGAGTTTTTATCAAAAATGGGTGTTGGATTTTGTCAAATGCTTTTTCTGCATCAATTGATATGACCATGTGGTTTTTTTCTTTCAATTTGTTTATGTGATGTATCACGTTGATTGATTTGCGGATATTGTACCATCCTTGCATCCCTGGGATAAATCCTACTTGGTCATGGTGTATGATCTTTCTGATGTACTGCTGGATCCGATTTGCTAAGATTTTGTTGAGGATTTTGGCATCTATGTTCATGAGGGATATTGGCCTGTAATTCTCTTTCATTGTGTTGTCTTTACCTGGTTTTGGTATTAGGGTGATGCTGGCTTCATAGAATGAGCTTGGAAGTGTTCCTTCCTCTTGGATTTTTTGTAGTAGTCTGAGGAGGATAGGTTTTAGTTCTTGGAATAAGGACACTTATGTAATACCTTAATCAATCAAGAAAAAAAAAAGTAAAATATAAAAAGAGTTTTCAGCCTGGACTGAATAGCTGATTTTCACTCCCCATTTTACTGTAAACTATGTAAAAGAACCGAATGGCACACAATTATTATGAGATGAGGGCCTAAATGTATAAATGAATCCCATCCAGCTTTCTTTCAGGCAAATTGTTTCCATCTGCTTTATATCTGCGTGAATCATAAGGTTGCTGGAAAGACTCAGGAATTTGGTACAAATGAGAAAACTCCATTTGAAGCAAGTGTAAGCTTTGAAAATAAACCACCATTGTGTTTAGATAATGGCCCATTAACAACGGTTAATTTTACTTAAATCTCAGCACATTTTGATTTTCAAGAATGAACTTCAAGCAATTACAGTCTGTTGGGTAAACTTTTAAAACAAAATCTGAATATATTGTTCTGAGTAATAGTGTTTAAAAAATACGTGTTTAAAAAAATTAACATTTTTAAAATTAAAAAAATCAATGATAAACTCATTTAAACAAATAAGAATCACAAATAGATGAATTTAAGCATTTACCAGAGCAGCTCAGAACACTCATTTTTAGCTTATAAGGGAATGAATATTAAACTGAGACCTTTTCTGAGTAGGAGTAACTTTGTTTTTCTTCTGTTGGAAATGGAAAGGATGCTGGTTAGAAATATGAAACATTATGGCATAATGAAGCTACTGAATTGCTTCAAATTTGTCCTGAATTTTGTTAGATCCAGGGCTTTGGTGGTAATTTTATTCTGTATCTTGGGGCCAAGAATCAGCTACCATCTGCCTCAGAGTAAATTTACCTCTACTGGCACTTCTATTACCAATTTCATTATTCATTTAACTAATAAATTCTGTCCTCATTAGAGCCTGGATTTATATTAAAATTATATTTTGAGTCCAGAAAGATATTTACTGCAATTTAAAAAAAATAAAGGCTACCTTTTGGGTCTTTTCAAACTATTGCCTGTCTACATTTATATAAATAAAACTAAGCAAAACTGCAAGTTAAGAGGTAAAATGGCAATGTAAACCTATTCTATCTTATTCTGAAGAAGAGAATTAGCTCATGCCCTCCTGGCCAAATCTGTGTTCTACATATATTCTCATAAACTAATTCCTGATTTCTACTTACATTTCCCCTGCACAACTATGGAAACACAGAAGGTCTGTTTCCTGAAATCCCCTGAAAGTCAAGAGGAAGGTGTTAGCTGCACCTCTCATTAGGGGTGTAGAGGCCTTTACTTCAAATAGCCTTTGTCATGTGAGACCTCCTTCCAAAACAAAAAACAAAAAGCTGTTGTATCCTTCTCTTCTGGATTGTTATCTATTTAATCCATCTAAAATGGAGAAACCAAGATGGCGGCATAGGTAAACATGGGAGTTTGCTGCCTTGAACAACCACTTCAAAAATACAACTAAAAGACGGAACGGACATCATCCAGAACCACAGGAAAGCTGGCTGAGTGGAAGTTCTACAACTAGGAGGAAAGAGAAAAGCATACCGAGGCTCAGAGGAGGCGCAGTGCTGAAGTAAAATACTAAGGTTCGGAGTGCATGCGGAGCGGGCTGGAGGCTGAGGGCGCGGTTGTCGTTTTCAATCGGGAGGGAGTCTCAGGCTCTGAGCTCCAGTTCCAGGCAAGTCTCTAAGGACCCACACTCATATGGGAGAAGCGGGACTGTTTGGCATCGCTCAGAACCCTAGGGCAGCTTTCTCTCCGTGGGGCTTGCAGCGACTACTGGGACACTGAGAAGCAGAGCCTTTGTCATGTGAGACCTCCTTCCAAAACAAAAAACAAAAAGCTGTTGTATCCTTCTCTTCTGGATTGTTATCTATTTAATCCATCTAAAATATAAAAAAGTTATTACCTTATAATATAATATAATCAATATATATTTAGTTAGTTGGTTTCTTCTGACTGTGCTTTTGACTTGGCTCTGACATTATTTCTAATTTTCTCATAGAATTGGGTTGATTAGAGTCCTGATTTCTACCCATCTAGGTCCTGCTAGCCTTTTTCCCCAAGTGACTTCAATCTCTGAACTCTTCTGCTGGTCCTTCCAGATTGATCTCTCCTTGGAAACAAGAATTTCCCCACCTGATGCTGAGCACCAAAATTTCCCAGAGACTCCTATTCCCATTCTTAGCTTCCCCGCACAGGTCAGGGGCAAGGGGATTCATTCTATCCTGGTGGGGAAGGAAGTGATAAGGCACATGAGTGAGAGAAGACATTCCTGGGCATCACTAAGGTTCACTTCCAATCACTCCCATAGCCACTGACTTGCTGCTACGTGATTCACTGATCAAATCTTACCTCGGAGTTGGGAGCCAGAGGTAGCAGGGAGGACTGCAGCAAATTCCAGTTCCTGTCCCCAGCCATTGCCTATCGGTCCCTTGTGAGATACAATTGGGTCAGACATGTTCTATACCTTCCAGTTCATGAGTTATAGGGCTTCAATCTTCTGGGAAGCTGGAGGATTCTCAGATCATAAGCAATGACTATTCTATCAGCACTATTTTGTAGTAAAGAATCATCCATTAATTTTTTGCATTTTGCTGATATTGGGATTTGCTCTCTCTTTAAATGAAATGTCACAAATCCTGTTTAATTATTCTCATCAGTGTGGGTTGTAGGAAAATGCTGCAAAAAGGGCATGACTGTGTTACCCATTGTGTGAACCATTGTCTGTGTTTTGCAACACACAAATTATTTGATTTCTGATTTTGATATTCTTTTTACATGATTTCATTCATTATTTTCTTATACATAATTTAAGTGCCAAATATAAGTGTGGCAAAAATTTATCTTATCTTTAACTTTTCACAGCTATAAACTTTTAAGAAGATCGGCAAAAAATTAGCCTATAGATTAGTCTCAGGAAATATTGAGGCACTTTTGAAGACATGGAAATGTCAGAGCTTAAAGCAATCAGAGTGGTGGTCATTATTTTGAAGCAATAAAAGGATTCTGATTAGCCCTGCTCTAACACAAGCACATCGACAAAGCAAAGCAATAACCAAACAACTCGTAGACACGGAAATGTGTGAGTTGGAGACTACACAGAGTGAACAATTGGAATTCGTATACATATATTTTGCTAATAACAAAACCCATCTGTTACTGTTGCCTGATATCAAGGCAACTTTGATTGAGGTACATGTACTGGATAGAATCAGAACCAGGCTGACGTGGACTTAATTAAACACATTGAAACTGAAGGCATCTCCTGGTAACTTTTCGAATTGTGATGCTTTAGCTACTGCTGATGCACCAGATGCAACTGGCTGCCTAGCCACTTCCTTGCCAACTGAAAACCAGTTTTGTTCAAATATGTACCACTTTGGGCCTCTCCCCGGCCCTAGAGAATGACATTACTTGTCATGGAAAGTTCATCATTCTTTCCATTGTTTGATTTATGAGAACTCAAGCAATAGAATTCTGGTCAGTGAGGCATGAATGAAGTGTCTTGGGAGCCTCCTGAAGCAGTTTTGCTTATTTTTAGCAAGGAATCTGAGGAAGAGAACATGTATAAAGATGTGATGCCTGAAGCTGGTGTAGCTGTACTGTGACCAGGAGGTGACAAGCCTGAGGAGAGACGTTGAAGCAGCGAGGATGGCAGAAGAGAAAGGTGGAAAGAACAGGGTCCCTGATGGCAGTGTTTAGCCACGGAATCAACCAGCCCTGGAAGGGCGCGAAGTCTAGCTCTTACATTATATTTAAGCCAGCTGAATTTTTTCCTTAACAACCTTCAGCTGAATGCATCCTAAGAGATGCTACTGATTATAAAATGTAAGGACCAGCTTTTCTGGCATTACAGGTTACTTTAACTTCATACATTACTGTGACTTCTCAGGCCACTGTTAAAACAGGTTGCCAATCTGTTACTTACTTTTTAAAATGAACATGCCCAGACTCATAGGACAAATTTATGTTTACAGCATAGGTTTATTTTTTAAAATAAGCACACTTGAGTATTTGACCTGGTTAATACTTCCTCTCTTACACTACCTCTTCGACAAGCTTTTATAGCTTTTAGCTTCCAGACTCTAACTATTGCCATGATTGATGAAAGAGGATTTCCCTAGCAGACTTGCTTTATGGGGAATGTGTGCTGAAGAGATTTCCACATCTACTTGCATTTTGAAATATGTTCCAGGGAGAATGTGACAAGTTTCTAGGGTTATTCCGTTTTGTGTATATTTAAGATCAATTTTAGAAAAGTATACTTAGTAATCCATGTTTACTTATGACCAAAAGAATGATGATGATAATAAGAATAATTATTTTGGTTTTAGTAAACATTTATTGAAATCTTGTAATGTGCAAGCGATTCCAGGGAGGCAGTATAACATAATGATGAAGAGCAAAGGCGTTTGTTGCAAAGCAGATTGTGGCCTTGAAAGGTGTTTGTGCATTTTCTGGGGAGGAAAACCAAAATGGACATGTCCCCCATCTACTTCCAAGGCCAATGTCTGCGTCCTCAGGAAGGTAGGTGGCTGCTAGTTCCTTTGTGTTTGAGTTCAATTTATATTGTATGTGGAGGAACTTCTGTTCAGGGAAAACCCCTTGTCCCACACCCTATTACTGTCCAGGTGAGTGATTCACTTGACCTTGGGAGATGAGCCGGGCCATGCGTCAGCCCCTTCCACTCTCCTTTTGTTTGGGGATCTGTTCCCCAAGTTTCATCAGGCCCATGGCTGACCAGGAGGTCCTGTCACTGAGTGGGTAACTCTCTCTGATTCTTTGTTAGCATCAAGCTGAAATTTAAATCCCCACATGTCTGACATGGGGCCATTCTCTCAATGGGATCTGAACTCCCAGGAGAAGGGAGCAGCTACACCAGAGGCCCCGTGCGAGGCTAGATTACATGCATGAGGTGGTGGGGTTGGGAAATATGTCCTTCTCATTAAAATTTTTCCTCCCAAAGTGTATACACAATCCCTTGTTTCAGTCTCTCTTAGCCAAAAGTGCTCATATAGATTGCCTCCTTGCTGGAAGCCCTGCTTTTCTGTTCATTAAACAGCCTCATGACACAGCAGTTGCCACTATTTACTGAACCTTACTAGAAGCTTGGTGGGGAGCTTGTCACAATTCTGTGAAATGCAGTGACATGTCAATGCCAGCCTGAGTTCCCCAAAGTACTCAACTGCACCCGGTCCAGTGGCTCTGCATTTTCCGGAAGCTGCACAAACTAGGAATGTTCTTCCATGGAGCCGCCAGAGGGGCAGCCTCGAAGCACTGACCTCAGGAGCAGTAACAGTGGGGATAGCAACAAGTGGGCAAAAGGAGGGGCAAGATATAGAAGGACTATTGGAGCACATATGAAAATCTCCAGTTACATCCGGAAATACTTGGGGGAGAAATTTCAGGAGGTGAGTTTATGTGTTGTGCAATTCATGAGCTGAAAGAAAAGCAATTTAGATTATTATTAATGTGACCCAAATTTGATTCATGGGTTAGCAAGAATAGAGGAAAAAATGAAATACCATAAAAATTGTCATGCTGATGTTTTGGTGTCATAAGTCTGTGTATGATTTTAATTGTGGAACATTATAATGAGCTTTGGTACTTAAAATTGAACATAACCTATTTACTTTCTGTTTTTATGTTTACATTAAGCTGTAGTACTAGAGTATCAAGGACCATGCCTCTTGCCTGTAGCCAAGTCTTGTAGAAGGAAATGTTTAGATTCCGGGTCTTGAGAATGGTTATCAGCCAGTCCCTGGGGCCCAACCTATCATGCTTTTTGGACAGAATGCCAGCTTCCCAGCTAACACAAGCATACGTGTCATCATATGCACCATTATACCCCTCACCTGGTCCCTGTAATGCCATTATACCTACCATCTTACACCGCCCTCAGGAGGAGGGAAGAGGAGTTATAAGCTAAGAGCCAAGAGGCTTACAATTTGGAGGAGGGAGGTGGCCCACAAACCGGCATACTCAGAGAAGTGCTTCTCAGCTTGCCCTGGTGTGTCTTGATAGAGATGGTGGGGATGACTTCTAGCTCTTGTGTAGGAACAGTGTTTGGAAGATAACACAGGGAATGTGCTTGAAATAAGAGACATTCTACTCTTACTTGCTAGCAGAGATGGAAGTTCTCATTAATGCTGCTGCAGTGACTGCCATGCTACTCACCAAACTCATTTCTTTTTGGGGAAATAGTAATCTGCATTAGCCAATATTGTGGCTGCTACACACATGTGGCTATTAAAATTTTATTTGTAATTAAATAAAATTTTAATTCTTCTGTTGTACTAGCCAGATTTTTAAGTGTTCCATAACCATTTGCAGAAAATGTCTACCATTTTGTACAGTACTGAACAGAATATTTGCATAATTACAGAACTACTAGGCAATACTGAGCTAGATTCCATTTATCAATCTCCTTTCTGGTTATTGAGCTCTAAACAATGAAATGTAAGATGTAATGTATACCTGGCCTAAAAACCTCCCAATCAACAATTATTCACTCTTTCATCTTCTATGGTAAACTTGGAAGTTGTGTATTGCAAACAGAAGAGCCACAAATTAGTAAGAGCCTCAGTGAGTGATAAAACATACAGCTGGGTCTTGACTCAGTTTTCAACAAACATCAGACTAAGGGAATGGCCTTTTACCTGCTATTTCAGATAGCCTCCAAGTAGGTGTCTCTGAGTTGATAGAGAAACCAGGGGCAAGGGCACAACAAAGATATCAGGGATATAATGTTTAGAAAGAAATGTGGGAGCAGCTCATACACTGTAGTCAGGGTTGGTCCTCACAGTCAGCCAACCTGAGGGTCAATCCCACACAAGACTGGACCAATAGTAATCAATATTCAATTACAACAGGAGGGCTAAAATAACCCACACAAGGAACATTCTTGGAGCACCCAGATCAGGTGATCAAGGAAACTATGCCATTAGGTCTTACAGAACATCTACTACATAAGGCCACCTTACCAAGACTGGGAGACATAGCATATCTACCTAATACGTAGAAATAAACACATAAAGGCAGCCAAAATGGAGAAAAAAAAAACATGTTCCAAATGAAAGAACAGGAGAAATCTTCAGAAAAAGAGCTAAATGAAATGGAGGCAAGCAATTTATCAGATATAGAGTTCAAAAAAAGTAGTTATAAGGATGCTCAAGGAACTTAGAACTTTAACAAAGAAATAGCAAGCATTAAAAAAAAACATAAAGCCCTAACCGGTTTGGCTCAGTGGATAGAGCAAAGAGTTCAAAAAAAATAGTTATAAGGATGCTCAAGGAACTTAGAACTTCAACAAAGAAATAGCAAGCATTAAAAAAAAACATAAAAGCCCAAACCGGTTTGGCTTAGTGGATAGAGCGTCGGCCTGTGGACTGAAAGGTCCCAGGTTCGATTCCGGTCAAGGGCATGTACCTGGGTTGCGGGCACATCCCCAGTGGGGAGTGTGCAGGAGGCAGCTGATCGATGTTTCTCTCTCATCGATGTTTCTAACTCTCTATCTCTCTCCCTTCCTCTCTGTAAAAAATCAATAAAATATATTTTAAAAAAAAACATAAAAAAGAAGCAGTAAGAAATGAATGATACAATGCCTTTCATGAAAAATACACTAGAGGAATAAACAGAGGATCAAATAAGTGATTTTGAAGACAAGGTAGCAGAAAATACCCAATCAGAGCAGCAAAATGAAAAAGGAATTTTTAAAAAAATGAGGATAAGCCTTGGACTGTGTGGCTCAGTTATGTGGGTGTCATCCTGTGCACCAAAGTGTTGTCAGTTCAATTCCTAGTCAGGGCACTTGCGTAGATTTTGGGCTCCATCCCAGGTTGGGGGTATGGGGGAGGCAGCCAATCAATGTTGCGCTCTCACATTGATGTTCCTCTCTCTTCTCTTCCCCTCTCCCTTCCTGTATCTTTAAAAATTAATAAAAAAATATATATTTTTTAAAAAATGAAGATAGTTTAAGGGACCTTTGGGACAACATAAAGTGTTATATAGGGGCACAAAAATGAAAAGAGACTGAGTAAGGGATTGAGAACTTATTTGAAGAAATGATGACTAAAAACTTCCCGAACCTGGTGAAGGGGAAAAGGTGCATACCCCAAACAAGATGAACCCAAAGAGGCCCTGGCTAGTTTGGCTCAGTGGCTAGAGCATCAGCCTGCAGACTGAAGGGTCCCAAGTTCAATTCCGGTCAAAGGCACATGCCTGGGTTGCGGGCTCAATCCCCAGTAGAGGGGCACACAGGAGGCAGCAGATCAATGATTCTCTCTCATCATTAATGTTTCTATGTCTCTCTTCCTTTCCCTTTCTCTCTGAAATCAATAAAATATATATTTTTTAAAAAGATGAACCCAAAGAAGTCCACACCAAGTCACAGCATAATTAAAATGGCAAAGGTTAAAACAAAAAAAGAATCTTAGGAGCAGCAAGAGAAAGACAGTTAGTTACTTAAAAGGGAGCTCCCATAAGACTGGCAGGTGATTTCTCAACAGAAATATTTCAGGCTAGAAGGGATTACCATGAAATATTGAAAGTGATGGAAAGCAAGGACCTACAATCAAGATTACCCAGCAAGGCTATTATTTAAAATTGAAGGAGAGCCCTAGCCTGTTTGGCTCACTGGATAGAGCCTTGGCCTGTGGACTGAAGGGTCAGAGGTTCGATTCCAGTCAAGGACATGTACCTTGGTTGCAGGCACATCGCCAGTAGGGGGTGTGTAGGAGGCAGCTGATCAATGTTTCTCTCTCATCGATGTTTCTAACTCTCTATCCCTTACCCTTCCTCTCTAAAAAAAATCAATAAAATATATTTTTTTAAAAATTAAAGAAGTAAAATGCTTCCCAGAAAAAAAAAAGCTAAAGGAGGTTGTTATTATCAAACCAGTATTACAAGAAATGTTAAAGGGTCTTCTTGGAGGAAGAGGAGGAGAAGGAGGAAGAGGAGGAGGAAGAAGAGGAGGAGGAGGAGGAGGAGTAGTTGGGGTTTAAATAAAGACTACCTGTCTCTAAAATTCTTTCTGCCATGCCAGATGGACTACGGGGACAGGAATGACAGGGATGTGCCAGCTCAGCCTCAGGGTTGCGATTCATAATTTTTTTCCTAAACTGCTGTAAAATCAGCAAAAATGCCTTGGCAATTTTAGCATAGTTCCTAGGATATTGGTTGGCACTCAAAGGGTTAAAAGAATAATATGGCAATATATACATACCTACAATAATCACTTTAAATGTAAATAGCTTAAATGCTCCAAATGAATGACATATAGTAGCTGAATGGATAAGAAAACAAGACCCATATATACGTTGTCTACAAGAGACCCACCTTAGAATGAAAGATACAGACCAACTAAAAGCAAAGGGAAGGAAAAAGATATTTCATGCAACTGGAAAGGAAAAAAGAAGCTCGGGTAACAATACTTATATCTGACAAAATTGACTTTAAAACAAAGGCTACAGTAAGAGACACGATGATAAAGGGAGCAAACCAACAAGAGTATATAATCTTTGTAAACATTTATGTACCCAACATAGAGGCACCTAAATATATAAAGCAAATATTGGTGGATGTAAAAGGAAAGATCAACAGTAATACAATCATAGTAGTGGATTTTAATACCCCATTGACAGCAATGGATAGATCTTCATCAATAAATCAACAAACAAGTGTTGGCGCAGATGTGGAGAAAAGGGAATCCTAGTACACTGTTGGTGGGAATCAGGATTGGAACAGCCACTGTGGAAAACTCTACGAGTTTCCTTTAAAAATTAAAAATGGCCCTAGTTGGTTTGGTCAGTGGATAAGTGTCAGCCTGCGGACTGAAGAGTCCTGTGTTCGATTCTAGTCAAGGGCACATGCTCGGTTGTGGGCTCAATCCCCAGTAGGGGGCATGCAGGAGGCAGCTGATCAATGATTCTCATCATTGATGCTTCTATCACTCTCTCCCTCTGAAATCAATAAAAATATATTTTAAAATATAAAATTAAAATTAAAAATGGAACTATTGCCCCAGCAATCCTGATTCTGTGAATATATTTTAAGAATCCTGAAACACCAATTCGGTTGTGGGCTCAATCCCAAGTAGGGGGCATGCAGGAGGCAGCTGATCAATGATTCTCATCATTGATGCTTCTATCACTCTCTCCCTCTGAAATCAATAAAAATATATTTTAAAATATAAAATTAAAATTAAAAATGGAACTATTGCCCCAGCAATCCTGATTCTGTGAATATATTTTAAGAATCCTGAAACACCAATTTGAAAGAATATATACACCCCCATGTTCATAGCACTGTTATTTACAATAACCAAGATCTGGAAACAGCCTTATTTATGCCCATCAGTAAATGAGTGGATAAAAAAGCTGTGGTACATTTACACAGTGGAATATTATGCAGCAGTAAAAAAGAAGGAAATCTTACCTTTTGCAACAGCATGGATGAACATAGAGAATATTATGCTAAGTGAAATAAGCTAGTCAGAGAAAGATAAATACTATATGATTCCACTTATGTGTGTAATTTAATATACAAAATAAACAAACAAAATAGAAAGAGACTCATAGATACAGAAAATAGACTCACAGCTGTTAGAGAGGAGAGGATTCGGGTACTGGGTGAAAAAAAGTTAAGGGATTAAGCAAAGCAACAACAACACAAAACTCATAGACACAGGTAACAGTATGGTGATTACCATGGGGATGTGTAGTTGGGGGAGGTAGAAGAGGGTAATGGGGGCTAAATGGTGACTTTGGGTGGTGAACACACAGTACAATATATAGGTATTCTAGAATTATACACCTAAAAACTATATACTTTTATTAACTGATGTCACCCCAATAAGTTCAATAAAAATTAAAAAAGTAGAAATGTGGGAGTTTTTTCTACTCAGAAAATATACTAAAATGTCTAGTAAATTTTTAGGAAATTGTGTTGTCAAGAAATGAGAAGTCTGGTATGAAAATTAAGTTTGAAGCACCTTGAAATCCCAAACTTGCACTATCAGCAAGCTACATGTCCTCTTTTGGGTCATGTTTCCAAATCCCAATTGTGGCTGTGGCAGAGGCAAATAAAGGACCAGGAGGACCCCCTTCCCCAGGGCCAACCAGAGGGAGTTCCTTTCAGAAAATAAGAGTGGTCATGCAGGGCCATCTCACAATGCCTGGCCAGCGGGAGTCAGTCTTTGCTATGCTCCAGTGACTGTTGTGCATCTTGCAATCTTTTCTTTTGCAAATGGTAGTGTTTGTCTCTGGCATCCTAGCCTCAATGCACTATTAAATTTGGAACATGTGTTTGGGTGAAAGGGAAGTGTAGGTAGATAATTTGCCATTTAGCTCATACGTCATCAGATAACATCAAGTCACCTCTACAGCTGATTGAAAGGATTGACCATCACCTGGAGATCCTGGATTTAAACTGGATTGAGATATGGGATGGGATTTTGAATTGTCTCCTTTCAAAATCCTGGCTCCATGTAGTCTAATGTCTTCATTTTATCAGTGAGGAAGACAGGGCACTTAAGGATAAAGAAGATAGGCCTAAAATCTCATGCCAGCATTGGCCATCTAGTCCCATACCCTTTTCATTCTAACTTTACCAACAAAGGAGTCCAGTATGCATATTTGGTATTGACACTAAAGAAGTTAGCCTACAATTGATGTGAGATTTTCTAAAAACATTCATTAAGAATAATAAGATATTTCTACATTATGATAAATTAATTATAGGTTGTTCTTTTAAACACATGTAGAATATTTGATTTCATCACAAATTACAATTATTGATCATTTTAAAACTACATAAAAGTGATTTAAGGAATTTTTAATTATCTGCATTTTATATACTCATGATAAATTCCTCAAACTGTCCTGTTCCAAGAAATGCTTTCTATCACTTAACTAAATCATCGCAATTTTGTGTTTTATATTTTTTCTTTCTCTGTCAACTTTCTCTTGTAGCTATAGGATCTATCATTGTAATATTCATCATATTCTAGTGCTGTTCTCTTCTGAAATGCAGAAGATAAAAAATCAATTAACATTTTAGACAAAGATTATTAGAATTGGAAGGCATTATGAATAATCCACCCCACTTACTTTACAGATGCAGAAATTGGACGGTAGCCAATAGAGATCAATACATTTTTGCTAAAAAGAACAAAGTTTTTTTCACTTCAAATCACATAACTTGTTAATGAAAATGTTGCATTAATCTGACTCCCAAATTGTTACTCTTTCTACTATATCATGAATATCCATTTGATATATCTGATCCATTAACTATAATAATTTTATTGAACATATTGGGAGAGTTGATCCATTACTGCTGACCACATTGCACATTAATAATCTCTCTCATTTTGTTCTTGCCTCCAAAATGCATAATTGCAATTTTGAGGATTGTCTTCCTTTCTTAAAAATTTTTCTGTCTGTTTTGTTATATTTCAGGTGAAATGTAAGTGGAGCCTCATGAAGTAGAAAATTAGAATTGGTTCTGTTGCTCTCTTAACCAAGTTTTACATGTTTTATTATATTATTTTTTATCCTTCTCAATATTTTCTATACTATTCACCATGAATTATATATTTGATCACAGGCCATAGAATTCAGGGTCTATAGACCCTGAGATATGGGTTCTTGTTTCCTTGTTGATGGATAGATTCTTCTTGGTATACAGATTCCATGTTATATTAGTACTAGGGGCCCAGTGCATGAATTCATGCACGTTGAAAGGAACTGTGGACCATGAGGCTGCAGTGGGCAGAGGGGCAGGTCTCAGCCCATCCTCCATGTCCCCGCCTGGCCCCCCCCCACCACGGCCCCCAGTCCCCTGTCTGCCTGCAGCTCCATTCCCATCGCCGCTGCTCCCATTGCCGCCGCTCCCACGTGCTGACCGTGCCAGCCCTGCTCACACCCACTGATGGTGCAGAGCGATTGGGGCTGGTGCCAGCAGTGGGTGTGACGCTGCTCCCACATACTGACGGTGCTGGCCCGCTCATACCCTCTGACAGTGAAGAGCAATTGGGGCTGGTGCCAGCAGCAGGTGTGGGCAGCAACTGCCAGCCCTGATCTCCTCTCAGGAGCAGGGGGAGGTGCAGAAGCCCTCAGGGACAATCGGGGTGGGCAGCCACCACTCGCACCCACTGATGGCGCTGAACGATTGGGACTGGCACCCGGTGCCAGGCACTTGCAGTGGGTGTGAGCGGCAGCTCTGGTGCTGGCTATGGGTGCGAATGGGGCCAGCGCCAGCAGTGGATGTGAGCGATGGCTCTGGCTCCGGCAGTGGGTGTGAGCAGGGCCAGCATCGGCAGCAGGTGCGAGTGCGAGGCGGGACCAGGCAGGTGGGAGCAAAGGATTTTCACTAACCACCAGAGGCTCGCCCCAGTGACAGCAACCAGTGCCCTGCCTTGGTCTGGCACCCCCACTCACCTGCTCCACAATCCTGCTGATGCCCGCCATGTTTCGTGTGCGCCCCCTGGTGGTCAGCACACATCGTAGCGACCAGTTGTTCGGTTGTTCTGTTGTTCGGTTTATTTGCATATCACCCTTTTATTATATAGGATTTTTTGTCATGATAATACTTTATGTCAACTTTAATAAGTCATCCCTTGTAACTCATTATCCTTACTAATTGTTATGACCTCTTAAATTTCTTCTTCTGGAAAATGAACCTTCCTTTTATGTTTTATAATTTCTAATGTGCATTTATAGGTAGTACTCACTTCATACTGTTCTTCTTTATTAGAGTTTGTATTGTTCTCTGTCAACTAAATCAAATTCATTTTATTTTATTCTGTAGGTCATAAGGTTTATGAAAGGGAGAGGACCTCTTCTCCCCAAGTTGCTAGTGGTGGGCGGGGGATTTCTTGCAATATCCCAATATCCTGAAAGATAGAATTTTCTGAAACTCTCATGGAAAGATGAGTGATTTCTATTTACACAGAATTAAATTCCTGGGTTTCAAGGGTCCCAGTTCCCCTTGCCATGCCATAGAAGAAGTGTAGCTGGGGCTTCAGTAGAGCTGGAATTAGAGCCCCTGTCCAGAATTTCCTTTCCATATTGGAGCCAGGTCCAGTCCAGCATCAGGCTAGCTTAACTTGTGTTTCCCACTTCAGTCCATTAGTCCACTGTGTGTGGGGTTCGCATAGCCATGGGTCATATGAGTGAATGCAAGAGAGCCAAAGGTCACAAGAGTCACAAGAGTCATGAGCCAAACATGCTGAGAGATAACTCCTTTTTTAGATTATGTATTCCCAAAGGTTTGCATGCTTGCAGTGGCCATGCTCATGTTGGCCAATGATTTCTGTTCCTAGGTGTGACTGTATCTTCCCTGTGTCACCCCAACTTTACTGGGCATGCACTCCCCCAGGATCCCTATGTTGGATCCCTCCCCCTGTTTTGTAGGGAATAGGACAGTGGTTCCCTGGGGAGTGCAAAGTTTCAGCTTCCTAGTGAAGCTGCCCAAATGCCTATAATGTCTGGCCTTCCTTTCACTCCTCTCATATTAGTATCCTATCTAATGAAGAGGTAATATGCAAATTGACCATAACTCCAACACACAAGATGGCCGCCCCCATGTGGACACAAGATGGTCACCACAAGATGGTTGGCAGGGGAGGGCAGTTGTGGGCGATCAGGCCGGCAGGGGTGGGCAGTTGGAGGGGACCAGGCCTGCAGGGGAGGCAGTTAGGGGTGACCAGGCCATCAGGGGAGCAGTTAGGCATCGATCAGGCTGGCAGGGGAGTGGTTAGTGGGTATTCAGGTTGGCAGGCAGAAGCAATTAGGGGCAATCAGGCAGACAGGCAGGCGAGCGGTTGGAGCCAGCAGTCCTGGATTGTGAGAGGAATGTCCGACTGCCCGTTTAGGCCAGATTCCCTGAGGGGTCCCAGATTGGAGAGTGTGTAGGCTGGGCTGAGGGACCCCCCCCCACACCTGTGCATGAATTTCGTGCACTGGGCCTCTAGTTATTAATAACTAGCTAATTACAATGGTATCACTAAGTCATTAGACTCATATAATCACGGAATTCTGAAGCTAAGAAAGGCTTTATAGAGTCCTCAATCCCAATTCTCTATTACTAAAGATCTTATTATTATTTCTCTTTCTCCTTTGGGTTCCACATTTTGAAAGATTATGGCCTAAACATAACCCATTTACTTTAGTAATCTTTAAATTGTTTTTCTATCTTTTACTACCAATGATGTATATACTGCTATTCAGAACTTCTCTTCAGCACAAGACAACCAGTGTCACAACACCAAGCTGATAAATTCCTGCCAATAGGGGGAGAAAAAGAAAACCACCCAAACAATAAAGCTTAATGTTTCCATAACCCACTACAGTGTTATCTTGAATGAGTGCAGATTTTCCTGTAGGCTATTTGAAAAGAAAATATTTCACAGAACACTTCCAAAAAAAAAAAACCTCTTCAGAATCAGAAAATTTAGGCCGCAATTCACAGACTTAATCTAATCTAATCTTCTTGTTTCCCAAATAAGCAAATTGAGAGTCCAAGTCATAGTTCCAGTAAGGAATGGGTTAGATCCCATTTTTGTTTTGATTCTGAATTCCTGTCCTTTGTATTATTGTACACCTCCCGTCTTCACGAAGGTATTGAATATAAGACATCATGATATTAACCTATCTACCACCGAGTCCCTGAAACTCAGTACTGATGTATCTGACTTCTTCAAACTCTAGGATACCAGATGTCAGAGTAGCTTTTGTTTAAGAGAGTACCAAGTCAGAATACAGGACTTTTGGATAGGAAATCTCAAAGTGTCAGATGAGACTCTAGAAATAACCTTAAAAAGTATGGCTAAGCCCTAACCGGTTTGGCTTAGTGGATAGAGCGTCGGCCTGCGGACTGAAGGGTCCCAGGTTCGATTCTAGTCAAGGGCATGTATCTTGGTTGCATGCACATCCCCATTTGGGGGTGTGCAGGAGGCAGCTGATTGATGTTTCTCTCTCATCGATGTTTCTAACTCTCTATCCCTCTCCCTTCCTCTCTGTAAAAAAAATCAATAAAACATATATTTTTTTAAAAGTATGGCTAAGTCTAACTCTGTAGGCTAGCCTGGCTTGACAATTTCCTGAATCTGACCCAGTTTCACATAATACAGGGTAATTATGAAATTGGGGATATCACAGTTTCCCCTAAAGGGCCTTTACTTTGAACTTCTATACATTTATCTTAATAATACTTTTAAAGATGTCTATTATCATCCTGTGTACCTCATACATACTAACTCATTTAACCCCCTCAGAAAACGCATAAGGCAGGAGTGCTTACTATTTTTACTTTACAGATGGGGAAACTGAATCCTAGAGTAGTTAAAGTGTTGCTGAAAGTCACACAGCTAGTTAGTAGCAGAGTTAGGTAATGAACCCAGGCAGTTGGTCAGAGTTCATATTCTTTACCAATAAACCATAGTGTCTGGTTTCTTCCAAACTAACTAAACACCTTGGGGTTAGGGGCTGAGGAAGAAAGGGAGACACCAGAACTGGTTTCGTCTTTGAGTTCAAGCCTTAGGGATTATAAAGGTCATGGCCTGGGCAGTTGCACAATTTAGCTCCAAGCTAATTTCCTGGGGCTAATGTAATTAAATTATCAGAAGGGCAATTTGGGATCCTCTCAAAGGATCTGAAACCATTGGGAACACATCAATATGGTGCCTATTTGATGATTACTGTGTTATTGTATTGTTTTAAAAGATGTTGATGGGTTTAGAGGGTTGCTCTTACATTAGCCATGGACAAGGAGAATCTCCCTCTGCCCTCACCCCAGCAAGATGTAATTGCTATTCATTCATCTTAATTCTTATTTGTCAATGTCTATTCATGGCAAAAAAAATTTAAAGTGTTAATTTATTATTTTTCCAATACAACATTATATATACATTATAAAGAACACAGGCAATATTTTTCTTCCTTCAACAATAAGTAACAGAAAACTAACATTAGCATCCAAATCACTCTAACACCAGAGTTTGCAATCATTAAACTATGAAAACACAGAATTCATCTTTCATGAACTAGCAGGCCCGCTGTGCTGTTGGTGGAATTATCCGTGATTAAAAAGGGGAGAGTTCAAACTGGAATAACCTGCTGAGGATGTAAATGCTGACCTCACTTTGGATTTTATTATTTGTAGGGAATTTTTATTTGCTTTTGCTTTCCCCAGGTGGAAAGCAAAGTATATTATTGATGCTTTGGTAAAAAAAAAAAAAAAAAAAAAAAAAAATTTTTTTTCTAAAAGTGTTCTTTTAAGTTGGAGTTTGTAATATTCATCTTCAGCAATCCCAAGTGGTTGTTGGTACATTTGCTTGGAGATAATTCCAGCTGTACAGTCTTTAATAAAACCACTGGTGGACAGTTATTTCATTTACCCCCCACTGCTCAGTGACATTGATTCCTGTGGCTTACAGGCTCAATGGCACCAAATTGGAGAAAAGCGTAACTGTGCGTCACAAGGAAGTACATTATTTTTCCTGTAAAGTGCATTGGGGGTGGGGAGGGTCAGTTTCCTTTCACTGGAATGTCTGTTTAACTGTAGAAATAGTTAGGATAAAGGGAAGGCCAGTTTCCTTAGGCGTGTGTTTCAAGAAGGAAGAAAAAGACAATTAAAAAAACATGTGGAAATATTGTCTTCTTTCTTGGCTGTATGTCCTTTCAAAATATTGTATATAAGTGATTTCTTATAGCTGCCAGTTAATTTATTTAAATAACAAAATTCAGTACACTTTAATAACTGTTGAGGAACCTTCAAGGAAGATATTCTCCATTTTTATCTGTTTAGGATCGTCATAATTCCATCCCAAGTCCAGTCAATTTAGAGGATAAATTATATCCCTGTAAGTTCCAAAAGGGCCCAAAAGAACTCAATTGGTCATTATCATCTTACAGAATCTACCAAGCATCACTCCTATATCCCCAATGGGAAAACAGAATGAGTAGAGTATGAAGTGAGTAACTATTAGCTGCCTGAGAGAGGTTTCCAACTTGGCAATTTGAAAGGTTTTGCATAATAAATGAATAATAGTTATTATAATCAAGTTTTGTTTCTTCAAATAATAGATTACCAACTTAATTAGTAAAAATTACTCCAACCTGCAATCCGTAGAAAACTGTGTACAAATTGTGCAAGTCTCTGAACATTTTAATCGATTTCATCATATACACAATTACTTTAAATTGCCTTAATCTCAGTTCTTTATTATCTTGGGAGATATTTAACTTCAGAAGCAGTTTCCAGGGAGAGAAAATGCAAGTCCTTCTCATCAAAAGGCAAATTAATTGTATTTTTCTTTGACAGCATAATTTTGTTTTGACAAATGAACACTTTGGTTATTGTCTGGGCCAAGGTTGTATAAGAAAAGATGGCACAGGAAAATATTCTTTCTGGAACTCTGCTTATACAAGGGATCACTGGCTGCTTCCTTTTCTCTCTCTAAGATGTTACTTTGGTCATTAATGGAAAATAGGAAATGTGAAGAGAAGACAGGAAAGGTTGCCAAATTCTGTAATGGTGATACAGCAGTAGGATATGATCTTATTTGTAATTCTCATCTCTTAAATAGGGGAATACATTTATAATTTCCTTTGTTAAAATGTGAGCTAAAAATTTTTAAAAAATTAGGTGGTCGTGGATGTCATTATGTTATCAAGAAATAGTGAGATGATAATTGGGATAATGGTTTCAACTATGTATGTATCAAATTCACCAAGGGAGCGGTTTGAGTTGAAATATTTGTGGTTTATTTTGAAAGATCCATCCCATAATAACTTCTGCAATAAACAACACTCTGGTGTGTAATGGCCTTCAAAGTGTGATGGGCCTTTAACATCTGGATTGGTCAGATCTCTGTGCGTTTCTCTGCTCCTCTCTGCACATCTTACCTTCTCTTCACATGGCTTTCTCTACTTCTCAAACCCCATGACCCTCTCATCTCTATTCTTCAGACTTTTTCAGTCTTTTATGTGAGCATCTGGTGATTTTCATGGAATAAAACCTTCAAGAGGGTATGAATTCCCTCTACGTGTAGCCCCTCCCCTGTGGGCCTCACGCTCTCTTGCCCCACACACTCAGCCAGCCTCCACCAATTCACCCATTACCACAGCTGAACTCTGCTTACTGCTGTCCACTGCATCTTGCTCAGGTAAGTCTGAAAACCCAGCAAAAATTTAATCTGAGGGAGAGAAAATGGAGGACAGAAGGGAACGAAGAAGAAGGAGAAGGAGAAGGAGAAGGAGGAGGAGGAGGAGGAGGAGGAGGAGAAAGAGATTCCCTGAGAGTGACCTGATTGGCTATTTTAAGTCAACTGTTTACTCCTACACCTATCAACCTGGTGCAAGGAGAGATGTCTGCAGGTCATAAAATGGTTATTTCCATAATAACTATGTGAATGGGAGGGGTGGGATGTGCACACATTCAGAGAAAAGTGGTCAGGAGCTGGGCAGATGTGACAATAGGGTCTAATGTAGGAGCTTTAAAAATATGTTCAGCCCTAACCGGTTTGGCTCAGTGGATAGAGCGTCAGCCTGCAGACTCAAGGGTCCCAGGTTTGATTCCAGTCAAGGGCACGTACCTTGGTTGCGGGCACATCCCCAGCAGGGAGTGTGCAGGAGGCAGCTGATCGATGTTTCTCTCTCATTGATGTTTCTAACTCTCTATCCCTTTCCCTTCCTCTCTGTAAAAAATCAATAAAATATATTAAAAAATAAATAAAAATATGTTCAAACGCTTCCAGTTCATTCTCAGATGTAAAGAGCCAGAAAGAGCCTCATTCCTAAATGTCAATTAAAACACAACACACACACACACACACACACACACAATTTACTACTCATTGGAGTGGTGGCAAGGCAATTTACTGGCTCAGAATCTAGGGCGAGACAGGAGCCTGTGAGAGATGTGATTTGAGCACTGACTTACTTGCAAGATGACATGGGGCAGCAGTGAGCAGAGTTGAGCCTGGGTGCTGGGCAAATGGGCAGAAAGTGGCTGAGGGTGCCCTGGCAGAGGTGAGGCCCCAAGGTGGGGGCTGTAAATAGAGGGGACTTCACACCCTATGGTCAGCTCTTTTTCCCGAACCCCACCAGGAGCCTGGAGGGAAGATTGGGGAGCCCTAACAAAACCTGCAGCATGGGACAGAAGAGCTGGGGACAAGACACTCAGAGGGGATCCTGCTCCCTCTTCTTCCCTAGGAAACAAAACTCTTCATCTATGGCAGCGGTTCTCAACCTGTGGGTCGCGACCCCTTTGGGGGTCGAACGACCCTTTCACAGGGGTCGCCTAAGACCATCGGAAAACACATATATAATTACATATTGGTTTTGTGATTAATCACTATGCTTTAATTATGTTCAATTTGTAACAATGAAAATGCATCCTGCATATCAGATATTTACATTACGATTCATAACAGTAGCAAAATTACAGTTATGAAGTAGCAACAAAAATAATTTTATGGTTGGGGGTCACCACAACATGAGGAACTGTATTAAAGGGTCGTGGCATTAGGAAGGTTGAGAACCACTGATCTATGGGGAAAGAACGAGGAAACTATCAACCACAGGTTTGAGGAAAAGGAAATGGGAAAAATGTTGAGTCCTGGGTGAGGGGCAGTAATACGTGCTGGGTTCAGATCGGAGGTTTTGCCATGTCCATCTGGGCTGCCTCATGGCAACACCTAGGATGCTAGTGAGGATCTCCACACCCGAGGTCATAGGCAGATGGATTGGAAAAGCCCCAGCCCAATACATAGTGGGGTGGAATCAGAGAGGTGAAATCCTCCTCCACTACATAAATATGTCTCCACCTCCGATTCAGATCATGTTGTATGTGGCTCTGGAGCAGGCCGGGAGATCTGTTTTGTGTTTGTTTGTTTTTAAATCTCACTGGGGTTCCCAGTGAGAAAATCCAAGATGTGTAGGTATAAGAATTTATTAATTGGATTTCATAATTCATATTAGCTATCCAGTGTTCCAGGTAAGGATAACTCAGTTCCACCATTGTGTGCTGGCAATTAGTTGTATTTGAGAGTTGAAGATTTAAAAAAAAAAATTGAGCAGCTTGAAAGCGGGACCTAGATTTCTTTTACACCGATAGGGAATGCCTGATTCAGCAAATAAGAATACAGAACGCCCAGTAAAACTTGAATTTCAAGTGCACAATGAATAAACTTTTAGTGTAAGTGTGACCAATGCAATATTTGAATATTTATTTGAAATGTAAATTTAGCTGGCTTCTCTGTATTTTTATTTGGCAACTCTAATACCAATGGATTTCTAGTACATAGAATGTGCTTAACAATTATATATGAAATGATTTGAATTGAAAGACATCTTTAACTCTTAGAATATTAATTAAATAACAGTTTCTGGTTTGCAATTAAAGATTCAAAGCTTAGGCATGTTGTCCATTGAATAATCCTGAAGTGTTTAATTCCCCAATATTCCTACCATCAGGCAGGGGCTTGGATTTGACCACCTTTTTAATTCCAGGATATCTGCTGAGATCCTTATGAATCTGTGTCTTCAGAACCAGGGTCCCCTGAGTCAACTTTTAACGCTAATCCTATCTAATAAAAGGGTAATATGCAAATTAACTGTCACTCCATCACAAAGATGGTGGTACCCATAGCCACAAGATGACGGTGCCCGCCGGAGTCCCTCAGTCCTGGGGGGGCGGCCGCTGAGAGCGGGCAGTGTGAGCAGCCTGGCGAAATGCTTGCTTCATCGCCGCAGCAATGAGGCAAGCATCCCGCCCCAGCTGCGGAGAGCCTCTGGGCTGTAGAGAGCCTCTGGGCGGTGGGCGCGAAGCGACCAGGCCCCGCAGAGAACAGAGAACCACGGGGAGTGGGCCTAAGATGTCAGGGCTCCCGGATTGGAGAGGGTGCATGCAGGTCAGGCTGAGGGACCCACCCTCCCATGCACGAATTTCATGCACCAGGCCTCTAGTGTTTCTAATAAGTGCTGATCTCTAGAGACATGGATAGCAGTACGGGTAAGAATTATGGAAGTGAAAAGTAGTTCAGATAATAAAATGACTTCCTTAGAAATAAGCCCTGCTTTCAAGGGTATTTGAATTCTATTTTCTTTTATTCTAATGCTTTGTTCAGCCTTCTTCTTTCTTCTACCTCTCCTGAAATTGATGGGTGATGACAATTTTACCCATAACCTATAGACACCAAAAGGGGGGCAATTGCATGGATATCATCTATATGTGCTCATTACATGGATTAGGCTCAAATAACATAGCACAGGACATTTTAAGACCTCAGGTATCTGGTAATATTTTCAACTTTCTAACAAAAAGTGATTAAGACTTCCATTCTCCCTTGATACTCTTAACAAAGAATCTCTTTTGCAATAATCTATAGTCACTTAAATGCTAGTTTCTGGGTCAAATTTCAATGTACTTTATGGTAGTAAAAATTGCAAAAGTAATAGGAGACCTAGAGGGACTTAAGCTTTTAAAGTAAAAACTGAGTGTCATTTATGATGATAGACAAATTGACCTACTTTTGGAAATAATTTTTATTCCAAAAAGAGCTACCTGAATGACCTTTTTTTTTTTTTTTTTTTTTTTCAAAATGAAAAATCAAGTAGCCAGCCAGTTTGGGGGAGAATTTCTTGGGACTATGAAATAGAGACTGTGAAAAACAGATCGGAAAATGTGATATTGAAAAGACAAAAATAATTGGGAGACGTGGAATCTGAAATTATTGGGAATTGATGATTTAAAAGAGAAACTAGATCTTTCCAGAGGAGACTGAAAAAGATGCATAGAATAAGCAGGAGAATCACAATGTTTCAGGGCAAGAAGAGAGGAGGTGTCTGATGGCTCAACTGTATTTTTTTTTCAATCTTTATCCACATTTTTACAACAAATGTTTATTTTATTTGAATTTGCTAATATGAGTTTCTGTTCTTTGCAACTGATGATCCCCAATGTTATTCTCCTGCCCCTGACTCACTTCTGTTGATTTTTCCTTAATTATCCTACTTTGGGAAATGTGGGTCTTCCAAATTTCTCTGACTGGAGATAACTGGAGATGAAAGTAAGGTTTAAACTTGTGAGGAAATTTTGCTTTTCTGAATGGTTTAACCAGATTGGCTCAAACCATAGTAATGAAAATTCATGAACATATTACTACCTACCTTCTAAATTAAGCCATTAGTTCATAGGAGAAATAGTTGTTCTCTTAAAGAAAGAATCTTTCTGTCAACAATGACTACTAAGTCAGAGAGAAAGAATAAAAAAGGCACATTATTTCTGATGTTACTATCTAATCTAATAATAGACAAACATGGTAATTGAGCATACCTTCGCTACACTTGCCATTGGCTAATCAGGGTGATATGTAAATTAACTGCCAAGAAAGATGGCGGTTAACCACCAACAAAGATGGCTGTTAATTTGCATACATAGGCGCAATGATGGGAGGTGGGGAAGGACGAAAGAACGGTGATTGGAAATCCAGGCGGCAGGCAAGAGTCGGGGGGCAGGGCAAAGGCAGCCCCCGGGACCCTTGCCTGCCGCCTGGGTTTCCGATCACCGTCAGCGGCAGGCGGCTTCTTCCCTCCTTTCCCTTTTGCCTCCCAGCATTGCAGCTACATATGCAAATTAACCGCCATCTTTGTTGGCTGGCAGTTAATTTGCATATCGCCCTGATTAGCCAATGAAAAGGGTAGCGGTTGTACGCTAATTACCATGTTTCTCTTTTATTAGTGTAGATTATACACAAGGTAATTCTTTAAAAGGACTTTATGAAAAGTGTGAAACAAAGAAATTGCCCCTCACACCAACAGAAAGAACATATATAAACAGTGCCTACATAGATGCAGAAATCTTTAACAAAATATTAGCAAACTGAATTTAGCCTCCCTTCCCCCAGAAGGATAAATATAACCAAGTGGGATTTATCACAGGAATGCAAGGTTGGATTAACATCCAAAAATCAATACAATAAACGTAGTAGACTTTATCAATAAAAGACAAAAATTAATATTACCTTATTCAGAAAAGAAATATTTGCACATGTAATTAAGTTAAAGATCTTTGAAATGAGAAGATCATCCCAGACTGGGACTATTCGGTTTAATCCAAAAACCTAATGATAAGTGTTTGTGTAATAGTGAGGCAGAAGGAGACTTAATTCAAACAGAAGAAGAGGCAATGTGACCACAGAGGCAGAGGTTGGAGTGATGTGGCCACAAATCAAAAAATGCCACAAGCGGTTCCAGGATACCAATAGCAGCTGGACCAGTGCAGGGATGGAGGGAGGGAGGGCGGGGAAGGAGCAAGGGGGAAGCCCTGGTTCCCTGCTCCTCCTTCCACAGGCATGGTCCTGGCTGCTGTTACGATAAAAGGAGTTGTGTTTTTCTAACTCTGTCTGGGTAAAGGAAACAAGTGTCTGTTGACTTCTGATCTTACTCTCAGAGCTGCCAGTTAATCCCTCTGGATGCATCATATCCAACCTCCAAAGGATCTGAGGGGCAGGATCAACCTTCGTTCCATAGTTGAGGAAACTGACCAATAAACACATGTGTCTCATGCCTCAGTGTCAACTCCCGCAGAAATCTCCGGGTAATGACTCAGATTCTATATCTAAGGGTATATTTTCTTCTGTTTTCATGTTTAATTCAGCCCCAGGAATCAAATAATACAATAAAGAATAAAATGAGTTCAGAGGGCTCAGCATTGTATTCCCAGGGCCTTTGGTCCCACACAAACTGCAGAGTTCAGTTATCCTGAGATGAAAGGAAAGGAAAGAGAAATGTGAAAGGTTTCCCAGCTCAGTCACAGAGACATCTCATAACCACATATTAAGGACACGACATTAACTTAGGGGTGGAAAGGACACAAATGAAATAGAAGATGGAGCCATTTGGAGTGAGCAGGCCAGCAGGGGGGCAGTTGGGGGCAAGCAGGCCAGCAGGGGGGGCAGTTAGGGGAGAGCAGGCCGGCGGGGAGAGGGTAGTTGGGGTGAGCACACTGGTACAGGGGGCAGTTGTGGGTGATCAGGCTGGCGGTGGGGCATTTGGGGGGTGAGTAGGCTGGCGGCGGGGGAAGTTGGGGGCAAGCAGGCTGGCAGGCAGAGTGGTTAGGGGCAATCAGGCAGGCAGGCAGGTGAGCGGTTAGGAGCCAGCAGTCCCAGATTATGAGAGGGATGTCCGACTGCCAGTTTAGGCCC
>NW_005358043.1:5264802-5271642 GCF_000412655.1 Myotis brandtii
TGCACAAATCTTTGTGCACCGGGCCACTAATTACACAATAATACTGTACCAAGAAAGGTGCAACTATTGCATTCTTAGTAAATTGCTATTTTCAAAGACTGCTACCAGCAATTCGGACCCATTCAAAATTACAACAGACTTATCCAGCCTGTAACTGAAAAATTCTCTTCAGTTCCTTTCAGTTCAATTTTAATTAAAAGCTAGAGATCAACAAGAGAGTGCATTATGTAGGTTTGTTAACTAATTTTTATCGATGAGTGTAGAAAGGTAAGCATCACCCCACTTAAGTGTTTTCTTTAAAGAAGAAGAAGATACAGATCCACTGTTATTTTATTCTTTCTCTACGCTGGAACTTTCCCCATGTTTTCTGGGACCCTGTATTAGTTAGTTTGGGTTGTCATAACAAAATACCAGAAATTTATTTTCTCTCAGTTCTGGAGGCTGGAAATCCAAGACCAGGGTGCCAGCATGGTTGGGTTCTGGTGAGGACAGTCTAGAAGATGGCCAGCTTCTCCTCTGATGAGGGCAATAATCCATCAGGTGGGGCTCTCAACCTCTTCTAAACCTGATTATTTCCCAAGACCCCACATCTAAATGCCATCCCGTTGAGGGTTAGGGATTTTATGGAGACACAATCCAGTCCATAGCAGGATCTAAGAATGAGCTATTTGGGCTTGCTACTTAAGAGAAATTGTGAGGGAATAATCAAAGATGAGTTGGACAGTCCAGCCAGTGTGGCTCAGTGGTTGAGCATGAGAAGGTCATGGTTTGATTCCTGGTCAGGGCACATGCCTGGGTTGCAGGCTCAATCCCCATGTCGGGTGTGCAGGAGGCAGCCAATCAATGATTCTCTCTCATCACTGATGTTTCTATCTTTCCCTCTCCCCTCTCCTTTCCTCTCTGAAATCAATAAAATGTTTTTTTTAAAGGGAATATTAAAAAAAAAAAAAAGATGAGCTGGATAGATATTAGATCAGTCTTTGAAGGTCTTACATTCCACAATAAGAAATTTAGATTGTTTAGGTTCAACAAGAAGGAGCCCCTCTGGTTTCTAGAGCAGAGTACTCAGAAATGAAAATGGTGTTGGAAATGGAATGTCATGGCGTCAGGTGTTAATAATTGAAGCAGGGAGGTAATAAAGGTGGGAGTTTTTTTAGAAAGTTCTTGCAATGATTCCAGTGAGATCTAATTGTAGAAATTTAAAGCTAGAGAGACCCTTAATCCTTTTCTAGTCTAAACCTTTTACTTTACAGATGAGGCAACTGTAACTAAGTGATTCTCAAATATTTAAACTGGGAAGGTGACTGGAGAAATGGGATAGACAGAAGGTGTTCAAGGGGAATAAAAGCATGACAATTAGAGCTAGCTGAGCGAATACCTTTTATGCACTGTATAGCAAGAACATCTGCTATTTAAAATAAGTACATCTCTCAGGGGAGTAATAGATATTAGAAATAAAATTCTGCTGACTTGGAAAAATTGTTCTTAGGATCCCATGCCAGAATCACCCAGAAAATTTGCTTTGTAAATAAGCAATAGAAGTATATCATCTGATTTTATGAGGACTAATTTACTGATTCAGAGCTCTCTGCTAGAAAGCACAAAATAATGTGATGTGCATAGAGAAATGCAATGTTTACTGAATGTGTTGGGCTAAGAATCAACCTTCTGATGGGAGATGAGTTTGGAATGTTCTAATTCATGAACCTTGGCAGTGCAATTACCATGTTTCTCTTTTAGCACTGCCTCTCTGAGCATACGGAAAAATTTAAAAGAGTGTCCTAGTCAATGAGCATTTTCTCTGGTAGTAGGTGTGAAAATAAATTAATTCTTGGCCATGAATATTTTCCTGCTTTTACATTAAAAGTTTCAAAGTTGTTATACTAGGTGTCTATAACTCATGTACCAAGGAAGTTCTTTTTTTAGTGTAAAGGGGTCTTACCATCATTTCTATGGTGTAAAATTTGGTTACTGGTAGCGTGACTGTGCATTCAGGTTTTTCTGGGACAGTTACCATTTATGTCTATTGTCCTGCTGTAATAATTAATAACTTCTCAGCTTTTCGCTCTCAAAAGTGTTCCAATCTGGATGATGAATCATATGATTGTTGGAGCTACAGAAGAAGCCTCAACGGTAACTGTAGCTCACTAGCAGACTTGTCCTAACTTTTAATTACAGGCCATTCATCTCTCCTAGTCCATACCTTTCACACAGAGGAATCCATAGACCTTTAGTTATATGAGTCCTTTCTAGTAAAAAAAAAAAAAAAAAAAAAAAAGGAAAGAAAGAAGAAAAAAAGAAAAGAAATGACTCTAATTAATTGAAGAGATATATTTTTCTGACATACTATTTTCCCCAAGAGTGACTCTAAAGAAAAGCAAATGATCTTTGTCCGTTGTGTATTGGGATCGAAAGTCACTGAACTCAACCAGACTTGGAATTGGAAAAGCAACCTCTATGTTGGTTTTTAACACTTCAGTCTTTCCTTTATAGGTGGGCACCCAGAACTGTTTAGGTCAGTTGCATTGTTCTGGCTAACAATTTAGGGCATACAACCAGAACTACTGTAACTCAAAGAAAGAAAGACAGTATGATGTACAGGCAGTAAACTATTTCTCTGAAGATTATAAAAGAAAGGGTAAATAGCTGTGTTCAATGATCTTTTGAACTGTCTGTCTGGGAGGGAGAATATAAGAAGATTCTTTGAAGTTTTCTTTCAATCTTATAATTATATGACACATACTTTCAATGTACATGAATGTTCAAAAGCTCTCTCTGGTAGTGACAGATGGTTTGCTCCTCAGGGACCTCCTGGACAGAAAATATGGAACCTCCCTCAGAACGTTTTATGCTTTAACACCTCTCCCAAAGGTCTTCCTTTGGTTCATCAGAAATCTGTCTTCACGTCAATTTCATCTTTCACACCTGCCAGTGGTAATCAACAATCTTGCATTGTCTTTCTCATTGAAATCCTTTATATTTAAAAGTCAGCTAATATTTATTCCTTAGCCTTCTCTTTTCCAGACTAAAAAATAAAATTCCTTTCTTTTATCCTATTATTTTCATTGGTAAGAC
Organism: Myotis brandtii; assembly: GCF_000412655.1. NCBI lineage: Eukaryota > Metazoa > Chordata > Mammalia > Chiroptera > Vespertilionidae > Myotis > Myotis brandtii. The sequence continues at coordinate 5,267,878 of NW_005358043.1, forward strand.
AAGACATCATTTGGACTCCATTTTTTTCTTGAGGAATCACTGCTTAAGTTGGAAACAATATTAGATTTACTAATTTAATATATTTCCTATGTTTTTAGTTCATTGAAAGTGCTCAGTGCCTATAATTCATTCTTGAATAAATGAATGCTAAGACCTTCTAAGCATTTGTCTTAAAATAAAAAACATGTGATTACATACTGCAATTTATATCTTAATATGATTTTGACTTCCTTTTCCAATTAAATACAGTACTGGCTCATAGTTAACTCATGAATTAGCTATACAAAGGTTTCCCCATTGATTGTTCACCTTGTAACCAACAAGTCTTCTTCCTTCCTGAATTTATAGTTTGCCAATTTAGAGAACATAGACTTACTCTGTTAGCATCACTCTAATTAGTAAATTACATTTTAATGCACTCAATGTAATAAAATCTATGCTGTAACTTGAATAGACTCAATGTACATCATGGCTTTCATTTATTCATTCTATAAATGACTCAAAGGAGAAGCAAATATTTGTTGAACAAATAAGAGCATGAAAGATGTATTTAACATTTGAAGTAGCTCCATGGAGATAAATTATAAATGGAATGCAGAGCCAAACTAGAATGCCTTTCTCCAGAGGAAGGGGTGGCTATACCAATAGTCTAGATTTCTCACTTCAGAAGGATAGAGAGGAGGAGAAAGGAAAAGAAAATGAATAATAGCTACTATTTTTATGCGTGTTGTTTACATAAGTCTCTGAAGTCTCATCATGGCTCCATTAGCTATGAATTATTACTACCTTCATTTTACAGGTGAGAAAACAGAGGCTCTAAACATTAATTAACCCTCAAGTTCTCACTGCTGGCAAGCAGTGCCCTGCATAAAACATGTTCTCTAACTATACCTTGTTGCCCCTGTAAATCAAGGGAGCCCAACGTTGTTAAGAAAGCAGAAGCACTTTGCTTTACAACTTGGACAGCAATTTGAACTATGGAGAAAGCCATTTGGGCCAATAATGGACCAATACAACAAAGCTTTAAATAAAGGATGTGTTGGACATCATTAAGGAAGAAAGGGCACAAATCAAACTAGAAATAGTTTTCTGTTTTGACACATAGACATTTCCCAATTGCCCGCACAGAAGGAAGCCAGTTATGATACATGAAATCTAAACAATATGTCATTATGGTGCGGAAATAATACGGATTTAGTTTATAACTTTTCTTTATTATAATTCAGTGGTTCTCAACCTGTGGGTCGCGACCCCTTTGGGGGTCGAACGACCCTTTCACAGGGGTCGCCTAAGACCATCAGAAAACACATATATAATTACATATTGTTTTTGTGATTAATCACTATGCTTTAATTATGTTCAATTTGTAACAATGAAAATACATCCTGCATATCAGATATTTACAATACGATTCATAACAGTAGCAAAATTACAGTTATGAAGTAGCAACGAAAATAATTATATGGTTGGGGGTCACCACAACATGAGGAACTGTATTAAAGGGTCGCAGCATTAGGAAAGTTGAGAACCACTGTTATAATTGAATATAGATTTTTTCTGGCATAACAGAAAGTGCCAATATCCCACATAAGTTGATGAAAACAACTTATAAATGAGGAACTGAGGAAAAGCTTCCCAAGCAATTTCACTTACTAGGACCAGTGTGTTTAGGGGATGCATCAATCTGACTGGGTAGAGTAAACCTGAGGTCTAACTTTATATATTTTCATCTATATTTGTTGATCATGCCCTCCTTGTGTAACTGGACAATCAGTGGGTCCACACTGCCTGTCACTACTTGAGCCAATTAAGCAGAGACAGGGTGGAATCATATATGAGCCTTTATTCCAATACCGCTGGCAGTATGGGAGAGCAGCAGGCCATCCACAAAAATCTGCTCTGCAGCCCCCATAAACCAGCCATTTATATAAGATAGGACAAAGATTGCATGGGGAAGTAGGGATTACAGGAATGGGGAAGGCAATGAGGGCTGGGGTGGGACTCCATTGTTTGGGCAACAAGGTTGTTAATCTTCCCATGATAATAGGCAGTTCTTGGATGAGAATGGACTGCATTCCAAGGTTGACTCCCAGGTCCAAGGTTAACTCCCAGGTCCTGGAGGAATACAACTTCCAGCCAAGTTAGAATGTCATCTCTTTAACCAACACAAGGCTATCATGGTTAACAGAGCATGATCAATATTTTCCACAACCATAGCTAGTCCCCAATATTCTATTTCTGCCCCTAACACTTGAATTGGGGTAAAGGTGGGAAAATTTTAGATGACTTCCTGCTAAATAGCAGAAAGTGTAGAAAAGTAAAAATAAGCTTTCATATGAATAATTTATTCATTCACCAAATGCAGTGTCTTTTGAGTTAAGAAAACAGTACAAGACAAAAATTCTTTCAGTATATGATCATTGTCATCCAAGATCTTAAAAAACATTGTCATCATAAGAAACGCCCAAATAGATAGAGAATTTTTATGAGATTTTTTCTTTTTTTTATTGTTGACATTATTACAGATGTCCCCATTCCCCCTTTGCCCATCCCCATCAGCCTCTGCCCACACTTCCCTCTGGCACCACACTGTTGTTTGTGGGTTATGCATATATGTTCTTTGGCTAATCCCTTCCCCTTCATCCAGTGCCCCCCCCCCACCCCTGCAGCTGTCAGTCTCTTCCATGTATCTATGCCTCTGTTTCTATTTTGTTCATGAGTTTCTTTTGTTCATAAGATTCTATATATAAGTGAGACTTTTTTATTGAACTTATTGGGGTGACATTAATTAATAAAATTATATAGGTTTCAAATGTACAATTCTATAATACATTGTCTATATATTGTATTGTATGCCCACTAGCCAAAGTCAAGTCTCCTTGCATCATCACTGACCCGTCCTCCCCACCCCACCCCTTTTTTTGCTTCCCTCCACCCCCTTTCACTCTGGTAATCATCCTACTGTTTTAAAATTGGGAAATTTTACACCAAATTCCAGAGTTCCTGTTTCTTTTGAAAAATTCTAAGACCCAGTCTCTCTGAGTCTGCATTTCCTCAGGGCCTGGAGCTGTGGCATTTGAGTTTGTCACCTTGATGTGGAAACAGGGAAGAAACAGGCAGAATGATAGGCAGAAAAGCAATCCAGCCGAGCCCGCAGGTTAATATGAAAAATACCGAGACTTTCCAGGGAGAAAACTGAAAAAAAAAATTGGAACCAAACTGAGGGTGTTTTGAAGGTCAGGACAAGTAATGTGGATTTTATCTGGTAGGCTCTTCACATCACACTTCCATGGAATAATTTTATTTTGTGACTTGTACTGAGGTGTTTTTGATAGGGGCAGAAATAGAATGTTGGGGGAACCAGCTAGAATTATCTACACTAATAAAAGAGAAAAATGGTAATTAGCGTACCACCGCTACCCTTCCCATTGGCTAATCAGCATATCCTTATGCAAATCAACTGTCAGCCAAGATGGCGGTTAACCGCCAACAAAGATGGCGGCTAATTTGCATACGCCCAATGATGGGAGGCGAAAGGGGAAGGACTGAAGAATGGTGATCGGCAACCCAGGCAGCAGGCAAGAGCTAGGGGTTGGGCAAAGGCCGCCTTTCCCCACCCCCCAGCCGGTGATCGCCATTGGAAAGCCTGGCAGCAAACCCGACCCCAGGGGCTGGGGTTGCCGCCTGGCCTGTGCCGAGCAATGGTGGCGATCGGAGGCGTGAGGGCTGGGGCGCAGGCCATGGAGATCGGAGGGCGGGAGGGCC
>NW_005358043.1:5271901-5275675 GCF_000412655.1 Myotis brandtii
CGGAAGCCCTCGCCTGCCCACCGGAGACACGTGCCAATGCGGTGGGCTGGGGCAAGGCAAGCGGTGCGGATCGCCACGCCCTAGCCCTCACCAGCCCACTGGAGACGTGTCCCAATGCGATCTGGGGTCGGGCGGGGGCTGCGGTGAATGCAATCTGTGCAGATGCGTCGCTGGAACCCTTGCCCGCCCACCAGAGACACGTCCCAATGCGCGTGGGCTGGGGCAAGGCAAGCAATGCAGATCGCCTCGCCCAAGCCCAAGCCCGCCCACTGGAGACCCATCCCAATGCGATCCGGGGGCAGGCGGGGGCTGGGGCAAATGCAAGCGGTGCCCATTGCCTCGCCGGAGCCCTCGCCTGCCCACCAGAGACACGTGCCAATGCGATCGGGGGCAGGCGGAGGCTGGGGCAAATGCAAGCGGTGCCCATTGCCTCGCCGGAGCCCTCACCTGCCCACTGGAGACATGTCCCAATGCGATCTGGGGGGCTGGCGGGGGCTGGGGCAATGCAATCGGTGCAGATGCCTCTCTGGAGCCCTCACCCGCCCACCGGAGACACGGGGCCCACTCTGAAAGAGAGAGAGAGAGAGAGAGAGAGAGAGAGAGAGAGAGAGAGAGAGAGAAAGAGAGAGAGAGGCAGAATTTTGCATCCCACATCCCTCCCTGATTGACCAGCACGAGGGGCTGGCACAACGTGGGCTGCCTTCGGGACTGTGGATGGTGGTCCAGTGGAGAGCGGTTTCTCCATGCATGGTGCCCAGGGATGGCTGTGAGCTGCTGCAACCCTGCCCCACACTTCATGGTCGGGGAGAAGGCTCTCAGCCACCAGCATCCTAGGCTGCACCTCCTGTGCCTCAGCCTGCCAGGTTGGCAGGGTCCAGAGCAGGTGAGCTGCTCCCTTCCCCCAGTGGTAGAACAGGGAGGAGAGCCCTGAGGGGGCCTCAACTGGGATCCTCCTGGTGTGGGAAAGGGGCCTGGCCTGGGCCCAGTGGGGAGCTTAGGAAGTCTGGCTAAGCAGGCGCTGGTTCATACCAACTCTTACTCTGCCATCTTCCTCCAGCTCTTCAAGCTAGCCCCCCTGCCCCACCTGTCCGGGGCAACGGGCTCTGGGTGACCTCCCTGAGCTCAGACTGTGGACCCAGAGACCTCAAGGAAGAGTGCAGGGGCCGGTGCAGAAGTACCAGGGCCGAGTTGCTTCAGTGTCTCGGTGAAGTTTGCAACTGACCCATGGTGGAAGCCCCAGAGGGGAAAGGCCAGGAGGCATGAATTGCCAGCACTTTAGCCACTTGAAAACAGCTCCACTTGGAATGTGAGGCATTTATATGTTCAGCTGAGAAGTGAGACGGCTGAACTCCACCATCGCTGGGCTCCTGTCAGTCCGAGGCCCAAGCGTCCACCATGACAAGGAAAGAACAGAGTGAGGGGCCTGGAGGAAGGGAGGACAATTGAAGAAAACCATGTCTAGACTTTCCCCAGCCCTCTCCTTCTTTCTGCTGCCTACAAGAGCCCCAGGCCCTGCCACAGTTCTGTCTCCACCTTTTAGTCCCCTATTCTCCAACCACAGAGGAAAGAAATAAGGAAGGAGTCTGTGCTGCCTTCAGAAAGTATCTATATACCTGATCGGTCAGTTGCCTTCCACAGAGGGAGGCCAGACTGTGGCTTAGGCCCACGCCCCACAGGGACATCAGTAGGACATCCTGTGAGGGCTCCCAGACTGTTAGAGGGGGCAGGATGGGCTGAGGGATGCCCCCCCGAGTGCACAAATTTTTGTGCACCGGGCCACCAGTTAGAAATATTAATCATGCTCCGTTAACCATGATTGTTTGTTCTAATTAAAGAAGGCACATTCTAACCTGGCTGGCAGTTACACAAGGACCTGGGAGCTCACCTGTAAATGCAGCCCATCCTCCCCATTTGGAGCTGCCTATCATCATGGAAAGATGAACAATTTAGCTGCAGAAACCAGAATCCCTAGCCCTTTGAAAACCCCAACCCTTTTACATATCACTATACCCTTTGAAGACCTCAGCCCTTTTGCATATCAATAGCCTTTAAAGATCTCTAACACTTATTACATGTAAATTGCCCATTTGGCATATCCTTGCCTACTTCCCCTTGTAATCTTTGTCCTTCTACCCAATTTAAGCAGCTGGCTTATGGTGGGGGCAGAGCAGATTTTTGTGGACGACCTGCTGCTCTCCCATACTGCTGGCATTATTGGAGTAAAGGCTCATATATGATTCAACTCTGTCTCTGCTTAATTGGCTCAAGTAGTGACCGGCAGCACAGACCCATTGATTGTCTGGTTACATTTTGAGATTAAAATAAAATAATGTCAGACTTTTTCAATTTTTTAAAAACCTTTTTTTTTTTGAAAATTTTCTACCCAATATACATATTTTTAAACATTTGGCACCCACTGCTACTGCTCATTTGCTAGAAAGTGTTTGTCAATATCAATATATGAAAAGAAATAAAGAATTTCTTACCCCCAAATGTAGAATTAGCTCATTGGGCTTAGTGTAACAGCTTTTCTTTCTTGAGAACGTGTCCTCATAGTTTATATTGTATATTACACAGTCATTGTTAATAGCTACAAATATTCTAGTTTGAATGATTAATATTTCATGGTTTTCTGTATAGAACACCATATTTCACTAAAGTGAAAGAAAGGAATTAAGATTTTTGAGCTCCTATCAAGTGCCAGGTGCTGTGCTAAGTACTTTACATGCAATATCTCATTTTATTCTCTCAATAAATTTTGCAGATTAGGGGACAAAGGCTCAGAGAGGGCATGCATTCTGTCTAAGGGTGCATAGCTACTAAGTGGAGCATTAGAATTTAACCCCAGGTTTATTGGTGGCCAAAGTCCTTTTTTTCTCCCCATTTATGACATTGCTAAAGTAGCATGACACCCTGTTACTCTTTAACGTGAAGAAGTTTTAAAATCATGACTGCAGGCAATTAGAAACCATTGGCTATTTTGTTCTTTTAAATTATTTTTTATATAAGCCAATGTCGTGTATTTCAAAAGGGTGGAATTGGCATTGCAGTATAGGATTGATAATAGAGGAGCACAGTTGGAGCAAGAACACTGATACTGTAAGGATAAATGTCATAGAGAGGCATTCTGGATACATTTGAGCCTCCTCTCCTGTTTGGTGTTGATATTTGCCTATGAAAGAGTAAATACATAAACCTTGGGAACACTTTTATACATTCCATGCACAACAAATATAAAGTTAATAACTCAGTTCAAAATTGTAATAGAAACATTCCCTGGCATCTTTCGGCACCCCCACAAGTACCTACAGGAGCTGTATACTGCTCCACACCACCTTTACCTCACCTCTGAACAGGAGGGCAATTAGATGGTCATCACAATGTATTGGGAGTATAAGATAATGGTCTGGCTTAGCACTCTAGTGGTAATTAAAATCTAACCTAATAAAAGAGAAACATGCAAATTGACCGTACCTTCGCTAAAACCAAGCCACACCCACCAGCCAATCAGAGCGACTATATGCAAATTAACCCAACCAAGATGGTGGCCGGCAGTCACAGAGCTGGAGCAAGCAGGAGGCTTGGTTGCCCCGGCGATGGAGGAAGCCAAGCTTATCGCCTGCCCTGGCCGGCTCTGGCCTCTGCTGAAGGCAACAAGTTTCAATTACAGAAGATAAATAAATCCCAGATACCTGCTTCCAGCCAGCCTCCACTGGGAGGTTGGGTGGCTGGGGGCCGTGACTAGCCTGCAAACAGCCATCAGCCCCTCACCCA
>NW_005358043.1:5276266-5291398 GCF_000412655.1 Myotis brandtii
CCTCCTCAGCAGTGCTAAGGATGTCCGACTACAGCTTAGGCCTGCTCCCCACTGGCAAGTGGGCATCCCCTGAGGGCTCCCGGGCTGCCAGAGGGATGTCTGACTGCAAGCTTGGGCCCTATCCCCCAGGTAGCGGGCCTAAGCCAGCAGGTGGACAACCTCCGAGGGGTCCCAGATTGCAAGAGGGCACAGGCCAGGCCGAGGGGACCCCCCCCCCGAGTGCACAAATTTTTGTGCACCGGGCCTCTAGTAAATAAATAAAAGGATGGGAGTAGGGTAAGCTGAATAATGCCCCCCCCCCAAATATGTCCACCTTCTAATCTCTTACATGGCAAAAGGGACTTTACAGATGTGATTAAGTTAAGGATCTTGAGGTGGAGGAGAGTATCCTGTATTATCCAGTTGGGATCTATGTTAATCACCATGGTCCTTATGAGACAGGAGGACTCAGAGGAGAAGATGGTGTGATGGTGAAAGCAGAGATTAGAGTGATGTGCTTTGAAGATGAATGAAGGGGCCACAAAGCAAGGAATACAAGTGACCACAAGAAGCTGAAAAAGAGCACAGGAATGGATTCTCCCCCGCAGACACCTTAACTTTAACCCAGTGAAACTGATTTCAGAACTGTCAGAGATTAATTTTGGTTAGTTTAGGCCAGTACATTAATAGTAATATGTTACAGTGGCAATGGGAAACTAATACAGGACATGGGAACTTTCAATAAAGAAAAGTGAGATGATTTTGGAATAATCATCTTTGAGTGGTGAGGAGATGGTCCAGGATGATTTCTATACATCAGCTCTGAAGAACACATGCTGTAAACAGCAACAGGAGTCCAAGGCAGGGGTGTAATCAGAAAGGGATATGAAGGGAGGGTGCAAAGTTACTGGTATTGTTCTTAATCTTAAGCTGGGTGGCAGTTTCATGAGTACTGGTTTTATTTTTTATGTATAAAATATATAATACTAGAGGCCCGGTGCATGAAAATTTATCCACTGGAGGGGGATCCTTCAGCCCGGTCTGCCTCTCTCACAGTCCGGGAGCCCTCAGGGGCGGAAGGTGACCGGGCAATCAGGGGAAGGAGACCCCCCCCCCCAATCACACCTCTGCTGCTGCCACTCCCCGCAGCTCAAGCCTCGGCTGGCCCTGGTTACCTGAGCCTTGGACGGCCCTGGGTGGCTAGGCAGCCGCCATCTGAGGCTTGCTTGTGCTTTGAGCTGGCCCTGGGTGGCTAGGGGGCTGAGGGCGGGTCTGGCCTCACTGCGCACCTGCCACCCCCTCAAAGGGGCTGAAAAGACTGGGGACTCTAGTAGGGCTTAAGGGACTGGACACCACCATCTTGTTGCTATGGGCACTGCCATCTTTGTGATGGCGTGATGGTCAATTTGCATATTCCCACTTTATTAGATAGGATATATAGTTATTAATGCATTTTATATATTTACTAGAGGCCTGGTGCATGAATTTGTGCATGGGTGGGGTCCGGCCAGCCCACCCTGATGGGGGCTGATCAGGCCAGATGGCGGGGGAGGCAGGTGGTGGGGGAAGAGCCACCCTGCTCCCAATCGGGGTGGGGGCGTTGATCAGGGGCAGAGCCTGCCAGGGGGAGGGGCCACGGGAGGTTGCAGGGGGTTGATCGGGGCCAATTGGGCTAGTTGGCCTCTGCAGTGTGCATTATAGCAACTGGTCATCTGGTCGTTCTGTTGTTCTGGTCGCTTGGCTTTTATATATATAGATAAACTATATATACTTATTTATGTATATTATTTATATAAAAATATATCATACACAGCCAATATTTTAAAATCAAGTTTGGATCAATGATAAAAATGTGGAACTATCTTTGGGGGAAAATTGGGAGATGTCTAATAGCTTAAGGCATATGTTATTCATCAAATATGTATCACTTAGGAAACTCTTTTAACAGTGGAGACAGGGTCATTCCCAGAAATTTTGTGTGGGTAACAGTTAGAGGTAATGGTTACACTTACTATGTGTCAAACACTGGGCTATGAGCCTGACCAACATTTACTAATGAATCCTGACAACCTAGAGAAGCGTATTGGCAGAGGACCCAACATAGTCATCAGCAGCCAGGACACAGGAGCAGCCTACTTGGGTTCAAAGCTCTGCTCTGTCACAGACTAGCGCTGGGACCCCAAATAAATTACCTAATCTGTCTAGGTCTCTGTTTCCTCATCTGAGAAATCAGAATGTTAATAATTATAGCTCTACTATTATAGTAACTATAATAACTTTATAGAGTTATTATAAGTAATAATTAAATTAACTCATGCCCTTTAAATAGTACCCAACACATTGTAAAAATCAATTAATGACAACTACTATTACTAACAGGAAACCTGAGATTTAGACAATTAACCAAGTTTATACAGATAATAAATGATCAAGCTGGAATTCCAACTCAGGCAGTCTATATACCAGTGGACTGAGTTAATTCAATTCAATAAACAGTAAATTCAGTGTGAACAAATCAGCCAAAGCAGAATTTTTTAACCTCCATCGGACAAAATTATTCTCCTGGTTTGTTGACATTAAAAATCTTTTCTTCCTAATTAGTTGTGTTTGATTAATTAGACAATCTTACTAGTAATCTCTTGATTTTTTTTTCAGAACAGAGAATAATAGTGATTCATAATTTGCTTTTAAATATGCAGGTAGAGCTCCCTAAATTATTTTGTTACATTCCTCAACTGTTGAGAGAAAAAAAAATTGAAGGATCCTTAAATAATTCTCTAAGGGGCTGAAACAAAAAAAGAATCCTTGTTATTTTGGCCTCTCCTTAAGCAACCAATAATAGTTAACAATAATGTTGGGATACATTTATTTTTATTATTATTTTTCTATTTTGGTCTCTCCTTAAGCAACCAATAACAGTTAATAATGTTGGGATACATTTATTTTTATTATTATTTTTGTTAAAAATAGTATCTACTCCCGAGTTCTGTCTGCTTTTTCATACAGCATGAGGAAGCGGCCAAGGCCAGGATTAGCAGGCCACATAGCATGTGCAAATATTTTTTCAATTTTAATAATTTTCTAATAACTAAGACTGACATTAAGGTATTTACAGTATTTGTGTAATTTTAAAATTTCTAATCACTATGGGAACTTTAATCAAACCAGATATGTTGGAGCAAAACTAGTTTTTCTATTTGCCAAAAAGCATGAGTAGAGTTCCAATTCACAGAGATCATTATTGTTAGCTACTTTTCAGTCTGTAAATATTTTCATTTCTTTGAAGCAGATACATATTGAAGGAACCCAGATACCATTTTAAACGCCCTGAAAATAGCACACATTAAATTACGTTTTTCCTTAACAGATCAAAAGAGCTTCTTGTATTTCCCTCACTCATACTCCCAACACACACAAACATGCATGTCAAACCACGTGGTTAACTAGCTTTTGGCTGTTGCAGAGACTTGAAAAATAATATATATAAAGCTTGTAGGTTGAAATGAAAAATCATAGCTCTAAGGGTACTTATTGCAACTGTGTTTTCAATCAACTATAATTGGACCTTTTTCTTGTAACAGTCATTTTTAAGGCATAGTATCAGCTCCTCTTCATTCTTCAAAGCTCTCCTAATGACTTTACTGAGTTTAGCTTGTGATTGGCAGCTTTAGGAACACCCCAGGACTTACCACTCCAATAGGTCAAGCCCTCATCTTCTTACCTCTGAGATCATAATGTGAAATTGATTCGAAATCCTTATACACCTAACTTCTACCATATCTGTGTTACAAACCTCAGGAACCAGCTGCCCTGAAGAAGGAGGAAACCAGAAGAATAGCTTTTGATTTGCACCCCTAGTAAATGAGGATTTACTTAATCCTGAGACTGAAGGGTTTAGGAGATTATAAAATGACAAGTAATCAGGACCCCATACCAAGGGAACAGAACACATGCTTTCTATAAAATAGACCAGAGGCAGCAGAAAAACTGTCTGATGGTAAACTTGAGACCCTGTGTAGCCTGTGATTCAGCTGTATCTTCAAGACACAACAATTCTGGAAACTCAACTGAAGTTGAGTTTGGACACTGAGGCAATTTTTGATTTTGGTTTTTAAAATCCTATACCAGCTTCTTTCTCCAAAACCCCATTTTGCAGGACTTAATGGTTCTCTGTTAGATCATGTTTTTCCTGGCAGGAAACTCTGCTTAACGTTTAATCTGTCTCAAAGGCTTAAATGTTCCTCTATCACTTGCTTATGCTCTGAAGACTGAAATAGCTAAAACACCCACTTTTCCATCTTCTTTTGAATCATTGGGGTGGTCATAGTACACAGTTCTGATCAATAAAATTCAAGACAGTCTGCTGGTGCTGCCTTCTTTGCTTCCATATTTTTTCTGGACTAGAATGCAGGCTCTATGGCTGGAGCTTTGACAGCCATGTTATGACCATGAGGTAATACTTATGAAATAAATGTGAAGAGATTAGAAGGAATATTTCAAAAAATAACTCACCTCTGGTCTTTTGGTTCTGAAGAAAATAAAATACTATCTGTTTAGCCAAGTCAGCTAAATATAATCGATTAGTTGTGGTTAAATTCAATTCTAATTGATAGAGCCAGCAGAACAAATGTCTAAGACCACAGGTCCTAGAGTAAGAAAATAATCACATTTCAACTCCTGATTTCAGCACTTATTAGCTATATGATTCAGCCTCAAATTCCTAACCTATAAAATTGAATAGTAGTATTTATTTCATAGGGTTTCTGTCAGTTTAAATAAGATAAGTTTAAATAAGTTACTATCATGAGAAAATACCCCCTCCCAAATATTATCAGTATTATAATTATTACATTTGCTAACAATAACACTTATGTGCTTACTATTTGCTATGCACCATTAGGAACATTTAAGAAGACTAATCCAAGTCACAGAGGGTATGTGTTTACGCATTTTAAATGAGTGAATTAGGACATTTCCGTTCTGGGTTTGCTAGGCCAGGCATGAACATGTCCGTTTCCACTACAGGACTTGATGTAACCAGGCCTGGAATTTTGTAGCTTGCCCTAGTCTTTAAATATTGCTAATACAACCTGCTCTCCCAGAAGTTTGGTTTATGATGGTTTTCCGTAAGTGAACTAGAACTTTTCCAGAAATCTAGAGCTGATGTGTATGACAAGCTTGAGGCCAGACTGAGCACTATGGGATCAGGTTGGAGTAAAGCAGTGGTTCTCAACCTGTGGGTCGCGACCCCTTTGGCGGTCGAACGACCCTTTCACAGGGGTCGCCTAAGACCATCCTGCATATCAGATATTTACATTGAGATTCATAACAGTAGCAACATTACAGTTATGAAGTAGCAACGAAAATAATTTTATGGTTGGGTCACAACATGAGGAACTGTATTTAAAGGGCCAGAAGGTTGAGAACCACTGGAGTAAAGGAGTATGCCCACGTCTGATTTGCCTTCAGAGAAAAAAAGAAAGTCCTAATTACTTCTGAAACTTCATTGGACAGAGACATTATTCTAGATAAAATCTTTTATTTTCTAATTTCCCCTTTTTCTGTGAGGGAGGCCTTCCCGACAGAAGGTACAAAAACAGTCATAAAGAACCTGCAAAAAGTTTCATCCATGCATGAGAGTTGAGACTTCAGTCTACCTGTGGGGCAGACAGACACTTCCTTTAGTCTGGAGACACAAATAGGCTAGCCCACGATAATGAGTTTGAGTTTAATCCTGTAGGTTTTAGTGAATCTTTGAAAGGATTTGAACATAAAAATGGCGTCTTTCACAGCATGTGCACTAAAGTGAAACCAGGGAGATGAAAAATGAATGAGAAACAGAATCAGGGAGTGAAGCAGCATGGTACTCAAGATGCGTGATTTCCTCTGACATACCTGTGTTTATGAGAAAAATATGAAAACACAAGTTCAATTGATCATATCCCAGTTATCCCATCAATTGGCAATGTATGTAAAAATAAAAGTCACGTGATTAATTTAGGGTAAGGAAGCCTCATCATGGAAGGAATCAAATATACACTGAGTCTGACCCAAGTACTAGGTCTAGTATTTTAGGAAATCAGTACAAAAGAACAACAGGGAATGCTGAAATTTTTTTCTTTTGGTCTAAACTTTCCCGGTTTAGTGCTTCAGTCATATTCTGTGAGAATTGATGGTGCTTCCCACAGGCTGTGTTAACATGCAGAGTTGCCTCTGGTTTGCGTTGGCCTTTCCATGGAGGAAGGAAAAAGGAAGATAAGGGTCCACAGAACAGAGTGGCTAGATGCCCAGAGCTGGTCTCCAGTCCTGGCTCCACCTTTGGCAATGTATTTAACCCCTCTGGGCCTCGGTTTCCTCAGTATTATTATCAATAAAATAGCAATAGAAGCTTCCTTATGAATCTGTGCCTGTGTCAGGCCCTGCTTTAATATGTAGACCGCCCAGCTCAGGGCCAAACACACAGAGGCATTCAATACTGTTAGTAGTATTTTGTTATGGGGCAAAGAGCAGAAGGAAAGCTCCATTGCTAGTCCTCCTTTCTGTTTTCCCACCTCAACATTTGTCCGTGAAAACATTACTCATATGATGGCTGTCAACAGCAGTATCATATCAGCTGCCAGGAGGACAGGGATTTGATTATTTCCATTTTATTTTTACTTCTTCTTTTGAAGCTGTTTTATGACCAATTGTACATTTTTCAAAGGTCACCCCAAAGGAGGTGAGACTCTAATGCAGAAGGGGTGTGCGTCAGCTGCTAAACACTCTTGTAAGACTTACTCATAGTATCTCCCTGAGCCCAGAAGGCACAGTTTCTGGATTGGAAAGGGAAATAAACTGTGTTCTCTCTTTCATTGATCTTAGGTTTATATAGGAACAGCAGATGATCTCCAGCTACAAAATACACTCCTGTGTCTACCTTATTCTACTGGGCTTCACATGTTATAAGAGTGAAATTCAAGGCTGCTGCCCATGGAGAAGATAATCAAATTCATGGGGAATCTGCTCAATATGGGATACTCTATGGTGAATCCTAAACTATCTTGAGGATTTGTAGATTCAGATTTGAATAATCTTCAACAATTAGTGCAACAGGAGATATAGTCTCAAATGTACAAATGAACTGAAACTCATAATTTATTCCATTACATGCTGTAAATGATGTGGAGTATCACTGCTCTTGAAATGAAGCATCAGGAACAAGAAAACCTCATGAATATGTAGTTGCTGAGCAGTTGGTTTAATTCATCCACCAGCTAAGTGAGTGTCTTCTTCAAATTTATACCTCAGAGATATTTCAATTTTATATATGTATTGATTTTTAAAATCATATAGAAATGGTCTATAATACAGATGCCAATGAGGTAATATAATGGTGGTCTTTATATAAGAAGAGTACAAAAAGCTAAATGTATACAAGAGAAGTAGCCAAACAAACAAACAAAAAAAGAATATGGAAATAATACATTTCACCAACAACTAAAATCTTTCTTCAATTTAGTAGTGAAAGGAATTAAATATGACTGACAAAATTGTTCTCTCTGTCCCTCTTTCTGTGTGAATACACTTTCACACACACACACACACACACACACACACACACACACACACACATGTATGTATAAGTGTATATGAATATATATATATATACTGATATCCATGCCTAAATTGACTGCTAATTAAAAGATATGTTGCTCTTATCTCACAGAATATATTTAAGCAATCTCATTTTATCTTCTCTATAAAGACTGAAGGGACTCCTAGGTTTTACTAGTATTACTCAAATCCAGTCCCCTGCTGCTAATTAGAGCAACAATTCTGGTTATTGCAGGCATTTAGCAGGTAAATAGCACCTCTTTCATAAGCCTCATCCTGCGTGAGACGCTTGACGTCTGCTTCCCCATGCTGTCTGTGTACAACCATGCCTACCCATGCTGGAGAGCAGACATGGGGTCATGAAGTAGGTTATATTCATGTTTCTCTGATACCACAGTCCTATGGGAATATATGGATTATAATTTATTAGTTAAGCAATGATCACTAATGCTTATTAGCTAAGACGTTCTCGTTTGAATTGACAAGAGGGAGCAGTTCTTTTACATTAGTCACTGAAAGTTTTAAGCAGTAACAGTGTTCAGTCATGGCCAACATTATCAGGTTCACAGTAGCAACCAAATCATGATTGCTTTTAGTCTCTAACAATAAATGAGTACTCAGAGAACAGCCTTCCTGCCACGTTGAATTTTGGTCTGTTAAACCTTAGAGCAAAAGGGATACCTATTCGTGGAAAATCATGAGGGGGCAGAGTGGAGACATTTTCACAGAGAGTGCATGACCTGTGAAGAATAAGACCTCAGTAGAAGGTTTCATTTGGTGATGAGTGTGAAACATTTTTTAAAAAATATTTCTTGATTTCAGAGAGGAAGGGAAAGGGAGAGAGAGATAGAAACATCAACAATGAGAGAAAATCATTGATCAGCTGCCTCCTGCACACCCTCCACTGGGGATTGAGCCCACAACCCCAGCATGTGCCCCTGACCAGAATTAAACCTGGGATCCTTCAGTCCATAGTTCGAAGCTCTATCTACTGAGACAAACTGACTATGGTGAATGTGAAACATTTTGCATCAAAACCTTTGGGTGTTCCTAGCTGGTGTCCATTTTCATCCAAATTCAACTGGCTTATTAATTTTCTGCCTAGGTGGTTGCGAAGGGATAGGGAGCTGGGCTTTTTAATTTTTAAAATTTTTAAATTACACATTTGAAATGTTAACTTCTGCTTAATTAGAACTGGAAAGATATAACCAATCCTTGTCAACAGAAATTATCTATCTATATAAAAGCCTAATTTGGGAATTCAACCAACCAGGACTTCAATCACTCTCTATGACATGAGCTGACCACCAGGGGGTGGTGTGAAATGAAGGGAGGCCCCAGCTGGCAGCCAGCAGCCTCTAGGGACTCTACCCATGCATGAATTTCGTGCACTGATCCTCTAGTTATACATAAAAAGGTAGCAATTTTTAGTCATTGCCATGATGATCAGATTAATTCTGCTAGTCATATAAAAATGATTTTTAATCCTCCAGCCCAATATATCATAAATGTATTTTGTGAAACACTAGTCCAGAAAAATAAATAGTCAATGAAAGTAAATGTAAGAATTTTACACACTAACAACATCTTTCCAACCCCAGCCTTGTAAGAACTACATTAGCAGACTAAGAATCTGAGATATTCTCTGATAAAGTTGTTTAACTTTGTTTACATAGGCATTTCCCACAATTATTTGACCACCAAATCCTACAAACATTCAGTGCTCATATTCTAGGCACTATATTTTAGGAAAGATTGTTCTAGTCAAAAACAACTCACAGTAACAGATTAGAAAGAAACACAGAAAAAGTCTACAAACCCAAACCTGAGCCATATTTCGGTCAGATTCTCATAAATTGTATATGTTATGAAGTTGCATATTCTGGGTTCTTTTAACTTTGCTGGACTAATGGTCTTTTAGATTGAGTTTTCAAAAAAGTGAAATGCATTCAATTTGAAAGCCTGTTGTTTTTTTATTTTTTGACAATTTAAGTTTTAAATGAATTGAGGATAATAGAGGTAGAGGGAGATAGTTAAAAGTTATACTTACTCTCTAATGAGCTGTTGAAAAAGTGGCCAAGTATGCTACTTTCTTATAAGGGCCTAGTACATTTTTCCATCTGGTACATGCTAGTTCTTTTGTAAAAATTATTGGGTATTAGTAAATAAATGTTCTAAAATATCTGAAGTGCCTAAAGCTTAAGCATAAAACATACCTGGTATGTTCTTCATCTGGTTTAAGAGACAGAACAAGAGGCTGACCGAGACCCAGTTGTGTGATCTTCCTCAGTCCCATCCACCCCAACCCATCCCCCACCACCTCAAAGGCAGCACTGTCCTTACCGTTGGAGCCACCATTTCAATCTTTTCTTTATAATTATCTGCTACATCCATCAATAAATTCATGGACATTTTTAATTTTCCCAAAGAAAGAGAAATATCTGTTGTAAAATAACCATCATTTTTTAACCTCACTGTCAAAAAGCAAAGATGATGGATTTGGTAAGTATCTATAGACGCCTCATAAAAAATTTATTATCAATCTGCATCTAAAATAAACCTGGTTAGAGAAGCTAACATGAAACTATCAAAAATTAAAACTAAAAAAAGATAGACACGTTAAAGAAGTTTCAACACACATACATATTTGGCAAATGTAGAACTTATATAATAAAAATGTGACAAGCTTAATAATTTTTTCTTCTTACACCATACTGGAGCTGTGTGGAAACTTTTGAAAATAAAAGAGCCCAACAATGAAGCAATTATGAAGATTTTTGATAAGTATTCTCACATTATTAAGACAGCTAAATGAAGCACAAATAATGAAATAAGACATTAGCAATTAACGTTGTAAAAGAAGTGTGATCTGTGGCAAGTGAACAAGAAAGCTCTAAGATTTTTTTTTTAATAAAACAGCATATTTCTTAGTGGTGAAATTTAAAGAGCAGTTTCCTTTGAAAATAATTTAAGCCACCTTGGCTCTGGTCTGCAAAATCTCTAAGTGAAGAGAACTACTCTTCTTTCCTTGAAATTTGATTCTCAGAAAGAGAACTTGTGATGTTTTGGAAATGAAATGCTGTACGTTTTTCTAAAAGTGAAAATATATTTATATTATATTCATTTCCCTTTTGGAATGTTGGTGTTTTTTGACATGAAATTTTAAGCATTCAAATATAATGATTTGAATGTAATTGGAAATGTCATTATGCAGCTGACAAATGCTGAACATGAATCAAACCAGTAACCTTTGGGTGCATGGGATGGTGCTCAACCAACCGAGCCACACCTGCTAGGGCCTGCCGTTAATCTAAAGTCAAAAGAGTTTTACATTCTAGATTTAGAATAGGGTACATGAAATTTTAAGCATTCAAATATAATGACTTGAATGTAATTGGAAATGTCATTATGCAGCTGACAAATGCTGAACATGAATCAAACCAGTAACCTTTGGGTGCATGGGATGGTGCTCAACCAACCGAGCCACACCTGCTAGGGCCTGCCGTTAATCTAAAGTCAAAAGAGTTTTACATTCTAGATTTAGAATAGGGTGATGGGTTGAAGGAAATAAGATGGAGAGCTATAAGTAGATGTGGGAGTGAATTCTCAGCTCAAAAGATAACCCATCCCCAGAGTTTACCTATTTCACTCCTGCAAGACTACGCTGGAAGCCAGCAACCTTTGTCCAGGACTCTCCCAGCAACCATTGCCACTCCTGACATCAGTTTCCCTCACTCTGGCCCATCTTCCTTTGTTATTTCTAGAGCCAGAAACCCCCAATGGAGGGTGGTCACGACACTTCTTTGCTGGAAATTCTCCTCTGATTCCCTTTGCCTACAGGAGAACACCAAGATTCTTCCCAGTCTGGAACCAACACCACTCCAGCCTCATCTCTACCCGACTGTAGCACCACTGAACCTGCAGCTTGGAGCTACGTCCCATCTCTCCCAGCTGTGTCATGCACTTTATGGCTTATGCCATCTGTCCTTTATGACATATGGCCTTTAAATTGTGGCCCCAAAAGATATTTCTACCTGAAATCTCAGAATATAACCTTCTTTAGAAAAAGGATCCTTGGAGATGTAATTAAGATAAGGATCTTGAGATCATCCTAGATTAGGGTGGGCCCTAAATTCACTGGTGGGTATCCTGTAAGAGACAGAAAACACAGACAGACGGAGAAGGCCATGTGAAGATGGAGGATTAAAGATGGAGTAACGCATCTACAAGCCAGGGGAAACCAAGGATTGCTGGTAGCCATCAGAAGTGGAGAGAGAGACAATGAACAGCCTTCCTCAGAGCTTCTAGAAGAAACCAACCCTGTCAACACCCAACTTCTGGCCTCTAGAACTGTGAAGAGAATAAATTTCTGTTGTTTTAAGCCACCAAGTTTGTGGTAATGTCTTATGCATGGCAGCCCAGCAGCCTAGTCCATCCTCCCTCTGCTCAGGAGACTGCTATCTTTTCCATGCAGTGAATAGCTTCCTTAACACTCAGCCCAAATCTCTTAATTCATCGCAGTGGAATAAGAGGTAGAATTTAAATCCTTGACTATCTGGACTCAAATTCTACCTCTTACAATTAAAGATTAAAAACCTTTGGTTAAGTTATTTGACCTTTCTGGGACTCTATATGTAAAAATGGGGATAATAACAGCATTTTTAGTAAATATTGTATAACATATCAAGCACTTGGATTACTTCTTAAAATATCAAAAACCCTCAAAAGATGTCAACTATTATTTTTATGTGTCAAGTCCCTAATTTTTTCAGAAAAATAATTATCACCTACTCTTTAATGGGAGTAATAATATAATAGGACTAGAGGCCCAGTGCATGAAATTCATGCATGCGGGGAGGGGGGAATGTCCCTCAGCCTGGCCTGCACCCTCTCACAATCTTGAACCCCGCAGGGGATGTCTGACTACCGGTTTAGGCCCGATCCCCAGCAGTCAGAGATCTCTCTCACAATCCGGGACTGCTGACTCCTAACCGCTCTTCTGTCTGCCTGCCTGATTGCCCTTAACCACGCTGCCTGCCTGATCGCCCCTAACCACTTGCCTCCTGCCTGCCTGATCGCCCCTAACCAGTTGCCTGCCTTATCACCCCTAACTGCTCGCCTGCCTGCCTGATTGCCCCTAACCGCCTCTGCCTTGGCCCCTGCTGCCGTGGCTTCGTAGGGAAGGACGTACGGAATGACATCTGGAAGGTCATTTGGCCTTTTGGTCTAATTAGCATATTATGCTTTTATTATTATATATACTAAATAAATGAGCTGGTGCACAAGGAAGACTTAGAGAAGGGACTAGTATGGGGTGAGTGGGCAGCCAGTGTTCACTATTCTGATTATGTGCAACCTGCTCTAAATTCTTCCCTCCTCTAGACTCATTGTAACTGGTCTGTGTATCTGTCTCTACTGGAATGAGAAGTTTGCACTTGTAGGAACTATCAGAGAGCAATAAGCTTTGTAGGTAGATAATCAGGGTTGAATCAATGAATGCATGAATGAGTGTGCACATGAAGTTGGTACGGCTCTCTTGCTGCAGATGGAATGTGCTTCCACTAATGCTAAATCCATTTATTTTGATGTGCAATGAGTTGATTATTTAACTGTCAAAACTATATTCTGAAAAGCTCCTGGAGGCCAAAGCCTCAGGCTTTGGGATTAGCAAGTCCTAATGAGTGCTTCTTGCTGTGCTGCTGGACATCTATGTGTCAGGCAGAGAGCTGCTTGGTCATGGCCATTTCTCACACTTGGATTGATTCTTTCCTTCACATCTTTGATTCCTTACATAGTGACTGACCTACTTGCATACAAAGGTTTAGAGTTTGATTAAAGGTTTATGGTTTTTCATCAGGTGAATAAAAGACATGAGAACGTTGGTGTGTTTCCTTGATAAAAGCAGCATGCCTGCCTGTATCTGCCCAGATGCCAGTTTAGAAATGGCACTTCCCAACTGATTGCCAAGTCCCAACTCTTGTGTCAGGGAATGTAGTTTTCCAGAGGCTGAGGCAGTATCCAGTATCTATTTTTTCCAAAGCACTGAGTCTGTGTTATGGGAGATTCAAAGCTGAAGACCCAGACCCTAAATGTTCAGGGAATAGTAAGGAATCCTAAAGGCTGGAACATTTTTTACAGGGATGCAAAGAATATTATGGGAGGCAGTGTTTGACAAGGAGGTTGGCCTAGTACATAGAGGCCCTTTTGAAGGTTTGCAAATGGGCAGGTGTTGAATATTCCATATAAAGTGCCTTGTTTAATTAAATATTTTAGTAAAATACCTATCCACTTATTAAATGATAATGAGATATTCTTGCAATGCCAGGCTATAAAATATAATGGTTATCAACTACCCCCTACAAATAAACTTTAAAACACATATGTAAAAATTCAGTAACATTTCAGCATTCTGTCTTTTCTTGGAGACTGGGAGAAAAATTGCAGGAAAGGAAGACCCACATTGGAAAAAAAATTAAGATATAATCAAGAAGTATTTGTGTTGTATCTAAATATCAATAATAATAACACTGTACATTGCAAATAATTGAATAAGAAAAGCAGTTCAAATTTTCTTCATTCTAGGCACTTGTAGGGCCTGCCTTAATGGTATATTTACTAGCTCCCTAAACATTATATTTTGGGCTTTCAAGATTAAAAAAACAACAACTTGTTCACAAATATTGTATTGGGTACTCTATAAGGGAATCCTATAAGTTTAACTCAAGTTGTAAATATTCATTTCGAATTTTCATAATAACTGCTGTCTTCTCCATGGGCCAGTTTCACAAGAGAATTTCTCCAAGGTAAGTTTAAAATAAGGAAATACAGTAGCAAAGGCATTAACAATATAAGACTCATACAGAGCTTGGAAAGAAAGATGTTGTTGAAATAAATTCCAACAGATTAAATTCAGGCTTTAATTAAGTTATAAAGCCTGGGAATTGCAAATCATAAATGCTTATTGGAATTAGCTTTCTTAGGAGCACTATTATATGTATAATAAATAAAAGGGGGATGATGAAGACAGGTGCTCTACCCTAAATAAAGAAAGGCAGATGACACATTAATGGACACATTCCAACAAATGCATTCTCTTAAAATTATTTTATCAGCCAGCAAGCATTATTTCATCAGATAGCAAACATTATATGTTTGTCATAAAATGTTTGTCATAAATATTCCATTTTGACAATGCGCACTCCATAAAACTCAACAGTTAATATTAAAGTCCACTGAAATCAGTTAGCAACCCTCCCAATGCATATCTCATGTACAATAAACTGATCTAATATCAAGCATCTTTTCTCAGATATGATTTTTCTACACATTTCCAAGCGGAAGTTCAGCATTTGTTTCTTTTATAATAAGTGCAGTTTCTTTAAGGAAGCCTCATTGTCTTCAGTCTCACTGACTCTTTCCTCTATCATCTATTGATGAGCCCAGTAAGGCATTCTTTGTTTCTGTCAGTGTTTCGTTTAATATAAATTTACATTTCTCTGGGATAAAAGCCCAATCATGCAGTTACTGGGTTGTATGGTAGATGGGTGTTCCGTTTTTACA
>NW_005358043.1:5291451-5301953 GCF_000412655.1 Myotis brandtii
TTACAGATGTTTCCCATATTCCCCCACTTTACCCTCCTCCTCTCAGCCTCTACGCACATCCCCAGGTCTTCACTTTCCTATTGCCCATGCTATGCATATAAGTATATAAGTTATTTGGTTTACCTCTTCTCTTCTCCCCATCCTCACATGGATATATATCAGTCTGTTCCATGCCTCCATGCTTTGGGTCTTATTTTTTTGGTCAATTCATTTCGTTCATTAGATTCCATAAATAAGTGTGATCATGTGATATTTATCTTTCTCATATGTTCATAGCAGCATTATTTACAATAGCTAAGATTTAGAAACAGCCCAAGTACTCATCAGTAGATGAATGGATAAAAAAGCTGTGGGACATTTACACCATGGAATACTATGCAGCTGTAAAAAAGAGGGATCTCTTATCCTTTGGGCAGCATGGATGGACCTGGAGACTATTATGCTGCCAGTGTTTTTTTTATTATTATTATTATTATTATTATTATTATTTATTATTTCTGTGTTTCCTCTTGATTCTTTCTTAGAGTTTTTACCTCTCTGTTTACATTACCCATCTGTTCTTGCATATTGTTTACTTTTTCCATTTGAGCCCTAAGCATACTAATCAAAGTTGTTTTGAATTCCTTGTCTGATAATTCCGACATCTCTGCCACTGATACTCTCTCTCTCTCTCTTCAAACTCTGTTTTTTTCTTTTAGTAAATTTTGTAATTTTTAGTTGAAGTCTGCACATTTTGTACTTGGTAAAATAAGCTGGGGTCAATAGATCTCAGTGTGAGGTTTCCTATTTATCTGGCTAGGAGTTAGGATCTGCTATTATTTCCTGAAGCTGTAGGTGTCAGAGGCTAACATCTGCCCTGGTGTCCTTGTTTTTGTCTCCTGTTGTCTTTGGGTTTCCCTAGAGACTTCTTATTAAGTCAAGCCTGGACTGTACAGATCTGCCCACTGTCTTCCTCCTGATACCAGCAGCAGTTTCTGCTTTGGGGCTTCTGCTGCATTAAGTTGCGGTTCTCTGCACCTCTCTGTCTCTCTAATTAGGGGAGCAGTGGATTGTCCTGCCACTTCAATTCTCTGATAGATATAAGAAGAGTTGCTGAGTTTAAGTTTGTTTAGTTTTCTTCTTATTGGGAGGACAGGATTATGACTTTCAAGCTCCTTCCATGCGGGTCTGGAAACCAGAAATCTAGGAAGACACCTTTTTAACTTGCGAGAGTTTAGGAAAACAATTGAAAAGGTTACTTGTCAAGAAAATTTCTACACTATCAGCTCAGCATCACAATAAGCTCACCTTTCTGGGCCAGTCTTTAAGCTTAGATCCTGAGGAATGGGATTTTGAGAAACCTTAAAATGCAAAGATCTCCAGTGTCTTATGAATCAATCTGCTTCCATCTATATTTTGAATATGAATATGTCAGACCCAGAATGATATGATTTTCTGAATTTGTTCTGTGCTAGAGTAACATCAGTTACTTATGCTTACCAATGGGGAGGTGAAGATTATTCCTTCCTGGGGCGGCAGAATTGGATGTTTCCAACCAATATTTTCACCATTTAATGTCGAGGTGATGAAAATTCTTAGAAAAATGACTATTGACAATTTACCAGCCGAATTTCTGCCTGGCATGCTTTACATAAATATGTCGTTTACTTTTCATAATTCACCCTAGAAGGTGTTATCATTCTTTGGTTAGAGATGAAAGAAGTGAGGATGATGATTGCAGGGAGAAAGGGGATAGGGAAAGGTGGAAGAGGGAATAGAGGTGATAAATGGTGATGGAAAAAATAAAACAAATTTTAGATAAATGGTGATGAAAAAATACATTTTTTTAAAGCTCGGAGCCTGGGAATGTGCATGCTGCTTAAACCAATTATTGATGAGTTTAGGAGTATGAAAGCTCCCTTCCCAGGGTCAGGACAACTAAGACTTAAATTCCAGTTCTGAGTTTCCTTTGAAGGATTCTGTGGGACTTGCCTGACATCTCATTCTTGCTGGATATCTCCTCTTTTTCCTACTTCTCTAACATCTTTACCAGTTTGCCCAGTGAGCCCTTACCAAATAAATCATTAGTAAGGGGGAAAACAAAAAGAAAGAAGTGAGGGTCAGAGAGGTTAATTGACTTTCTCAAGGTGTCATTGTTGGTCAGTGTCCAAGCCAGGATTCAAACTTAGCTCAGTTTCCAAAATTAGTGCTCTTAACTACTAAGCTATAATTGTCCCTTCAGGAGTAAGCATTAGGGGGAAAGATTTCTTTTTTTAAGATTTACCCATCAATTTTATGTTTATTCAACAAATGATTTTCTGAATTTGTTCTGTGCTAGAGTAAAATCATAATTGATGTTTATTAATCATGTATATATGCCAAACTCTACTCTAGGCACCATAAATCTTTGTCTCATAGAATTTGCATTCTAGGAAAGGGAGACAGAAATAAAACAACTTAGTAAGTTTTATAGTATATTAATAGATCATATGTGCTATGGAGAAAAATAAAGCAGGGAAGGGGAGGAGGAACTGCAAATATAAATAGAGGTCACAGATGTTCTCACTGAAAATGTAGCATTTGAACAAAGACTGAGAGGAGCTAAGGAGTGAGCCATGAGTCTGGCTAAGGGAAGGGCATCAGGAGAAGAACTGACCAGGGCAAAGGTCCAAGTAGGGAGCTTTCTGGAGGATTTGAGGAACAGCCAGGAGACCACAAGTGTGACTGGATCTGCAGAATGGTCAGGTATCTTGCATTAACATCTTCATGTATTTCAATATGGGTTCACAAAGAGAACAGAGACCATTAGATTAATTTGTTTTAGGGAAGATCCTAATGCTCTTACAGAGGCAGACAACAGAAAGGTGCTGGAACTTTCAACCAATATCTTTTAAAAGCATGGAGATTTCCCATTAGCTGATCTGGTATCAGAAGTGGGTGAAGAGACAAGAAGGTAGGATGTGGCATAATGGTATAGTAGGAGGATGGCTAGGATAAGAGTCACGACACCTGAGTTCTAGCCCTGCTCAGTCACTAATTGGTTGCATGGTCAAGGGTAAATACCTCTCTTAGTCAGAGTTACTTTATATGTGAAATAGCCTTTTGGATCAATTGTTTGTTCTCAGCAACTATCATGCTTCCTTTTCTCCCTACTATATCCTCTTTCTCATTCTTCTTACTATGTCAGCTCTGTAGTAATAGGGCCATAGCTAATATTTATAGAGTACTTTTTGTAATCTTCACCTGAGGATAGGTTTATTGATGTTAAAGAGAGTGGAAGGGAGAGAGACAGACAGACAGACAGACAGACATTGATCGATTGGTTGCCTTCCCTATGTGCCATGACTGGGGATTGAACCCACACCTAGGCATGTGCCCTGACAAACAACCTTTCCCTATACAGGGTGTTGCTCCAACTTAGCCACCTTGCCAGGGCTTATACAGTACTCCTCAAGTATGCCTTTAATAGTTTTCGGTGTATTAAATCACCTAACACTCAAGAACACTGTAGAAGGTATATACTATTATGATTATCTGCACTATACTTCACCTGAGATTGTGGACTTGCCCATCCAGCTATTGAGTGCAGGAATACAGAGAATGAAGGTGGGGGTGGGGGTGCTGCCAGCAGGGGTCTGTACACAGGACTTCCTGTCAGGATCTGCTCAACTGGGCTCCTTCCACAGCCCTTCCCTGCTCTGGTTCTAAAGCAGCTGATAAAAATAGTATGTAAGCTATACATGCAATCTTAAATTTTATAGTAACTACATCCTATATAATAAAAGGCTAATATGCAAATCAACTGAATGGCAGAACAACTGGTCACTATGACGCGCAGTGACCACCAGGGGGGCAGACACTCAATGCAGGAGCTGCCCCCCTGGTAGTCAGTGCACTCCCACAGGGAGAGGGCTGCTCAGTCAGAAGCCCAGCTCACGGCTGGCGAGCACAGCAGTGGTGGTAGGAACCTCTCCCATCTCTGTGGCAGCACTAAGGATGTCCGACTAACGGGTTAGGCCCGCTCCTCACAGGGTGTGCAACATATGGGACAGCAACAAAATACCATGTTTATGTTTTAGATATTTTTACGTAGTCGTAACAAAAGCTGACAAACACATAGAATTAACTACATGCTGGGCAGTGTTCTAAGTGCTTCATTTATCTTAACTCACGAAGACTCATGAGCATCCCATGAGCACACTACATTGACTATCCTTGTATTGAAGATAAGTAAACAGAAGAATCTAGAAGTTGTATAAATTATCCATGGACATGTGGCCAGGGACACAAATATATTGACTTAATGCAGACAGTTTGGCTACAGTGTCTATATTTCAACCACTTTGCTGTTCTCCTTAAGTGATAAGAGTTGGGCTTCAAAATTTCAGCTGTTATTTTGAAGTCGCTAGCAGACTGTGTGTACAACTGGCTGGAGCAAAGAAGGATACATTCATTTTCACTTGAAGTTGAAATCCCCGACTGTGTTTCTATCTGGATTTATTTTAATCTCCCATTGATCCACAGATTTAAATCTGGGGATAGAATTTTCGATCAGCAGGGCACACTGATGAACACCAGAGTGAGGACTAACATATATTGCAGCCACACCAACAAGAAGCCACAATGCCCTTTGGGGATAATTAGTGCCCTCACCTCTTTGCATGCTCTCTGTAAGTCCGGTTATCCCAGAGCTCAGACTACTTCCAGGAGATAATTAGGGGCTGCTGAAAGCTTCGTTAACTCTGCTGGCCCACAGGGGCATTGTAAATGACTACTTCTCAGACAGATTCACTGGCTTTCAGCAGCTTGAAACATCTCAGCCTTAATCCCCAGAGGACTGAACATGGATTTCTTGGATTATTACATTCTCTTCGGAGGTTTTGAATCTCTTTTTGCAGAGACTGATGGCATTTCTGTGTCTTAAAGGCAACTTTGGGCACAGGAAGAGCTAATGCCACACATCTGGAGAAGCCTGATTGAAAGATGAGGACATAGTTTATGGCCTGGGAAAGAGTACCCATCAAGATTTTACAAAATTATATATCTGTTGTATTTTCATGTATTCTAAATTCACATACATGGATTCATTCTTTACACATCATTCCTTAAAGTTTTTAACTTAGTATGTTTTTTTGAGATCTATCCATATTAATTCATACAGATCAAGCTCATTTGATTTAACATCTGTACAGAGTCCCATCATATCAATATACCACATTTTATTTACTCCCTCTCCTACAGAAGGTATTGAGTTTGTTTCTAATAGTTTATTATTACTATGTATATCTTTGTAAATATCTATATTAGTTTGCTAAGGCTACCAGAACAAAATACATAACTAGATGAATTAAGTAATAGAAATCTATATATATAAAAAGCCAGTGTCTATGATGACCATGATGACCAAAAGACCAGTCACCATGAGGTGCATTGAGCACCTCTCGGTCCCTCCCTCCTGGCCCTCAGGCTCTGATCGCAGCAAGGTGGATGGCGGGTGGGCGAAGAAGCAAGCGTGGCGAGTAGCAGCAGGCAGGTGGGTGGAGCTGCGAGCAGTGGCGGGCTACCATGCCCAATTTCGCGTGCTGGGCCTCTAGTTTAATAATAGCTCTAGAGGCTGGAAGTCCAAGATCAAAGTGTTGGTAGGTTTGGTTTCTCCTGAAGTCTTTCTCCTTGGCTTGCAGATGGCTGTCTTCTCTCTGTGTCCTTATGTGACCATTCCTCTATGTCAGCCGTGGGCAAACTACAGCACGCCGGCTGGATCCGGCCCGTTTGAAATGAATAAAACTAAAAAAAAAAAAAAAAGACCGTACCCTTTTATGCAATGATGTTTACTTTGAATTTATATTAGTTCACACAAACACTCCATCCATGCTTTTGTTCCGGCCCTCCGGTCCAGTTTAAGAACCCATTGTGGCCCTCGAGTCAAAAAGTTTGCCCACCCCTGGCCTACATATGACATTATTTGACCCTAATTAGGTCTTTAAAGAGGTACGGTGAGGTTAGGAGTTCAACATATGAATTTAGGAGGGACACAATTCAGTACCAATAATGATATTGGAATCAGTCTAGACCAGGGGTTCAGAATAAGGGCTTTGGACTCAGGCTGCCTGGGCTAGATCCTGACTCTCCACATGCTAGTCATGTGACTTTAGCAAGCTACTCAACCTTGTATCAATTCACTTGCAATGAAATCCATGTCTATATGTCTCTGGGATTGTTAAAGGGGCTACATGTAAAGCACTACCACTGTGCTTCACTCAGTATTAACTATTGATAAGTCGATAAGTCTATATTAAGATTACTTTATTTAGAACTGAACCTGGTCATGGAATTTCCAAGGCACAGGGGATACATTTTCAATTTTTCTAGATACTTCTAAATAGCACTTTGTGGTGAGTACACCGATGAACACTTCCACCGGCCAAGTACTGTACAAGAGTTCCTTTTTCCTCATATCTTGGCCAAGAATTGATTTTCTTCATACTTAAACATTTTTATCCATCTGATGTTTAAAAAAAAAGTATGCCATTGTTGAGTACATTCTTTGGTGGACATCTCTTTCAGGTGGTGTATACACCATAAGGGAAAAAGTATGCATGTGCTTCTATATAATTCTCATAACCACTCCCTTAGCATAGTTCAAAGAAATATACAGTATAAACAAAAACTCTTTTGACATGAGTTGGAAGAAAGAAGGAAGTCAGTCAGGTTATTTTTCCCTGGCTTATATTTCTCTTTCTGTGTTTTTAGGGATTTTTACTTCTTTTCAGGAAGTAAAGATTGTCTTTCAAATGGAAACTCTCCAAAGGTTAACAAAGTGAAGTGCCTCTTGACCAGTGGTCATTTTTCTTTGGCTTAAGCATTAGCTCTCAAATTTCATTTTGCCTGAGTCACTTGCATAGCTTGTTAATGATACTGATTCCTGGATTTCATAGTCAGAGATTCCATTTTGACCCTCATGTGAGGACAAGAGTCTGGATTTGTAACACACATCCCTTGTGATTCATTTTAGGTAACATGTGGCCTCTACTTTGAAAAATAAAACATTCTTTTGATATTTCCCTCAGTATTGTGGTATTTATTGTATTTTAACAAGAATAAACATTCAGTCTGCAAACAAACACTGTCACGGACCTTGGGAATGTGTTTTCCTGAGCCTACGTCCCTCTGTTTAATGTGAAAGCCACTGAGCTGGAAATTTCTAGGATCTTTCCAGCTTAGATATTCAGTATTCTAGTTCTGTTACATGTCTCTTTCCTCATTTCCTCCAGGCCGTCAGTAACCCATGTAACCACACGATTCTTGGACTACATGTAATTTTGCAACAATAGTAAATTTTTCTCAGGAACTTAAAATTCAGGGATATAAGACTACCCACTGAAAGTTAAATATTTAACTTAACTTTATAATTTAATATAACAGGTAAGTTCCTTACATTTTTAAATATCCCCTTAGAACAGCAGTTCTCAACCTGTGGGTTGTGACCCCTTTGGGGGTCGAACAACCCTTTCACAGGGGTCGCCTAAGAAATGGGAAAACACATATATAATTACATATTGTTTTTGTGATTAATCACTATGCTTTAATTATATTCAAATTTTTAACAATGAAATTGGGGGTCACCACAACATGAGGAACTGTATTAAAGGGTCGCGGCATTAGGAAGGTTGAGAACCACTGCCTTAGAAGGTACAAAATCTCCCAGATGAAGTACTGGAAGCACAAGTTCTAATGTAATTGATGTTTAACTTAATATGATATAAAGCTATAGCTATCAGTCTGATAACATATCTGAAGGAAACAACGTGGAGATTGAGAATTAGGGAATATAAAATACCAAATACCAAAGAAAGAGAACCCAAAGAAGCCTGCCTCCAGTCTCTGCCCAGGGGGATATTGCCCCAAATTTCAACTCTAATTTATCCTCATACAAAAGTGAAGCCCTAATAAAAAACAATGATGGAATGCCATGTTAATAACAATTTAACTTTGTTTATAATACAGCTTTTAACCAAAGTATTAGGGAATATCAAATGCCAAATACCAAAGAAAGAGAACCCAAAGAAGCCTGCCTCCAGTCTCTGCCCAGGGGGATATTGCCCCAAATTTCAACTCTAATTTATCCTCATACAAAAGTGAAGCCCTAATAAAAAACAATGATGGAATGCCATGTTAATAACAATTTAACTTTGTTTATAATACAGCTTTTAACCAATTGATTTGAAAAGAAAATAAGATGGTATCTGGTGCTTGAGCATCACACTGCTAGCAAGACTAAATTGGCACAATCTTTCTGAGAAGCAATTGGCTCAAATTAGCAAAAGCTTCAAAAATGGGTATTGCCAGGAGTTTATTAATTTCAAATTTTAAAATGTATTTAAGGAAATAATTAACTTAGGCAAATTCTTTTCTATAAGAAAGTTCATTACAGTGTTTCTGTCACTATAAATATATAACAAAAAGGAACCAATTATATACATTTTGGTATATCCTAAAATTAGATCCTATTTAACCTTAAATAATGATGAGAACTATAAATGTTTTTACATGATAAGCTAGAAATAATTTATTTTCCAGTGAAACAATAATCTTAGAGTGTAGCAACTTAGCATAAAACATTTTTATGGTAGCCAGATGGTGTGGCTCAGTAAGTGGTTTGATTCCCTGGTCAGAGCACATGCCCAGGTTTTGGACTCGATCCCCAGTAAGGGCTGTGCAGGAGGCAGCCAATCTATTTTTCTCAACAATGTTTCTATCTCTCCCTCTCCCTTCCTCTCTGAAATCAATAAAAACATACAAATATACATATTATATATGTATATATCCATAGAAAAAAAATATATATGCATACATGTATATTAAAAAGTTCCATAGTAATTATGTCTCCTTAGAAGGGTTATTGGTATGCATTTTTAAATCTTTTTTTTTTTTTTAGCTATCTCTAGTTCCTAATTTTTAACATTAGAATTTTGGTTTCTATAATTGGTCTCTTGTGAGTTTAGTTAAGAACAGTCATTCATTCAGGAAACATTATTTGAGTATGTACCATGTGCCTTGGAATACTTCAGTGACAAAATGAATACAGAAACCTACCCTTGAAATTGACCTTCCAGTTTACATTCCAGCCAGTTCCTCTGAGTGAGAGCCACAATGTTAACTGACCTGGTCTGGAGTTCAGAGGGCTGGGCTTGCCATCTACCTCCCCAGACTTGTGCATCCCCCCTCTACTCCCCCAGGACCTTAGCCACCAAGAGGGCAAGAGAGCGTGGAGGAGGAGCATCTTTTGTTACTCAGTAAGCCCCTTTCAACCAGGCCTGAGTTTATGCTAATGAGCTGACTCTTCATATCCCTGAGATAGCTTCAGGATGGGGACTGAAAAGACCAAGGCATGATGAGAGGGTTGTAACTTTCACCCTGACCCTTGACCTCCAGGGAGGAGAGAGGGGCTAGAGATTGAGTTAAGCACTAATGGACAATGATTCAATTAATAATGTCTGCACAATGTAATCTCCATAAAAATCCTAAACAATGAGGCTCAGAGAGCTTCCAGATTGGTGAACACATCTAAGCGTTGGGAAGATGGTAGCTTGGAAAGGATAGAGAACCTCTGCATCCCTACCCCATAACTTGTCCCCTGCATCTCTTCTATTGGCTGTAATAGCAAGTAAAATGTTTTCCTGACTTCTGTGAACATTCTAGCAAATTATGAAACCTGAGGAGGCGGTCGTGGGAACCCCTATTCAGGGGTCCTCAAACTACGGCCCGCGGGCCACGTTTTCCTAACTTCTGTGAACATTCTAGGAAATTATGAAACCTGAGGAGGTGGTCGTGGGAACCCCTATGATTATAGCTGGTCAGTCAACTGTACAGAACGCACAGACGTATGAGAGGTGTCTGAAGGGGGGAGGGGCAGTCCTCTGGGATGGATTTCTTTAACCTGAGGGGTCTGACACACTAACTCAGGAGGTAGGTAGTGTTTGAAATGAATTGAACCATTGGACACCCAGTTGGTGTTCAGAGAGTTAGAGAACCGGTTGTTGGTGTGGAAACACCCCACATATTTGGTGTCAGAAGCGTTCCAAGAGCAGAAACAGATCATAGTAGTAGAACCTAGGCTAACAGATGTGAGAGCCCTGTGAGTACCAGGAGCATATGGGCACACAGATTTATGCCTGTGGGTGGGGTAACTCATTCTACTTGAAAAAAGGAAATAATTTCACTTTGAACTTACTTTATAAAACTGAAAACTCTCCCAAGATAATGTTATTGGATTGTCAAATGGCACGACGATTTTTCTTTTTGTCTCTCTTTCTGTACTGCCTGCATTCTCTCTTGTCAGTAAATCTAGTAAAATGTCCCAGTGAAATTTTCTGACTATTTCTATAACATAATAAAAAGGTTTTATTTTTCTTTTTTCTACTTGCCTCTGCCGGGTACAAAGACAAAAAAGAAAGGCAAAACATTCAGAGAAAACCAATTTTGGTTCACTTACATAATTGGTTACTAGTTGAGATTGTGTTATT
>NW_005358043.1:5302557-5324187 GCF_000412655.1 Myotis brandtii
CCATCTTTGAGGGCAGGGCAGTCAATTAGCATATTTCCTCCTTATTGGCTGTGGGCGCCGCCACCTTTGCAACAGCGTGAGGGTCAATTAGCATATTCCCTCTTTATTAGGTAGGATAATCTTCTTAGGCAATTTAAAGTTTTTCCACCTTCATATATAAACTGGGGGGCGGGGGGAATGTATAAACTTGCATTACAACTATGCATAATGTGCTAACTGAGCTTATCACTGTGTCAGGGTTCTAGGTCATTTTATTTTATTTTTTGTATATAGTTGTGATACGCAGAATGGCGAGCTGGGACTCTCTCATTGAGGGTTCTTGACCTATGAAGTTTGAAGAATAAAATTCTCAGGCTAATATATTTTAAACAAAAACATGGAAGCTTATTACAAGGGTATACAAACTCCCCATGGGGAGGGGTGACCAAAGGGGTTCCTAAATTGGGAAAAACCTTTTTCTTTCTATAAAATGGGAAAAACCTAGCCCTGTGAGTCTCTTTGTCTATGGGTTTATAAATGCTGGAAGCTTCTTTGTCTCTTCATTCCACTTTCTAATTGGACCCTTCCTAATTGGCCACTTCCCCACCTCCCCTTATTCCTGCATGGTATCAGTTTCAAAGTTTCCAAGCTCACCAGGTGCCCCCTCTTCTTCTTCCCCTTACCTTGTAACATTCTCGTAAACAATCTGGTGGCTTGGGGCCGTCTCTGTGGTCACATATGCATTCCTCTCCCATGGACCCTTCCCTAAAACTGCCTCTCCTGTCTTTAAAATCCTTTCAGTTGTATTTTCCAAATGTTTCACATGAGTAAAAAATTAAATGTTAGTCCTTACTGGTGTTGCTCAGTGATTAGAGCCCCAGCCCCTGCTCACAAAATGGTCTCGGGTTTGACCTCCGGCCCCGGTCAGGGCATATGTGGGAGGCAGCCAATAGAAGTCTCTCTCTTATACCTATGCTTTTCTCTTTCTCTCTTTCTTTCTCTCTCTCCCCCTCCCTCGCCTCCACTCTCGGGTAAAGATAAAAAAAAAACAACAGCAAAATTAAATATTATTAAGTAAAAGAGGATGTGTATTTACAATATTTCATATGCTTTACAACCTGGTGAACAAACTGAACTACCAAGCAAAATAGAGACAGGTTCATAGATAGAGAGCAGGCAGACAGCTCTGATGGAGGGTTGGGCAGTGGGGGGGTGTGGAGGGATTGATCAAAAAAGACAAAAAAATAAGAGAGAGAGAACTCACAGACATGTACATGGACAACAGAGTGGTGATTGCTGGGAGGGGGTGTTGGAGGTGGAAGAAGGCATAGAAGAGCTAAATGGTGATGGAAAAAATAAAATTTAATTTAATTTAATTGAAAAAAGAAAGGAAACAATAGCTTCACAAATAGCTATGTGACTTTTTCTAAGGTCACATGTGCCTGATTATGGCAGGAATATGATTAAAGTTGTTAAATTTTTAGTCTAGAACTAAAATAATGGTGGGGGTGCTGTTTTTTCTTGTTATTCTTATTTTAAAGATATTGTCCAGTAAAATACACTGAGAATTTTGAACAAAAGACAAAAAAAACAAGCAACAACAACAAAAAAAACCCAGGCCAGCCTCATTGAGTTCAACTACACTAATATCACCTTTATTTATAATAGGGTTGGACTGCTTTGCTGCTCCAAGTCAGGAAAAAATAGGTCATTAATCCCTTACGTAGCATTTGGTTTACTGATGAAATTCTTGAGTGCTTCTAATTGAGTGGGTCATATTGCCCAGTGCTAAAGAGAGGTTAGCAGGCTGATGAGTCAGCCGAGGTCTCCCACTCGATCACTGGCAAGGAAACCTTTTCTTGCTTAGAAAAAAGTACCCCAGGCAAACCCTTGACAATTGCTTCCAGACTGTGGAGTTTTAACTGCTTTTTCAGCATTTATAAAGCCCCATTGCTTGAAAAGGCATTCATTTCCACAGCTTTCTTTCTGCTTCCCCTCTCCCCTCCTCTTTGCTTCACAGTCCTGAGATTAGCTAATGGAATATCTTAATTAGCAGTTGAAACAATGGTCAATTCAGCAGAGAATGAATCTGTTTACACCTCTAGTCTAAAATGCCTTCATTAGGATTGAAAGTCTGGAGTTCCACTTCTGTTTCTAATTCCTCCAGGAAACGTACTCAGCCCTCACTGTTCTATCATTTTCTATTGTAATGACAACTGAAGTTCAGAAAAACTAAGTAAAGCAGCTAGTACAAGCCTGCTAGATCTGTCAGATCTCAAACGTTTCAACCACTAGTCTCTATTGTCAGACTGGGCTCTCAAAAGCTGAAAAGGCATTTACAAAGTGAAGGGTGTGGAAGGGCGTTCTAAAGAGAGAGGGGTGAGGGGAGAGAGGAAGATTTTGAGAAGTCCTGACCCTTGGCCAACAACACCTTATTTCCATGGATCGCACCATTATTTTCTAGTTAGAAGTCTCAAACTTGGCCTTGTCTCCAGCTCTGTCACTGCAGTTGACGTATTTCAGCAGGTTGTCAAAATTGCCAGACCTCAGGAATAACTGAGCCACCAAAATTAAATTGGATTTAAAAATTTCTGATTGATACTGACTCCCCATCTAGCACCCGTCTCTCCCCTCACTTATAAATCCCCATTTCTCCTAGATTAGGGGAACATGAGCATTTCTCTTACTCAGTTTATGCAAAAACAAGGCCCAAATTTGACAACCATTAGGAGGAAGTCTTACTGACTGACTTCCTTTCAGCTCATGCTAACTTCCATCTTCTCTAACAATCTGCATGTTCTTTCAAATAAAAGATCTGCTGTGAAATCATTTAATGCATAGTTTTAAAACAATAGATTTATATAGATGGTTTATGACAGGAATGACTCATTAGTCCTCTTTTGTAGCTAAGGCAGTGGTTCTCAACCTTCCTAATGCTGCGACCCTTTAATACAGTTCCTCATGTTGTGGTGACCCCCAATTTCATTGTTACAAATTGAACATAATTAAAGCATAGTGATTAATCACAAAAACAATATGTAATTATATATGTTTTCCGATGGTCTTAGGCAACCCCTGTAAAAGGGTCGTTCGACCCCCAAAAGGGGTTGCGACCCACAGGTTGAGAAGCACTGCCTTAGAATGTGTGTCATGGTATAGTGTGGGCAAGAGAGATTTATTGTTGAGGAGTCCCATGTTGAGGAGTCCCAAAGCCACTCGGATTTCAAAGGATTGACAAGGATCATGACAAAAAATAATAGATAGGCCCTGGCTGGTGTTAACGTAAAAAAAGAATTCAGACCTGTAAAGAATTTTTGTGAATTTATTTGAGCCAAATAATGAATTGAGATAATGCTCCGGAGAATGGCAGGTTACATCTGTATTTATACATTGTAATCAAAGGAAGGGACGTAGGTGGGTTACATGAAATTCATTGGTGATAGATTAGGGAGGTGGGAGGAAGCAAATCGGGGAAACCTCTGGGATAGGGTAGAAAGTGAAATGATGGACATGTGCTTCTTTTACACAGATGGGTACAGGATAGCTTAACATAATTAACAGTTGACAATTAACTTGATAACAATAGCAATGAGGGAATGTCCTGGTGCCATTTGTTGTGCCATGAGGGGTCCGGGGGTAAAAGGGAAGTTACAAGTTACCCAGACATTTCACAGATACGTTATCTTAGAGGCAAAAAGGCAAATGGGCTCAGTAAAGATCTACATTGATCTTTGTCAGGGAAAATATCGGCCTAGGACATGACTACCCACTATAACCTGTTTGTAGTTAAATATTTAATTTTCAGACCATCTTTCATGGTTATTTTAGGTCTCTGAGTTTGCAAGACTGCCATGCAGGCCTCCCCTGAGCTTGTCAGGTTAGCATGTGGCTCCTTTCGTCCACACTGGTGTGGCTCAGTTGGTTGGGCATCATTCTGTGCACCAAAAGGTTGCCGGTTAGATTCTGGTCAGGACACATGCCCTGGCTGGGGATGGATCCCTGATGGATCCTTGATGGAGGGGCTTGTAGGAGGCAGCCAATGGATGTTTCATTATCACATCCATGTTTCTCTCTCTCTCCCTCTCCCTTACTCTCTCTTTAAAATAAAGTAAAAAATAAATAGTTCTATTAGAATAAACTGAATTCCCGAGGGTGCTAGCGATGCTGAGAGTGCTCTGAACAATAGAATCATACATTTCAGTGACGAAAGTAACACCTAGTGCTTTCCTTAAGGACTGAAAGTTCTGAGCGTCTTGCATGTTCAACAACCCTGTACAATTGCGAGCAGCTACTTCAGCTACTCACAATTTTAAGTCCGAGGATAGCGAAGTCGGAGAAGTTATACAACTTGGCTAATGTCACTCGGGGACTTAGGGGGAGAGGCTGAACTGTACACCAGCTTCCCCAAGCTTCCGTCCAGTGCTGTTCACTACACTGCGCAATGATCACATTCCAGTCCCATCACAGGGTGACATTTTGTAGGAAGTCCAAGCTTAATGGCATTTTTAGGTCCTTATTTTATTTAGGTGCTTAAAATGGATTATGACGTTTCCCAAAGGCAAGATGTACCTAAGCCTAATAAAAAGAGGGGACAAAAAGAACGCAGGTTGACAACTTTGGGTTAATGTTTTTGAGAGTTTTCTCTACTATCCTGTGCACCTTCTTCAGCTTAGCTAGCCCAAGGCAACTTCTTTGTTTCCTAAGCTTGCTAAGCAGACCACTGAAGATTTTGACTGAATATTGCCTTTAAAGAAAAAAAAAAGATCTCAGTTATGTGGATTTTTGCAACATATCAATTTTTATGTCTGTTCTCATTTATCTCAACAAACTTATTGAAACTCTTCAGACTATAAACTGTACCTTGTAATAAGTGTCTAAGGAAGTGGCACATCCAAGCATATTTATGTTCGGTACACGCTCATTCTGCATAATGTACTGCTGAGAGGGAAGTAACAGGCTGCTTCTAGTAGCAAGCAGACCTCCAAGAACATATCAATTTTTATGTCCGTTCTCATTTATCTCAACAAACTTATTGAAACTCTTCAGACTATAAACTGTACCTTGTAATAAGTGTCTAAGGAAGTGGCACATCCAAGCATATTTATGTTCGGTACACGCTCATTCTGCATAATGTACTGCTGAGAGGGAAGTAACAGGCTGCTTCTAGTAGCAAGCAGACCTCCAAGAGAACACCATGTATTAAATGTTTCATATATTCATGATTTGGTGCTTATGTTATAATTTTAAATCTCACAAACCTATGTTTAGCAATTGTAAACTTTTTATTCTTGTAAAAAATAATAAGATGATTTTTTGTAGAAATTTCTAGACTACTTGCCAAATATATATTTTACAATTGACTTTCATAGAGAGGTGCCTGACTCATTTGCTTATAACTGAAAGACTAATGTTGATTGAACATGGTTTTATAATGGCATGATTGGATGACTTTGGAAGCTTTTATTTGGTAAGTTTTAGAAACAATACTTGAAAAATTGAGGTAGCCTCAAAAATTAAAATTATGATTTAAAAATATGAAAATGTTGTAAGAGATATTAGAAGTTGTGGTAATTTTGTAAAAATAACTCACCCCCAGCCATGGCCAGGTGGCTAAGTTGCTTGGAGTGTCATCCTGTACACCAAAAGGTTTCCGGTTTGATTTCTGATCAGGGCATATAGCCAGGTTGCAACCAACTGATGTTTCTCACATTGATGTTTCTCTCTCTCTCTTTCCCTTCCTCTCTCTCTAAAAATCAATAAAAACATATCCTCAGGTGAGGATTGTGGGAAACTGTTTATTGCCTTCGCTATCTGATAAGCGTAGACAGAGAAACCCCCCCCCCCCCCCCCAACCCCGGGCCCCGCTGCCACCCCCACAGAGCTAGGCGCCACCTCTGTTTGTCCAGACAGTGGTAGCTGAAACTACTCTCCCATTTATTATTATGTAAATCCTTGCTGATGGGCTAGTCTGCCTGTTAATGGGGTCCCCTGCCTAAGGGCTATGCTATGAATGCATCCCAGATCAATAAAAGCTTGGTGAGGCCTTAGCACAGGAGGAAGTCCTTCCCCTTTGAGTTGGATTACTCGCCTGGTCCCCCAATATTTCCAAATTATCTCTTTTCTTTTCATATTCATTTGTGTGCGGCTCTGCTTCCAGTTCCTGAACCCTGACCCACGCGGGACGTGGGAAGGAAAAACCCAACAGAGGATTAAAAGGAAAAATAAATTACCTTCAACAAGTTAATAGAGTTAAAAAGAGGAAATTAATGGGGTACTGATACTAAAACAAGAGACAAAATTGAATATTCTATAATGCAGACATGAAAAATCAGTAAGAGAGTAAATGTCAGGTAATTATTCTAAATGTATTACATGAATTAACTCTTTTAATTCTCAGACACCCAAGGAAATAGATACTGATACTATCTCATTTTACAGATCAGTAAACTGGGAAACAGAAAAGTTAAATCACTAGCTCAAAGTAACAGGATTAGATCTAGCTCCTTTTCCTACTGACCTACCTTGCATCCCTGTCATGAATTAAATTTCCGTATATTTATGGATCTATTTCTAGGTCGTCTAGATATATTGCTAAATCTGTGCCATTTCCACATTGTCTTAATTACCCGAGCTGCAAAACAAGTGCTGATATTAAATAAAGAGGAATTCCCTTGGTTATCTTTCTTCTTCTAAAATATTTGGGCTCTTCTTTGCTCTTCACTCTTTCATATACTTAATAACGAAGTTCCTCAGATTCCTCAAGTGCCATGAAAAATTCTATCATAACTTTTATTGAACCACTTTGAATCTATAGAGCAATTTTTAGAGAACAAATGTCTTTTGAATATTCTTTTCACTCACTAGATTAGCAAATATATGTTTTTAAAAATGAGATGACCCAATCTAGATGACAGAAAGTGAAATGTTTATTCTCCTACCCAGCTTGAGAGAAATTAAATTGTAAGTGTAATTTGTCTAAAAGCAATTTGACAAAGTATTTGAAGAGCTTTAAAGATCATAACTTTAATCCAATAATCAAAATTTTGCAAATCTGTATATCATAAAGAAATAATTTGAGAATCTGTAACAGATTTATATGTAAAGATATTTACTAGATGCTATTAATAATTGAGAAAATTATAAATAATCTAAATGCCCAACAATAGGAATGTGATTAATAAATCCATGATGCATGTGGTCATTTTGAAGGATTCTTTAATGATATTGAAAAACACATGATATAATGTTAAGTGTAAGAAAGTATGATACAAAATTACATATCCTGTGTGCTCATAACCTTTTGAAAATTATAAGAAAAAGCCTAGAAAAAATATACTTAAATGTCTTCAGTGATTTCCTTTGAAAAATAAAATTATGGGTAATTATTTTTCTATTCTACTTTCAAACTTATCTTCAAAAAAGTATCAGAGGTGATTTTCATTTGAGAAAAGCAAAGGAAAATGTTTCTCAGTGGCTACTTTCATTTGTGACCATGTAAAATTCTAATGGAATAATGGAAACTTTGTGTTTCTAATAGTAAATATCTGGTATCAGCGACCCTAAAGAATAATGGTTCAAAGCTGACTGTGTCCATGACAGGTGCCTGGCCTTTCCTTGAAGTGCCTCTGGACTATCTCAGAAGGAAACACTTCCATGAAGGCACTTTTGCATGCTTTATCACTGTCCCACTGACCATTTATCCAAGATAAAATTCTTCAGGTAAAAACGTCCAAGGCTTTGAGTGGCACTGCAGTGTCAGAAAACATTTCATTTAGACATCAGACGTGTGTATCTCAGGCAGCAAGAGCTTAGATGTACAATGAAGTTTTAAGCCATGTGGAGAACCCAAGAGAGCAGGGCGCATGTATCTTTGAAGTTCCTATGCCCACATGTCATTAACAAACGCTTAAAAGCTCAGTTCACTGAACCTTGGTGTTACTATGCAGACATTCATATTTGTTATCCAGTGAAGTGACTGCTACATGTTGCCTAATAATAAAACCAGTCAGTTGTGCTGAGATGGTCATAAGGTGAAAACTGGTTAGATTAAAATCCTGAAGAAGTTGCTTAGAAAGAAAGTTTATAAATATGTTATACAGAAGATAAAACAACAACAAATAGGAGTTAAAAGAAAGTAACAGGTAGGAAGTTATGGGTGTTCTTGAAATCTTTCTCCGTTTCTAAAGCAATGAATTTCTGTCTGTCATGTAGAGTTAAGTATTTTGAGTCACATATTTTGAGTTGGGTATCACTATTAGAACTAGGTTACTCTCTGAAAAATATATCCCATACATGGAACCAAGCAAAGAGAATGATTTCTTTCCTAATAGGAGTAAAACGATTTTCTTGAGACATCTTGTTCATACTCTGACTGTTATATTCCATTGCATGCATTTCCTGTTTCAGACAGTCCAGTGGAATGCTTCTGGGCCTGGGGCTGTTTTCCTGCTGGCCTTCCTGGGATCGCAGTGATGGATGGGCCTCTGCTTTGGATGCTACACCACACAGCTCGACAGGAGGAAGAATTTCAAGAAGTCATGGAATCACAGTAAAGCATCAGTAAGGACCTAGTGCCCTAGAATGAAAAAACAAAACAAAAACACACAATAAACCTTGAACATTGATAATCTAGAGGACATTTCAAGGCTATATTTGTCAGCATAAGAAAAGATTATAGTAATCAACTTTCAGAAGACTAGTCGTGGGAGAATGGTCACACTTAATAATCATTTTTCCCTCTTGTCAAATATTTCTATGACCTTGTTTAGTGAAGAATAAAAATTAAGTTCACGATATTTATATCATAATTTCACTTTTAATATATTTTTACTTTCCAGTGTGATAAACTGGAAAACGACAGTGTTGTACAAAGATGTAGTTAATCATCTAATATTTGTAAGATTATTGCTGAAGTCATATTTTTAGGGGAAAAAAACCTTCAAAAATTGTATCACTGTATCCCTTTTTTAAAGAAATATATTTTCATTGATTTTTTTTAGAGAGAGGGAGAGACAGAGAGAGAGAGAGAGAGAGAGAGACATCTATGTTGATTGGCTGCCTCCTGCACACCCCCAATGGGATCTGAGTCCACAACCCTGGGCCTATGCCCTGACTGGGAATCAAACCAATGACTTTCTGGTGCATGGGACAATGCTAAATCACCTGAGCCCCACTGGCCATGGCACTGTATCCCTTTTAAAAACAATAACATAGAGACTTTTCTTACTCTTTCAGCTTTGCATATTTTTAGAGTATTAATACATTAGCTGCCTTAAGGATGTTTCTTTTGGGTCAGTTTATTATCATATCTTATAAATTTCCCCCCTCCTATTAAGCTGAAAATAAACTGTGTGCTTCTTTCAGATTTCCTATAAACTATGGAACTATTCTTTTCCAAGATAATGGATTGAAACTGTATACGACAATTTGCTAAAATAGCAGTTATTCTGTCCTTTTCTTGCAAGTTACTATTTTTTTCTGTGAATTTCCTAGTTACTCCTTTTTAAAGGTACAGTATTCCACCCACAAACCTGGACAGTCTGCCTTTTGCACAGTTATGACCCAAATTCTAAGTGCTATATTAG
Organism: Myotis brandtii; assembly: GCF_000412655.1. Taxonomy (NCBI): domain Eukaryota; kingdom Metazoa; phylum Chordata; class Mammalia; order Chiroptera; family Vespertilionidae; genus Myotis; species Myotis brandtii. The sequence goes on from NW_005358043.1 coordinate 5,312,121, forward strand.
TGGCACAAAAAGTGTGAAGCTATAAAGGCAGTGAGATTATAATTATTTAGATGTAGATTACAAAATACCCATGAGAAGAAGGAATTAAGTGGAAAACAGACTTACATTAGATATTAGACATAAGTTTTCTTAAAAAAAAAGTCAAATAGTCCTTAATATTACATTATCTTATAGTGTAGTGCCACATCAAGGTAAGTAACACACTTGGACAGTATGTTACAATGCTCAGTTGTCCCACTGCCATCTGGGGTTTTTCAAAATGGTACCACTTTGTGCATCTCTCATTTGGTGTTGCCATATGAAGAATATTAATAAAACACATTCTAGTAGGCTTCCACAGCTGTGGTGACCTCCATGAATTCCAAAGTATTTCTTTTCGTCTTCCATCTCTCATCTTTACATTAATCTAGTAGTAATTTTATACTACAAAGTATTGAAATAAACTGTCACATGGAAAATATTAGTGAAATGACAGTAATTACCCTCTATTGGAACTTGTCACCAAAATTTATGAATTATTCATATCTACTGTTGGGCCATTGACCATGAGCAAGTATGTCTTGACATCGATTGCAATTTATGGGCCATTCTTTTACTGGTCTGCATTCTGTTTTGAAATTCCTAGATGTTTAGTTCCTTCTTGGTTTTACATAATGACTTTATATCTACTGGGATGACACTGCATCTCATTCAAGTGGATGGGATTGAATAAGGATATAAAATGTCTTAGCATTATATCATCACAGATCTATGACTTTGCCAAACGACTCTATTTTCCTCTTCAGGGAAAAGGGAATAAGTTTTATAGGCTGCTAGTCACATAATGAAGATGCAAGTATGTGTAAACCAGGATCACAAGCATATCAATGTTGTATAAGTGCCCATGTTTTTTTAAATTTTAATAGTGTCTGCTATTAAAGGAATGAGTAGCTTCTGCCTCTGCTTCTGAGTTCTGAATGGCAGAGGAGTTCCATTCTAAGTCCCGCTCGCCACTGTTTAAATTTGAGTTATTTTGAGCAAACACCCTAGTTCAGAGAAAATTATTTGGTGCATTCCATTATTGTACTTTAATTCAAGAGGCTTTTAGACCAATTGATTGTACTCAACAGATGTAGCTGCATCTTTGCAACAGAAAAAGAAAAAAGGAGAAAAAGAGAAAAGAAAGGCTGTCTGTGTGAGGCCAGTACATGTTAAGCAAAATATCCCTGATATTCTCTTCTCAAAATTCTTTTCCCTGCAAGTCTTAGTCTCACTACTGTGACCTTAGCAACAGGCAACTGGAATGCTCCCAACAGTAGCTTGACAATGAGCTTCCATAGGCATTTTCATCCTTTTGTGTGCTGGGTTTCTTTTCCTATTATTTAGTGAAATCACAGGAATGCAGAGAGAAACGTGGAGACTTGCTTCTCAGTGGTGGGTTACAAATGAAGCTGATTGACCTCTAATGCTTGGTTTTGAGCATTTCACAGCAGGCATTTTGGTAGCACAGAAATGGAAGGGCTGGGGGTCGAAGCAGAAAGTGGGTATGTGAACATTTTTGGTCCAGAATTGTTGCTAATTAGAGCGGCCTCCAGAAATGTGCCATAGCTTTGAGAGTTTGTGTGTGTGTTTTCTTTTCCCCAGGGATGAGTGGGCATTGGGAGAGGGATGTGCAGAAAATAGGAGGGTGGCTAGAAAACAGGAAACATGCTTCCCATCTGGAAGGGACATGCAGCTGGAACACATCTCACAAGCAATGCCCAGATGCCAGGAGAGGCTGATGCTTCCCATGTGGAGCATGTGGCCTCAGGAAAGAGTGCAGGCAGCTAGGAATCAAAGCAGGAGCTTATTTATTTATTTTAATCAGCTGTTGCAATTTTGCATCTCTTTTAGCAGTATGATGGGTCTTGAATAGCCAAGATTGGACTTTAATGCTAACACCTTGCAATAATGAATGAAGCATGTTTAATTGGGAACTGTATTTTGTTTATATTTTCAAGCACCTTTGAACCAAAAAATGATGGATTTCTAAAAATTTTAGTACATTTATTATCTTTTTGTCAACATGCATTGTAGTAAAACCTAAGAATGGTGGTATAATAAAGCATGCCTGTTGTGCTTATTATTAAAAATATAAATGTTTTCATCAATGACATCCAAATCCACAACATGTTTTCAAATATAGGCCTATAAATATGTTACAAAAATATCATAAAACCCGATAAAAGATACTGTAGCAGGATTTTAAAAATCTATAAAACTATAAAGAGGAACATCTGGAAAGGAAAACGTTTCCCCAGAAACTCAGTCTGAGTCTTTCCACACAGATGGTGGCATTCAGTAGTTCAAATAGTAAGTTGAGCACTGATGAACTTGACCTACACACCGGCTTGCTCTATGACATTGGGTCGTACATTTACATACACTTGGTTTCATTTTCCTGGCTGCCAGTAAGTTCCAATATGAACTGCCTTTGCTCCTGTTTCCCTGAGGCTTATGTGAGAGATATGGGCTCTGTTCCTATCAGTCAACCAGAGGCATATGTCTCATATTCTGTGTCACGTGAGTTGTATGCCTTGTCCTGTAGCGATAGCTGTGCCTATGGCTGAATTGGCCAAGTGCCTTTTAAGCCAGGGAAGAGCAGTTCTGTTATAAGGATACACGTATTGAGCAAGAGACAGTGCTGGGCACATTTTATCAGCTCATTATAGTTACTTCTTCTTATGATCCTTGAAGTGGATATGCTCTTCTCATTACTCTTATCAAGTCCAGAAAAGTTCAGAGGGAACCACCGGGTTTTTCTTCCTAAGCTTCTGCAATAAATCTCCTGTCCATGAGCACCTGGAAAAGAACAACGTGTGACTATTCTAAAAGTTAGAGCTGCTTGAAATTGACTGAAATAATTTTGTCCTTTGGGGAAAATGATAATGGGCAAAAATGTGTCAGATTTTAATTAAATCAAATCAATAGACTTACTTGGCTTTTAATTGTATCTACTATATTACAGCATAACCTCAGCAAATTTTCTTCACTCGAAGGTAATCATACATTTACAATTATTAAATGTTTATTATTACAGGAATACTTGTTCAGAGAAATTCTCTCTGAGGTCTTCATGTGTTGGATAAAATAAAAAGCTTCACTCTATGTGCTCTATGAGGCAAAGCTCCTGGCCCATATAAAAGCTTAGTAAATATCAGCTGTCTGATTGACCGAGTAAATGAATGACTGAGTAAAACTGTATCCTGTATCTGCTCAAACCATATGCAGCTTAATACTGTGCTGTTATCTAGGTAATTAGGTCATTGTTGGATGCTGTACAGAATAATTTAGGGCTAATCTGCTTTTCCTTACTTTAATAATTACCTGGAATTCTCTGGAAGATTACCATGACTTTGTAATTCTCTTGGCCACCATAGACAACCTTGAAATGAAATGATTTTGACAGTTGTCTTGGTGGCCCATAGTCTTTGCCATTTAGCATCATTGTTAGTGACACATGGTTGGTGACCTAGGCACTATATTTACAGCCAGCTTCAATCTTTATTGTCTAGACCTAGTGTTATTGTATTTAGATTGAATGCATGTTTGCTTTGTGAGATAGCTGGGAGTGAGAGTGGAAAAATCGTTTGTTTTATATTTTGTTTAAAAAATATATTTTTTAAATATATTTTTATTGATTTCAGAGAGGAAGAGAGAGAAAGAGAGAGAAAGAGAGAGAGAGAGAGAGAGAGAAACATCAATGGTGAGAGGGAATCATTGATAGGGTGCCTCCTGCACACCCTCTGCTGGGGATCCAGCCTGCAACCAGGGCATATACCCTGACTGGGAGTTGAACCATGACTTCCTGGTTCATAGGTTGATGCTCCACCACTGAACCACACCAATCAGGCTGGGTTTTTTTAAATTTGTTTGCTTGCTTTTTAATGAATCAGCTAAGTAGAGAATTTGGGAGAAACACACATTCCATTCCACACCCAGTCAATAGAGATCAAGAAAAACAGAACCTGTTTATTTCTTCTTTATTATAGTTTCCATTATTATCATTTTACTAGGAGCTCAATGCACGAAAATTCATGCACTCGGTGTGTGTGTGTGGGGGTCCTTCTGTCTGACTGACATCCTTAGTGTTGCCGTGGAGACAGAAGAGGCTCCTGCCACCATCACTGCACTCGCCAGCCTGAGCCCAGCTCAGGGCTTCTGGCTCAGTGGCGCTCCCCCTGTAGGAGTGCACTGACCCCAGGGGGCACCTCCTGCATTGAGCATCTGCCACCTGGTGGTCAGTGTGCATCATAGCGGTCCTTCTGCTGTTCAGTCGATTTGCATATTACCCTTTTATTATATAGGATGGGAATAATTATCATTCTGACCAACAACTTTGCTTAATTACTTCCATGAATCTATTTTCATTTTCCTTAAAGGACAACATTATTAGCAGCAGCCAGATCCCTCAATAGTCCTCAAGAGGTTATTCTTACATCAATTATTTTTTAAGGCAGAATCCAAACACCTCAACTTTTTAAGTGCTTTAAGAAGTTATGCATCAAAGATTTTATTTTCAGAAGCAAACTCAGCACCAAAATAGCTTACCATTATTTCTAGTAATATCATGAAATAGCAATAACAGTATCCCTCAATTTTAAAATAAGAAATATGGAACCTATACTTAAAAGGTATCACTTTTTAACTTGGATAACTTTTAAAAATAATTTTAAAGAAGTTTTGAGCACAGTATATTCTTACTATTAACAGATTATTGTACCTTCTATAAATCCCTTTTCAATTTCTTTTAGCTTTTCAGAGTCTAAACATCTTCTCTGTAGAGAAAGTTGGATTGTGGTTGCACAACTTTATAAGTTTACTATAAATCTTTGAATTGTAAACTTAAAATGCACCTCAAGAAAGCTATGAAAAATATGGTAAAGTTACTATTACCATTGTCCAAGTGTTCTTTGTATGCTGGTGTTCTTAGTACACTGGGATTAATAATTAAATTGATAATGAATGCTATTTTGGATTTAAAATGATGAGTTTGATGTGAAGGCTTCTAAAACATTAATTCTGCCATTACGGTGGTTAAAACAAAGGTTCAACTTTACCTCCCCCCTTCATGCCCATTCTGGTGCTCTGCAATCATTCATTAATAGAACTTTTAGTACCGGGGTCCATGCTGGTGAACGCTGAGCTCTGCAACGCATTCGGTTTCACCACATTAACATCTGGCTTCTTAATGCTGTCAATGGGGCAATTGTGAGCATTATGTGCCCCAATGAGATGACCTTGAACTTCTTCACTTAGTCTTCCTGACTTTGTAAGCTTTCTCCTTGCTAATAAGGACCATTGCCCTCAGGTAGATAAAAACAAGGTCAGATTTAGTGTCTCTTAGCAGGATTTCAGAGAAAGTAAAAAAGACTAGGCAGGACCAAACAGCTTTTTCTTATTATGTTTTGTGTTTGTTTGTGAATTCCACAAGGAATAAAATCTAAAATATTTCCTGCAGTGTCTAAAATAAACTATGTTGTATAGTATGTCAAAGATTTCCATTTATTTATGGTTGTTTTAAAAAAGAAGAAAACAACTTGACTTGTCATGAAGGAAAAATAAGTCTGGAGGGCAACCTTTCAAGGTGAACATTCCAACATCACTCTCACCGCAATAAATTATTTCAAAGAAAATACCGTGGAGAAATGTTTTCCAGTTAAAGATTACATGTTCCTGTATGCTCATGTCCTGTTAAAATAAAGACTTTGTAAGCAAACTTTTATACACGAGGCTCTTTGATTACATATTTAGCCTAGAGCTCCCTAATGATCATGGTCTTGACAACTTGCTAGTGTCCTTTGCACATTGGTAACCTTATCATATTTTTAAGCAACTTTATTAAAGTGTTATTTACATATCATAAAATTCATTTATTTTACATGTGTAAGTAAATAATTTTTAGTAAATTTATAGACTTATGCAACCATCACCAAAATCTAAGTAAGAACATTTTCATCACCCCTAAAAGAAACCATATACCAATGAGCAGTCACAACCCATTTGCTCCTCTTCCCCCAGCCTCACTCCTCAGGAAACCACTAATCTATTTTCTATTTCTATACATTCACCTAATCTGGACATTTGTTATAAATAGGTTCATACCATATGTGCTCTCTCATGACTGGTTTCTTTCATTTAGTATAATGTTTCCAGGATCAGCTCTGTTGTAGCATCGATCAGTACTTCATTCCTAGTTATTGATGAATAGTCACGATAGTATTCCATTGTAAAGGTACACAATGTTATACTTATTTATCTATTTACCAGTTGATGGAAATTTAGGTTGTTTCCCCCCCTTAGGCTATTAGAATAATGCTGCTATGAACAGTCAGATAGAAGTTTTTGTGTGGACATATATTTTCATTTCTCTTCGGTATACAGCTGGGAGTGGAATTGCTGGCTCCAAAGGGAAGCCTATAGTTAGCATTTTAAGAAACTGCCAAATGTTTTCCAAAAATGACTGCATCATTAAGAGTCCCACCTGCAATGTATGAAGGTCCCAGCTCTCCACATCCTTGTCAACTGTCAGTCTTTTGAATTATATGCATTCTAGTAGATGTGAAGTGATATCATACATGTATGATGGCTCTAAAATAATCTAAAATCACTTTGAAAATCAAGAGAAGAGTGAGGGGTATACCACATAGCCCTTCATGACTAACCTAGTCCAGTCTCCTCTCCTATAGTACCTTCAGTCCATCAAAACTGTAACCAAAATAAGAACATCTATTTAAATAATGGTATTTTTTTTTACTAGCAAGTAGGCCAATTCAGGAGTAAAATGTATATAGGCTGTCTCCTAAGTAATCTTTAAAATATATTGAGACACAGTTCAACTGCTGAAATTTGGTGTAGCAAAAGCCATAGACTATTGCAGGGTAATAAACTCCAGGATTTAGGTACAATATTTCTTCTTTTCCACTGTGAAATCAAATAAAAAGTGAAAAAATATTAATAAACTTTGTTCCACTTTCTATAGGCAAAGCTTAGCCCTAACAGATTAATGAAAGAGAGAAGCAGCTGTGCTGTGACCTCACTGACCCCATGTTTCTGCTATTCATATATTTCCCTGAGGCTTCTTCCTAAGTGTATTGCTTTTTCATTCAGGCAAAGGAAGGCTACAGCTATGAATGTTTGGTATGTAGTCAGCTGACCCAGGCATCAAGGACTCTGGGGAAGTATAAGAATTGGGTATTATGAGTATGACTTTCTTAATACAGTTAATACAGAATCGCTAAATATGTGAATTCCCATGTATTTCCTACATTTTTTTTACTTTAGTCAGCTTGTGCCAAACTTGAAGTTAATTATTATTTCTAGTAGCTAAATATGTAAATTCCCATGTATTTCCTACATTTTTTTTGCCTTAGCTTGTGCCAAACTTGAAGTTAATTATTATTTCTAGTCCATTTGAAATAAGGGACTTGGGAGGCAGCAGTTCAGGGCAGTGGGTATGTCTATTGAGTTTCCCTTCAGACCTTTTGCACATAAATAAATATATATTGTTGTGTGAATAAAATGTATATAAATGTGAGTCTGTATAGTATACATTTAATTAATGGGTTCATATTTTATGTTACACTGAACAACTTTTTTGTTATTTAAATCTATTTCATATCAATACATCCTTTTGCAGAACATAATTGTATAATATCCATAATTTGAATGTTGTACATTTTTAAAATTAGTTCCCTAGTGTTGGACATTTAGAACACACACACATGCACACACACATACCATTTCACATCATGTCACACTGTAAGATAAAATTATAGAAGAGTTAAAAGGTAAGCAAATTTTTTATTTTAATGCATAATGCCAAATCACCCTCCCCAAAAGAAATATTTCCACCTTCTATGGATAATAGCATGTGTTTTTCATACTCTCATTAATGTGAACTTTGTCAAACTCATTCTGTGTTGATTTGCTGGCATTCTGTACATTCACATATAATAAGACTCATTTTGCCAATCTACCAGACCTAGGAGGAGTCAGACCTTGCCTAAAGCCCCAGAACTCTGAAAAGTTGGTCAAATGGTCCCTAGCCGTTTGGATTCAGTGGTTAGAACATCAGCTTGCCTACTGAAGGGTTGTGGGTTCAGTTCTGGTCAAGGGCATATACCTGGGTGGCTCGATCCCTGGCACTGGTCGGGGTGAGTGTGGGAGGCAGCCAATTGATGTGCTTCTCTCACATCATTCTTTCTCTCTGTCTCCTCCTGCCTTTCACTCTATAAATCAATGGAAAAAATATCCTCAGGTGTGGACGATGTGCTTCTCTCACATCGATCTTTCTCTCTGTCTCCCCCCTGCCTTTCACTCTCTCTATAAATCAATGGAAAAAATATCCTCAGGTGTGGATTAACAAACAAATAAAAGAGTTGGTTAAGGGGGAAGGTTGACTTGGCCTTGATTAGTAATCTCTTCAGTAGGGAGAAGTGCTACCTCTTCTCTTCATGCCAGTCTGCAGGGCAGAGGATGGTCACCATGTGGGCCAGTTTCAGTTTCACTCATAGGTAAAGCTTCTCTACATCAGCCTTGCCCTTGGACCGAGGAAGGCATAGCATTTCTTCCCATCATCTTGATAAGTCAGACTGTCTTTTCATTGGTATTAGGCTGGAAATGTGGTGGTTTGCTCAGCTTTCTTACCATCAACTTAAGTTCCCACGAGGGAGTGACTAACTCTGAGATTAAACATGAGCAGAGGAAGATACAGGCTTCTTTAAAGTACCACAGAGAGAAGAACACGGCATCATCCTTTTGTCTAAGAATACCCTGCCCAGTGAGAGCCAAACCTGTGTTCCCACTGGAGAGTATTTTAATCCGTTACTCTCCAATTTTATTTTGTCCAAGGTGGCTTCATCTTGAATATAGGGCTTTCCCCCTTGTGCCATTTTCTGAGGAAGGTGAGCTCATACAATGAATGGATTCTGCTCCTTTGGGGATCGACCCTGAGCTCAGCTCCATAGGTTCAGACTCACCTGAATCCTGGATGTGTGGCTCACTGGCTGTGAGACCTTGGGCAAGTCACTTCAGCTCTCTGGGCCTCAGAATTCTACTGTATCAAATAGACATGACCACGCCTCCTTCTCAGAGTGCTGTGCGCACTAAGTGAGATAAAGCATGCGGTACACTTGGCCCAGACAATTTGCAGCACATCATAGCAACTTCAAAATGCTCTGCTCTCTCCTCCTCCTGCCATGTTAAAAGAAATCCAGATTCAGGGGAAGAAGATGAAGCTACTCATGCGGCTCAAAGGAACTGGCGGAGATTTCTAGACCCCGGTTTTAGGAACTGTTTGGCAGTAATGGTGGTTTAGTTGGTGAAAGTGAAAGTGAAGTGTGTCTGTGTGTGTGTGTGTGAGAGAGAGAATAGAAGATAGGTTGTAAAAGGACCTTTGAGAAAAGACAGAGAAAATTTCTATGTTTTTAGTTTACTTTAGAGAATAGAGGCTTTCAGTTCCCAAAAAACATAAACCCCAAATTGATCCCTTGTGAGAGAAAGTGTAGCAGACACCCATGGTCTTAAAGATGATAAAGAAACATGATTTCCAGTCTCTGGAGTTAGAGCATGGCCTTCAATTCAGGCCAGGCGAGGGATACCAACCAGCAAGGGGGCTACAGTGAGAGAAGCTCCTCTGTCCCACCCCAGCTGCCATTCTGAAATGTCATCCCGATGCATCAGGTTGGACTAGGGCTCAGACCCACAAATCAGGCTCCAGTGTCACCCGCCCAAGGCCAGGGCCTCTCAGGACCACACCACGTGGACCAGGGAGCTAAAAGAATGGGCTCAGACATCAGAGGTACAGCCAAGAAACACCAGGTTGTCAGCAAATGCAAGAACAAGGAGCAAGGGTACCTGAAACTAAGCAGTGATTTTGAATTATAAGAGGCCTAGGCTTTAAGTAATAGGCCCAGTGTACTGTCAGCAAGAATGGGGCTTGATGACACCCCAGGGACTTATATAGGGCCAGAGCTGGTCACAGTGGTTTGAAGAGTGTGTGTGGGAGGTGGTGGTAGAGAGAAGATGAGAGGTGGGGTAAAACATAGTGTAAAAACTGGGGAAGGAGAATATAAAATAAATAAGAAAATGTGCTATTTGAGTTTTAGAAGATTAGAATCTGGTGAGGCGACCAGATTTATATTGATCTATCTATCATCTATCATCTATCTATCTATCTATCTATCTATCTATCTATCTATCTATCATCTATCCATCCATCCATCCAGCTATCTAAACATCTTTCCCCCAAAGCTGAGGGAATGTGGCAATGAAAAACATCATAGAATAAGTCAGAGAAGTTCCTGGAAGGATTAGACTCTTGAAATGTGTGAGCCAAGAGAAATAGTGAATGTGAAAGTAAATAGGAGAGGGAAGCACAGAAAGGTTTTGCGGGGAGGGGATAAGCCACAGCCACTTGGAGCAGGAAGGAATGAGAGGTGATGTGGGAACAAGTGTTATGATGTGTGTGGGAGTGCAGGTTTAATCAGGATGGATCCACTGACAGGGAGGCCTGGCCTATTGGCAAATGTCCAATGAGAGAGGTAGGTGCCTAATGCAGCACATATTCCAATGGACTTGTGGTTCTGACCACAGTTTGGTCCGCTCTAATCTTCTCTCTGGAGGAGCTTAGCCCAGGGGAGTCATCTCTGCTAGCTCAAGTCGATGATGTTCAACCTTCCAGCAACATTTTATTTGGGCGCTTACTCCAGGACATCTTGGAGGGCCTGCGAGTGAGGCTAGGGGGATGTAGATTTCTCTGGAACCCCAGAACCTTTTCTCTCTCAATTCATCCTCCAGGGCTCTGCCCCTTGGTAGGGCTGGCATAATCACCATGGCTGCTGGGAATGTGCCATGTATGGGTTAAAAGTTGTTCAGAAAGAGCACGTCTTCACAGTCTCCTTTCTCTGGGAAATTTTCTGTGGAAGTATTTATGTGTGATGAGCTCTGTTATCAGTGGTGCCACCGGTGCTGCCAAAGGCTGCAGCTCTGAAATGTGCTGGGATTTTAGCCATAAAATGATGACGAACAGGTGACTTTCAATTCTAACATTTCTTTGCTTTGAGACAGTTCATGCAGGAGCTGAAAAGCAGTTCTTGGAAATGTCAAATTTCAGTGAGCTCTCGCTGCTGCCGAAAGGAATGATGTCTCCATAGCGCAGCGGTTCTCAACCTGTGGGTCGCAACCCCTTTGGGGGTTGAATGACCCTTTCACAGGGGTCGCCTAAGACCATGGGAAAACACATATATAATTACATATTGTTTTTGTGATTAATCACTATGCTTTAAGTATGTTCAATTTGTAACAATGAAATTGGGGGTCACCACAACATGAGGAACTGTATTAAAGGGTCGTGGCATTAGGGAGGTTGAGAACCACTGACATAGCAGGATGCTTGTCAATGGCCAGGGGCACTTGTTCAATAGGAGGGAGGGAGGGCTGCATTGCTTTAAAAACCCTCAGTTTTTTAGACAAAGCATCTCAAACTAAAAGGCTAACACGGACCAAATAAACAAGGTTAAAGTTTATGTGGGCCGAAAAAAAGCAAAAGCTTCAATTTTCATAGAAAGGTAAGTTTATTTCGAAAAGTATATATATATATCTAATAATAGACAAACATGGTAATTGACCTTACCTTCGCTACCCCTCCCATTGGCTAATCAGTGCAATATGCAAATTAACCGCCAACAAAGATGGCGGCTAATTTGCATACTGCAGGCAGGGTGGGACAGCGCAGCCGCCAGCGCAAGCCACCATCCCAGGTTACAGGCCAGCCCCAGAAGCCCCAGGAGCCACCCAGAAGCCGGTGATCTGGGGGAGATGGGGGTCCCCTGCCCAGGCCTGACACCTGGGCCAGAGGCGTCAGGCCTGGGCCAGGGGGGCCAAGCCAGCGATTGATGTGAACTACAGAGGAAACACCTTTTCTGACAGCTCATTGGTTAAGCTCCCTGTATGCCACTGGTAATATTCTTAGTAACTTGGGTAATAAGAATCCAAAAAGGTGATCTAGGGTTTTTCACCACACTCCTGGCGAAAAAAACGAAGGTCC
>NW_005358043.1:5324481-5327849 GCF_000412655.1 Myotis brandtii
CGGGGTGATGGGGCTGGTGCATCCCCCTGATCAGCCCGGTCACCTCCCACAAATGGAGGCCAGACTGCGGCTTAGGACCTATCTCGAAGGGGAGCAGGGAGTGGGCCTAAGCGCTGGGCCCCTAGTATGTGTGTGTGTGTGTGTGTGTGTGTGTGTGTGTATATATAACAAGAGCAATGATAACATTAATGTTTTCTTCCTGACACTTGGCATCTCTTCTCTGCTGCTATCTTTCCTCCTTCGGGGGAAATCTTGTTCGCAGTGATTACTTTCAAAACTGACCCAAGGTGAATGTCAGTAATTCTGGATCTGACAGGAGATTTATTTCCTTTCATAATTGTAAATAACTGCTCACACTGTTATATTGGCTGGGCCACAGAAATATTCATTTGGGCCGCATGCAGCCCGCAAGTTTGACATGCTTGGTCTACACAAAAGTGGGCCATTACAAATATAGAAGACATTTTATTCTGGATCTGACAGGAGACTTATTTCCTTTCATAATTGTAAATAACTGCTCACACCATTTTATTGGCTGGGCCACAAAAATATTCATTGTGGGCCACATACAGCCCGCGGGCCGCGAGTTTGACATGCTTGGTTTAGAGAATACACTCATTTTCTGAGGTTGTTAAAAAGAGATGCAACTAATAAGAATTTTGAGAAACCTTTAGTAATTGAGATCGAGATGGACTATTTTACTAACCCACTGTGCTGGAAGTCGGATGTGTCCCCAGAACCCAGGCCAAAGAATCTCTGCTGGTTGGGTAAATGCACTGTTTATTGGTGCTGTCAATGTACATTTAGTGACTGATCCCTGAGTGCATATATGTACACTATGCTGAAACCATCATACATTTGTACCATTTTGTTTTGTTTTTACTGTTAATCAATTAGCATAATATACCTAAATGGAAGCATCCTCATTTAAATCTGTTTGCTATGTGTTTTGTGCTGGCAAAACTGCACTGAGTTCTTTCTTAAAAGTATAGTGGCAAATTTCCCCAAAATCCTAAGCCTATATATTTGAAAATTAAAAAGATAGAATATAGGTGAGAGTGTTGTATGTGTATGATAAAACATTATAAAATCTTCACATACAAGTTGGTCTCATTATTTAAGTGTTCATTATCTAAGTTCCTGCTAACTTGAAGTGATGCAGAGAAATCAAAGTCATCAGAATATTATTGGTTACTGAACTAAACAATTATAAAATTAACACTCACTCAAATTTTCCTCCAGGCCAAACCCTTTTTCCCCCGTGCTTAACTCTTAAACATCTAATTATTCAATGCACACAGATTACAAAATGAAATTGAAAATCTTGCTCAAAAAATGAATTTGATGCAAAGCAAGATCGGTTTCAACTACATGCCATATCATTGACAAATGAGAATCAGGGACAATTCAGCAATTACACTGAGGAAGAGAAAAAATAATGCACAAAGATGACCATGGAGTAAATTACTGCTACTTTTATTTTCTAGAATCTATGCTCTCTAGGAACATAGTTGACATCTGTAAACATAAATTTATTAAAAACAATATACAAGATAAAGCAAATGCATAATTCTTGTCCTACTTTTAAGATAAAGACTCAACCCAACTGGCGAATTTTTTAAAAACAACTATTTACTAGGAAATTTTGGCCCCTATTCAGCTACCAACTATTGTCATATAGTAAGAAGCTCCTATGACACATAATTCTTGTAGAAAAATTATAACAAACAACAACAAGCTAGAAAGAGCATGGCCATTCAGAGAATCCACTAACATTTTGGTTTATAAACTCAAATTATTTCTTCCATGCAACTATGTACATGTAATTATACAGACAGCCTTCCATGTCAGTGCTTTTAATCTTTATAGTTCATATAAACTACTTGTTTCCCTAAAAGTCCATTAGGACATGGACTCTTTCTTTCTGAACTCTTTTCTTAGTTTTTCATATTTAGGAATAAACTCTATTTGTGCTAATTTTCTGCTTGTTTCCAGAGAAAGCAACAGATCTTGGTGCTCTAATGTTTACTTTTCTAACATTCATTCTGCATACACACCCCCTTTATGAAATGTGAGCAGAGAAGTCTTTTTGCTTCCTTCCAGAGCAATGAACCTTAAATTTGCATTATCACCCCCCGCCCCGCCCCAGGATCCTTTTTAGATACTTTTTTTTCTAATTGCCCACCAATAACTTTTAATTCTATAGAGACACTATATGTCTGTTTACATACTATAGTCCTTGGGAGAGTGTATTCCTTTTCCATTGCTGCTGTAACAAACTACCACAAACTTAGCGGTTTAAACACAGATTTGTCATTATAAAATTCTGTAGAAATAGAAGTCTGATGTTACAAAACAGTCAGGAGGATGTAAAGTACAGCAGAGGGAATATAGTCAATAGCATGGTAATAACTATGTTTGGTGCCAGGTGGATACTTGAAATATCAGGGGATCACTTTGTAAGTATTTGATTGTCTAACCACTATGTTGTACACGTGACACAAATACAAAATGATGTTGAATGTAAACTGTAATTGAAAAATAAAATTTTAAAAAAGTCTGATGTATGCCTCAGTGTTCAAATGACAGGATTGGTGGGGCTACATTCTTCAAGGGAAATCTAGGGGAGTATCTATTCCAGATTTTAGAGGCCACTCACATTCCTTTTCTCCTGGTCCCCTCTCTCCACTTTCAAAGCAAACATTGCATCTCTCTGTGCCTTTCTTCCACAGTCACATCTTTCTCTCCTGCTTTTACTTATTTACTAGAGGCCCAGTGCATGAAATTCATGCATTGGTAGGGTCCCCTAGCTGCTGCTAGCTGCCGGCCAGGTACTCTCTCACTTCCCCCGGCCAGCCCCACCCCCTGGTCAAACTCCTGGATGACCTGCTGGTCCAGGGGACAATTTGCATACTACACTTTTATTATGTAGGGTTTTTAAATAATATTTTTATTGATTTTAGAGAGAGGGAGCAAGAAATAATTGATGAGAGAAACATTTATAGGCTTCCTCCTGCACATTCCCTACTAGGGATCTAGATGTAACCAGGCATGTGCCCTGCCTGAAATTGAACCCGTGATCTCTGGGTGCATGTGACTCTGCTCAATAAACTGAGGCACACTGGCCAGGGCTTCCTCTCCTAATTTTTTATTTTTATTTTTTAACAATTCTTTATTGTTGGAAGTATTACATATGTCTCCCTTTTCCCCCATTGACCCCCTCCAGCCTTCCCTTGCTCCCCACCCCAGGCCCTCACCACCCCATTTCTGTGGCCATGAGCCATGTGTATATGCATACAAGGTCCTTGATTGATTACCTCCCAACCCCCCCCCCCCCCACCCCCCCCCCCCCCCCCCCCACACACCCC
>NW_005358043.1:5328547-5342222 GCF_000412655.1 Myotis brandtii
TCTGTCTCTGGATCTATTTTTGTTCATCAGTTTATGTTGTTCATTATATTCCATAAATGAGTGAGAACATGTAATATTCCATACTGATTGCACCAGTCTGCATTCCCACCAGAAGTGTACTAGGGTTCCTTTTTCTTCCACATCCTCCCCAGCACTTGTCATTTGTTGATTTGTTGATGGTAGCCATTCTGACAGATGTGAGGTGATACCTCATTGTCATTTTAATTTGCATCTCTCTGATGCTCAGTGACTTTGAGCATTTTTTTCTAGGCCATCTGTATGTCCACTTTCTAGAAATGTCTATTTAGGTCCTTTACCAATTTTTTAGTTGGATTGTTTGTCTTCCTTTGGTTAAGTTGTATGAGTTCCTTATATATTTTGGAAATGAACCCTTTATCAGATGTATCATTGCCAAATATGTTCTCCCATACAGTGGGCCCCCCTTTTCGTTTTGTTGATGGTTTCTTTTGCTGTGCAGAAGCTTGTTATTTTGATATAGTCCCATTTGTTTATTTTCTCCTTAGTTTCATTTTCCCTACTAGATAGATCCATAAACATATTGCTGCCAGAGATATCTGAGATTTGGCTGCCTATGGATTCTTCTAGGATTTTTATGGTTTCACAACTTACATTTAAGTCTTTTATCCATTTTGAGTTTATTCTTGTGTATGGTGTAAGTTGGTGGTCTAGTTTCATTTTTTTGCATGTATCCCTCCAATTTTCCCAACACCATCTATTGAAGAGACTATCTTGACTCCATTGTATGCTCTTGCCTCCTTTGTCAAATATTAATTGAGCGTAATGGCTTGCGTCAATTTCTGGGGGGTCTCTGTTCTGGTCCATTGATCTATATGCCTGTTCTTGTGCCAGTACCAGGCTATTTTGATTATGGTGGCTTTGTAGTATAACTTCAAATCTGGTGTTGTGATTCCTCCAACTTTGTTTTTATTTCTCAAGATTGCTGCAGTTATTCAGGGTCTTTTTTTATTCCATATAAATTTTTGGAGCATTTGTTCATATTTCTGTGAAATATGCTATTGGTATTTTAATAGAGATTGCATTGAATCTGTAGATTGCCTTGGGATTATGGACATTTTAATGATGTTGATTCTATCAATCCATGAACACGGTATATTCTTCCACTTGTTTATATCCTCTTTCATTTCTCTTTTTTCAATGTCCTGTAGTTTTCTGAGTATAGGTCTTTCCCTCCTTGGTTAAGTTTATTCCTAAGTATCTTATTTTTGTTGTTGTTGCAATGGTAAATGGGATTGTTTGTTTAGTTTCTCTTTCTGAGAACTCATTCTTGGTGTATAAAAAAGCCATTGAATTTTGGGTGTTGATTTTGTATCCCGATACATTGCCAAATTCATTGATTAAATCCTAATAGTGTTTTTGTGGAGTCTTTAGGGTTTCCTATGTAAAATATCATGTCATCTGAGAATAATGAAAGTTTTATTTCCACCTTTCCAATTTGGATGCCTTTTATTTCTTCTTCTTGCTTGATTACTATGGCTAGGACTTGCAGTACTATGTTGAATAAGAGTGGTGAAAGTGGACATCTCTGTCTTCCTGTTCTTAGGAAAAATGGTTTTAGTTTTTGCCTATTGAGTATGATATTCACTGTAGGTTTGTCATCAATGGCCTTTAACATGTTGAGATATGCTCCCTCTATTTTCACTTTGCTGGAAGTTTTTATCAAGAGTGGGTGCTGGATTTTGTCAAATGCTTTTTCTGCGTCTATTGATATGGTCATGTGATTTTTGTCTTTTATTTGTTTATGTGATGTGTAATGTTTATTGATTTGCAAATATTGTACCAGCCTTGCATCACTAGAATAAATCTCACTTGGTCCTGGTGTATAATTTTTTTAATGTATTGCTGGATGCGATTTGTTAATATTTTGTTGAGGATTTTAGCATTTATGTTCATCAGGGATATTGGCCTGTAATTCTCTTTCTTTGTAGTGTATCTGGTTTTGGAATTAGGAAAATGCTGGCCTCATAAAAAAAGTTTGGAAGTATTCCTTCCTCTTGGATTTTTTGGAATAGTCTAAGGAGGATAGATTTTAGTTATTTTTTGAATGTTTGGTAAAACTCCCCTGTGAAGCCATCCAGACCTGGGTTTTGTTTGCTGGGAGGTTTTTTTTATTACTGCTTCTATTTCATGAGTTGTTATTAGCCTATTCAGGTTTTCTGATTCTTCCTGATTCCATTATTGGAGATTGTATTTTTCTAGGAATTTATCCATTTCATCCACATTGTCCAGCTTGTTGGCTGGTAGCTGTTCATAGTATTTTCTGACAATCCTTTGTATTTCTATGATGTTAGTGGTTACTTCTCTGCTTTCTTTTCTGATTTCATTTATTTAGGTCCTCTCTCTTTGTTTCTTGATGAGTCTGGTAACGGTTCATCAATTTTGTCTATCTTTTCAAAAAAATAGCTCTTGGTTTTATTGATTTTTTTTTTTTTAGTCTCTATATAGCGGTTCTCAACTTGTGGGTCGCGAACAACGAAAATACATCTTGCATATCAGATATTTACATTATGATTCATAACAGTAGCAAAATTACAGTTATGAAGTAGCAATGAAAATAATTTTATGGTTGGGGGTCACCACAACATGAGGAACTGTATTAAAGGGTCGCAGCATTAGGAAGGTTGAGAACCACTGCATCATTTATTTCTGCTCTAATCTTTATTATTTCTTTCCTTCTGCTTACTCTGGGCTTCTCTTGTTCTCTTCTAGTTCTTTCAGTTGTAAGATTAAGTAGTTTATTGTTGATTTTTCTTATTTTTTGAGGTCGGCCTGTAGTACTATGAACTCCTCTCTCAGGACTGCTTTTGCTGTGTCCCAGAGATTTGGGGTTGTTATGTATTCATATTCATTTGTTTTCATGAAGTTTTTGATTTCTTTCTTGATCTTGTTGGTAACCCTTTCATTGTTTAATAACGTGCTATTTAGCCTCCACGCGTTTGAGTGTTTTTGGGTGTTTTTACTGTAGTTGATTTCTAATTTCATGCCATTGTCATCTGGAGAGATGCTTGACATGATGTCAATCTTCTTGTACTTGTAGAGACTTGTTTTGTGTCCTAACATGTTGTTAATCTTTGTGAGTGATCCATGTGCACTTGAGAAGATTATATATTCTGCAGCTTTGGGTTGAAATGTTCTATAAACGTCAAATAAATCCATCTGAGCCAGTGTGTTCTTTAGTCACTGTTTCCTTGTTACGTTTTTGTCTGGAAGATCTATTCAGTGAAGTCAGTGGGGTGTTAAAGTCCTCTCCAATGACTATATTATTGTCAATCTCTCCTTTAAAGTCTTCTAAAAGTTTTTTTAAAGATATTTAGGTGCTCCTATATTGGGTGCATATATGTTTACCAGGTTTATGTTCTCTTGTTGGATCAATTCCTTTAGTATTATGTAGTGATCTTTGTTGTCTCTTGTGATGGCCTTCATTTTGAAGTCTATTTTGTTGGATATGAGTATTGCTACTTCAGTTTTTTCTTTTCCATTTGCATGGAAAAAGTTTTTCTATCCATTCACTCTCATTCTGTGTATGTCTTTTGGTCTGAGGTGGGTCTCTTGTAGACAGCCTATAGTTGGGGCATGTTTTTATATCCATTCAGCTACCCTTTGCCTTTTGATTGGAGTATATAATCCATTTACATTTAAGGTTATTAGTGATAGATACTTATTTATTGCCATTTTAATTCTGTATGCCTAGGTTTCTTTCTCTGTTTCTTTTTCTCATTACAGCAGTTCTTTTAGCATTTCTTGTAATGCTGGCTTTGTGGTGATGTATTTCGTTAGCCTCCCCCCACAACCCCCCAACCCCCGGAAGCTCTTTATTTGACTGTTTATTTTTGAATGATTGCCTTGCTTGTATTTTCTTGGTTTCAGATCCTTGCTTTCCATTACCTTGAATACTTCATGCCATTCTCTTCTGGCATATAGAGTTTCTGATGAGAAATCAGGTGTCAGCCTTATGGGAGCTCCTTTGTAGGTAACAGTTTGCTTTTCTCTTACTGCCTTTAAGATTCTCTCTTTTTTCTTTAACTTTTGGCATTTTAATTATGATGTGTCTGGGCATGGGCCTATTGGGTTTTTCATGCTTGGGTTCTCTGTGCCTCCTGAACTTGTGTGACTTTTTCCTTTACTAGGTTAGGGACATTTTCTGCCATTATTTCTTCAAACATGTTCTCTATCCTCTTCTCCCTTTCTACCTCTTCTGGCACACCTGCTATTTGAATATTGTTTATGTTGTCTCACAGATCCCTTAAGCTGTCCTCCTGTTTTTTAATTGTTTTTTTTTCTTTCTGGTTCTCTGATTGAGTGGTTTTTTCAACCCTATCTTCTAATTCACTGATTTGATCCTCAGCTTCCCCTAATCTGCTGAGTATTCCTTCCAATGTGTTCTTTATCTGTGCTATACCATTGTTTATTTTTGTTTTCATAGTTACTATATGCTCTTTTCTCTTGCTGTTGAGCAGTGGTTCTCAACCTGTGGGTCGTGACCCCTTTGGGGGTCGAACGACCCTTTCACAGGGGTCGCCTAAGACCAGCAGAAAACACATATATAATTACATATTGTTTTTAATCACTATGCTTTAATTATGTTCAATTTGTAACAATGAAAATACATCCTGCATATCAGATATTTACATTATGATTCATAACAGTAGCAAAATTACAGTTATGAAGTAGCAACAAAAATAATTTTATGGTTGGGGGTCACCACAACATGAGGAACTGTATTAAAGGGTCACGGCATTAGGAAGGATGAGAACCACTGCTGTTGAGTATCTTTACCATCATTGCTCTGAACTCTTTATCAGATAAATTTCTTATCTCTATTTTCTTTATCTCTCCTTCTGGATAATTCTCTTGTTCTTTTGTTTTGGGGTTGTTTTTTTGTCTCCTCATTTTGGTTGCCTGTTTGGGTTTGTGATGATATATTAGGTAGATCTGTTATGCCTCTCAATCTCTAGTGGAGGACAGTATCAAATACTGTTTCTGACTGATTAGATCAGGCAAAGACTCAAAGCCTCCATAGACTGCCTCTGCCTACAGACTGACAAGATTCTTTTAAATGGCCCTCAGGCTATTGACCTCAGGTGTGACAAGAGTTTTTTTTTTTTCCATAGGGCAGGGCTGTTGCTTATGCCTGGAGACTAATTGTTATTCTCAGTCTCTTATGGGCCTCAGCAATTCCATACAATCAGGCAAGGTGTTTACCAATAGAATGGATCAGCTGACTCCCCCACAGGCAGGGTTGCTTGTATAGCTAATGCCTGCATGAGAAATAAGTCCTCTGCAACATGAGGGAATGACACAGCACAGGAAACTGGGGTGTCTGCCTTCTTAGCTCTAACTCCTGAGCCCTGATCGTGGCTTCTGCTTACACAGCTCCAGTCCACTCTGCCCTCCCTCTGCTGGAGCACAGGGTGGTGTCTCACAGGGAATTTTGTGCATTGGCCCTTTCAGATGGTGCCTGAATTTTCATCCCTCTCTCCCTGGCAGACAGCAACCCTGCTGCTTTTCACAGCCAGATATTATGTGGTTACCCTTTCCAGTTCTGGTGCTCTCTGCTGGGGGTGCCCAGCTCTGGGATTAGATACCAGATTTCTCAGTGGCAACCCTTCACAGCTGAGCTATCTTTCCAGAACTTCAGACGTTTGTGTCAGCCTGGCCAGCCCTTTCATGCCTCCACCCCTCCTACCGGTCTCTATGTGGTCTCCACTTTTGGTCCTTGGGTATCAGGGTTCTCTCCAGTCTGTCTGTTGATTATTTAGGAAGTTTTTCTCTATTTTAGTTGTAATTCTACTTTGGTTCTGGGGCATATTCGTGCAGCATCCACTTACTCTGCCACCATTTTTAATCTTCTCTCTCCTGCTTTTAAAGACCCTTGTGACTGCATTGGACCCCCATAGATAATTCAGGACAACCTCTCCATTTTTAGGTCTCTAATCAGCAACCTTAATGCCATCTACAACTTTAATTTTGCTTTGCCACCGTAATATATGTTTACAGGTTCTGGGGATTAGGAAATGGACTTCTTTAATGGGGCAGGGCAGGGGCTGCCTACCAGAGAAGGTCACAAAAACACTGTAACATCTAAAAATGTCTTGCCCCCAAAGACCAATTTTTACCCCTTGGTGCAGTAATCCACCCATTGAGCACAAATTCTAGGACATCAGTGCTTCCCTTATCACCTTTCTCCTCATCTTTGGGCTTTGGCCAGTGGTCAATAAACCTCCAGATAAGAATGTCTTAGTAGATTAGAAACACTTTTCTAGATACGCATATGCATCTTAATGCACAAACATTTTTCAAAATAAAATTTAAAATTTGTGGGGAAGCATGGGACTTGGTTGGAAAGTCTGTAAGAAGGAATCTCCAAAAGATTGGGGGCTTCTAGGGGGATCTTGCTGAAGGCGGCAGACCCTACCTTGACTTTTCCAAACAAGTCTGAGCCCCCAGGTGTCTTATTAGAACCTTTATGTTTAGACTTCAAGACATCCTTGCTTAAAGGACACTACAGATGCATGTGTCTTCTCAAGGATGCTTACTCTGCTGATAGTATCTTATAGTTAATTTTAGTTCAAGCTGTTGTTATAATAAAAGCCTAAGGAGGCAGGGGAACAGGGCTGTTTGGTTCCTATAGCCAAGCAGTCCCTTAGCCCTCTTTTTCACAGAAACATGTGTCAGAGTAATCATTCATTTGTCTCTCAGGGTCTGTCGCTCAGCCCCAGCAATCATTTATTTTTTTAATATAGAAAAACTTGCCATTGACCTAACCCATCATTACCCATATCACGAGTTTTTTATTTAACCACTTAGCCTATGAGGCACATGATAGTGTCAAATAAAGATTTATCTAAGTCCTCATTAGAAATACTAGAAACCAAAATTCAGAGTGGGAAGAAGTTATACTGAAAAGGATTTTCTAGATTGTTCAGTGTTTCTGTCTCTTAAGACCACTTTTGCAATGAATAAACTATCTCTGGAACTTCTGAAAGATGGACTGAGGAAATGACAGCTAAAAATGTGCCTGCAGCTCCTAGTGTCTCCAGGGAAATGATGAGCCACATCGCTTCTGCTTTTACTGCAGGTATTGCTATGGGAGCTGCAAGAAGCCTGACATTTTAGACTTGGAGGCTTTACACACGGATGTCTTTCTCTTTTTTTAAAAAGGGCCCTGAGCCAAATCATCAGGTTTGTATCCTCTCTGTTACATCAACTAATGGTACCTGAAAATCCAATTCAATTTAATTTTCTTGAAATGGAAATCTAGGGGAAACTCCTTGTCTTTTTCAAATGAAATCTACCTAAAAATCTGTTCTCACTATCAAAAATGATTGCACTCTGGTCTTCAGGATGGCAGAAGCAAACTCACAGTAATGGTGTCTGGAAAATGAGACAATTTAAAGCACATTTATATCTGCATAGATAATTGTTCCGAAGAGAGGCACCAATGCTCTGCATTAAAGATAAAGTTATTTGCACTGGTTGGCAGTCTCACAGTGATGAAGCTTCTTTTTTTTTTTTTTTTTTTTTTTTTTTTTATCAAAGGCATTTTAAAGTCGAAGGATTTGGTGAACCCTTCACACTCCTCCCACCAAGATGATATTATGGAAAAGCCACCAACTTTTAAGCAGGAATCCAATTCTTAATTAAATTATACCATAAATCAAGTAGATTTTCATTAAGCTTTCCTTACCAACCCTCTTAAGCCCAATCTTATATGTATTTGACACAGAGCTCTCCCTAGGCTGTACTGATGCTGTAGGTACCAGGAAATTCCTTCTTTTGACCTATTGTGTCTATAGAACACCCCCAAGATGAGCAAGCCTTTCTATATCCCCTAAAGAATAATTTCTGCTTTCTGAACTAATAAGTAGACAAAATGACTGATTCAATCCTTGTCCTGGCTCAAATAGAAATAGTCCCCAGGTCCAAACACCAGAACACTTCTCACCACCTCCACCACCAAATCTTACTCATTGTCAAAGCTGCTGCCCCTTTGGACTCTTCCCAAAGTTTCCTGCTTCAATCCAAGCTGCCATCACTCCTGCTCTTCACAGTTCTCCATGGCAACTAGAGGGATCCACCCTCCAATGGCTTCTTATCCTCACTCAGAATAAAATCCAAAATTCTCACCTTTCCTACCATGTCTTCCCCCACCCAAATCTGCCAAACTTCCTTCTCCCCCACATCATCTGCAGTCACTTTCAGCCCCTCCTGGTGGTCCAGGCAAAAAACAGGGATGGATGGCTGAGATATGAGGGAGTCACTATACAAACAGTGGTATTTGAAGAAATGAAGGGATAGGGTGTGGAGATGATGAGAGAATGTTGACAGACTCAGAAGTCAGATAACCTAGGTTCAAGTCCAGTTATGCAATGTAATAGTTTTGAAACTTTCTGTAATGATTTTACTCTCAGGCTGCACCTGTAAAAATGTAAGGAATAACATTTGCCTCAACAAATCACTGCAAATATTAAAAAAAGGTAATGTATATGAACGTGATTAGCATGGTACCTGGCAAATAGAGAGAGATCAAAATATGTGTGCTTAGCAAAAGAACAAATCAACCAACCAGCATGCAAATACCACTTGAAACAGTGGCATTATTATAGGCCACTTGTAATGTTCCTTTATGTAAGGGAATACTTACAGTATTCTTGTGGGGTCAGGGGTGGGAAATACTTAAGGCTGAATGATATATCTTCTCCCCTCAGTTTTTTTTCCCCCACTGTAGGAGAAGGAAGATCTAAATTAATTGATAAATTCTGGTTGAATTCATTTGGAATTCCACTGAAGCACATTCAGAAATAAAATTTAAAAATTCTGTAAATGAGTAACTGAATTCATTCTTATTAAAAGAAGGGAAATTATTCAATTACTAGAGGCCTGGTGCACGACATTCGTGCACTTGGGGGAGGGGCGTCCCTCAGTCTGGCCTTCGCCCTTTTTCGCAGTCCAGGAGCCCTCTGGGGATGTCTGACTAATGGCTTAGGCACACTCCCCACTGTTCACTGGCCACCGGGGGCAGCTCCTGCGCTGAGTGTCTGCCCCCTGGTGGTCAGTGCGCGTCATAGAGACCAGTTGTTCCACCGTTTAGTCGATTTGCATATTACCTTTTTATTATATAGGATATCTAAAATTTTCACAGCAGGCTCCAGTTTTCAGTGAGCTTGAATAATGAAATAAAGATTTGGTCAGATCTATTAAGGAACTCTTTGAAGGGAATATAAATTCTTCATACTTACAAGTATATAATTCTCCCTTCTGAGTATCAAGCATGTTGGTTGCCCCAAAGGAAGTGGAGGTCCGAAGGAAAAGTTCCTCGTGTCTGAAAGAATTAACGCTGATGGTGCAAAATGCTAACTGAGTAGAAATGTTGGCTTTTAACATGCTGGTAAAGATGAAATGAGAAAAAATGAGAGCTGAATCCCAGTGTCAACATAAGAAACATTCAAACCTGTGAATAATTTTTTGCGAGTTTATTTGAGTGAAACTGCTGACAAACACCGGGAAGCATAATCTGAAAGGAACGAGATAATGCTCTGAAGGATGGCAGTTTTGCACCCTGTTTTATACATTACGATCAAAAGAGGAGACATGAGTGGGTTACATGAAATCTATTGCTGATTGATTAGGGAGGTGGGAGAAGACAGCAAAGCAGGGAAGCCTGTGGGATTGGGTACAAAGTAAAATAAAAGACACATACTTCCTTCACTTAGGTGGGTGCAGGATAGTTAACAGTCAATAATTAACTCAGTATCAGTAAGGAGATTTGTGGTCTCCACAGAGCAGTACCTGTGCTTTTAAGGGGCTGTAAAAGCAAAAAATATTTTGACATTCCAATGGTATGTTATCATAGATGCACAAAGATAATAGACATGGTCAGTTAAGGTAAAGATTGAGCATAGTCAGGGAAGATACTGGCCTAGGACATGACTACTCACCACAAACAGCTTTTAGTTAAAGTTTTAATTTCAGACCATCCTATGTGGTAACTTTAGGTCTCTGAACTTGCAAGGTCACCATGCAGGCCTTCCCTGAGCTTGTCAGGTTAGCATGTGGCCCCTTTTAGTCCATACCAGTAATGAAAGAGGGAAAAGTTAAAATATAAGTTTTCAAAATTTCCATCCAGTATTAGAATGTGGGGTCTTAGGTTGGGTTTTCCTGAAACAAACCAAGCATTTACCAAAGGACCTGCAATAATTTTTGAGGGTGTGGGCATATAGAGAATTAAGAATCAAGTAGGGTAGGGAGAAAGGCAGGCAGGAAGGAAAAGTATCAAAAGTGAAGGAAAATAGAAACAAGAGCATACAAATAGACCATTTGCCACATTTAAGAATCAAATTTATCATCAAAATTACAGGATTTGAGAATTGAGGCCGTTTGGGCTGCCTTAACTAGATATCGTAGACTTGGTGGCTGACACACATTTGTCACATTTACTTTTCTCCTCTGGGCTGGAAGTCTGGGATTAGAATGCCAACAGGGGCAGGCTCCTGGTGAGAACCTTCTTCCTGGTTTGTAGATAACAAACTTCTCTCTGTGTCATCACATAGCAGAGAGAATGATCATTTCTCTGTGAACATTTTATTGTTTTATTGGAAATAATTTAAAAATAGCCTTAGATTGACAGTCTGTTTGATGCTGCTTTGACTCTGTATCTATTTTTGTTCATCAGTTTATAATGGTCTTTATTATCCATAAATGAGTGAGATCATGTGGTATTTTTCTTTCATTGACTGGCTTATTTCACTTAGGATAATGCTCTCCAGTTCCATCCATGCTGTTGCAAATGGTGAGAATTCCTTCAGTGGGAAAGCTGGGGAGGGTCGAGGGGCGGGGGTAAGAGATCAACTGAAGGACTTGTATGCACGCATATAAGCATAACTAATGGACACAAGACACTGGGCGGTAGGGGGGAACGGAGGAAGGTCAAGGGAAAAAAAAAAGAGACATATGTAATACTCTTTGTAATACTTTATGCAATAAAACAAAATTTAAAAAAAAATAGCCTTAGAAAGCCCTTATGTAAACTGAATGAAGTCTCTTACTAGAAAAGATGGTACACAGGCACTCATGTTCTATCTTTACTCACACAGCTGGTTGGTAGTTTCCTAGCAGTAGTGTGTGTGTGTGTGTGTGTGTGTGTGTGTGTGTGTGTGCATATGTACGTGTACACACTCATG
Source organism: Myotis brandtii (assembly GCF_000412655.1). NCBI lineage: Eukaryota > Metazoa > Chordata > Mammalia > Chiroptera > Vespertilionidae > Myotis > Myotis brandtii. The sequence goes on from NW_005358043.1 coordinate 5,339,767, forward strand.
TAGGTTGAGATAATGATTCATGTTAAGACTATATTTCTTACTTTATTATTTCCTGACATTGACAAGTTGACAATCAGATAAGACTTACAGAATTTGCACTTCATGTGTTTATAGATATATATACTCACACAGATAACTTACCTTTATAAAAATTTAATTTCTGATTTTATTATCTTCATATGGAAGAGTTTTACGGTCTTAGAGTTTTAAAGTTACTTTACTGCCCGGCCAGTGCCGCTCAGTGTTAAGTGTCAACCTATGAACCAGGAGGTCACAATTCAATTCCCAGTCAGAGCACATGCCTGGGTTGCAGGCTCAATCCCCAATAGGGGGGAGTGCAGGAGGCACCCAATCAATGCAATCAATGATTCTCATCAATGATGTTTCTATCTCTCTCTCCCTCTCCCTTCCTCTCTGATATCAATAAACATATATTTAAAAAAATAAAATAAAGTTACTTTACTTCCTGAAATGTTCTCTGGTTTTTATTCCAGCTTATAGTAACAAATAATAGCTACATTTACATTTAAAATTATATAATTAAACTATTATGGTACAAATGGATTTTTCTGAGTAGAACAATATAAAATGCATGGTATCTAATTTTCATATGAGCTATTAGAACTATATACACTTGTTAATATTAATAAATGGCCACTTCCTTTAAAAAATAAAACATGAGGGGAAAAAATCAAGACATTTAATTACCTTTAATGGTATCATAAAAGCATAAACTTTCTTTGATCTGTAATATCTACAAAAAGAGAAACACAACTTTTCCAAAAACCAAACCGCTCTTATTTAAATTTATTACTTTAATTAATCTTTTCTATTCTATAGGCATAAAATGATGATCTTTTCTTTAAGTGGTCCTGGAATTTAAAATTATTCTAGAAAATTTCAAAGCACAATGCAGTTTCATCAACGCAGTTTGGAAAGAGGACTCCAAGTCAGTGATTTCAAACTTTTTCATCTCATGGCTAATAAACTAATTACTAAAATTCTGCAGCACACCAAAAAAATATATCTTTGCTGATCTGATTTTTAAAAAAGGTATAATTTTGATTCATTCACACCAGACGGCTATTGTTCTGTTGGCTGTTGTGATTTTTCATTTGACAATCTATGGCAGCAGTTCTCAACCTGTGGGTCGCGACCCCTTTGGGGGTCAAAGGACCCTTTCACAGGGGTCGCTTAAGACCATCGGAAAACACATATATAATTACATATTGTTTTTGTGATTAATCACTATGCTTTAATTATGTTCAATTTGTAACAATGAAATTGGGGGTCACCACAACATGAGGAACTGTATTAAAGGGTCGCGGCATTAGGAAGATTGAGAACCACTGATCTAAGGCAAAAAAGGTGAGTGCCCCTGGCTAAATAATCAGGTATTGCATGTTTTAAAAATTCTTGTGGCACCAGAGCAAAATCGCTGCTCTAAGTTAATAAATTGCATTCATTTTACATTTATGTCTTCATGGCTTTTAAGAGACCACAAGGACTGTTAAATTTTTTTTGTTTGCTCTTTTCTTACAGAAAAGTTCAGCCATTTAATTTGTCATACTTTCATCAACCATGTATATAAAACTCTTACAAGTTGGTAATAACTGTATATGCTTGAAGCAGTATTCTAATCTCAGTTGTTTGTGTCTGACTTCCCATAGAATTTTGGCTGAAACAAATACACAAACACACAAGTACATACACCCACACACACCTCAGAAACCCTTAGGTACTTCATTTAATCAGGTGGTACCACCAATCTCTCAGTCTCTGCAGTGCCTCTTCAGGTCAATATGTGTTATATCCCCATTTTCTTTGAAATGTGCTCTGAATGGTTCTAAGGACACTGTCCCTTTAGGAAATATAAAGCACATTCATGATAAGGTGGGGGGTGGGGGAGGTCTACTGAAATGCTGAAGGCTTTGAATTTGTTACAAAGCTATATCAACTCAAATTTCATCATTTTTGATGCCCTTTGTTGTCCTCAAATTCATTTAAAAATTATACATTTTTCTTGGTAATGCTCTCCAGGCAGTTTTTAAAAAGGCCTTGGGGGTAATCAGCAATAATGCAATAAAGAGAATTCAACTCTCAACCCATCATATGCTATCTCATCAATTTCAAGTTTTTCAATTAGATGTCACAGTAGAAAATTCTGGAATTCAGATTAGCCTGGCTGAAGCTGCAATTTCATTGGTTAAAAATTGCCGTGAAACTCTAAGGAATAATACAATGTAAAGATTTCATGTATCAGTTTGCTGCCACAATTCTACATAGCACTTTGGTATCCAGAAGATCTTTGACTTTGGTTTCTGTGATTGTCAACCTTAATTTTTTTTTATCTTTAATTTCTTTATTGGTTAAGGTATTACATATGTGTCCTCATCCCCCCATTAACCCTCAACCCCCCCACCCCCACTCATGCTCTCATCCCCCTGTTGTCTGTG
>NW_005358043.1:5342284-5356591 GCF_000412655.1 Myotis brandtii
TATGTTGTTCATTATATTCCAAAAATGAGTGAGATCATGTGGTATTTATCTTTCTCTGACTGGCTTATTTCACTTAGCATAATAATCTCCAGTTCCATCTATGCTGTTGCAAATTGCAAGAATTCCTTCCTTTTAACTGCAGCATAGTATTCCATTGTGTATATGTACCACAGTTTTCTAATCCACTCATCTGCTGATGGGCACTTAGGCTGTTTCCAAATCTTAGCTATGGTGAATTGTGCTGCTATGAACATAGGGGTGCATATATCCTTTCTGATTGGTGTTTCTAGCTTCTTGGGATATATCCTAGAAGTGGGATCACTGGGTCAAATGGGAGTTCCATTTTTAGTTTTTTGAGGAAACTCCATACTGTTCTCCACTGTGGCTGCACCAGTCTGCATTCTCACCAGCAGTGCAAAGGGTTCCTTTTTCTCCACATACTCTCCAACACTTGTGTCAACCTTAATCTTTTGATGTCATTGCTCTAGCTGTGTTTGGGTTGGTGTTATTCTGGCTTTAGAGGTACTGTTAAGTGGAAGTTAAACTATATTGCTTACATTTCTCAATTATGATATTCCTCCCATATAATGATGTGAAAATTGTTACCAGTCCAAAGTTCACATGCCTGATGCCTCAAAAGGTCGAAACTCAAAACATCAGACTTTGGAATAAGGAAAGACTTATTGACAGAGAAGGAACCAACGGAGAAGATGGGTGCCCTAATTCTTAAATCCATCTTAACAAAGTACAGAGTTCAGGCTTCTTATATGTCAACTAGAGGCCCAGTGCATGAAATTCTTGCTCGGGTAGGGTCCCTAGGCCTGGCCAGCAACCAGGGCTGATCAGATTCCCCATCTCCCCACCTCCTTCCCTCGCTCCCTCAGTGCCCCGCTGCCGCTGGCTGCCTGTCATGTTCCCTGCTGCCCCTTGGTGGTCATAGCCAGCAATCGAACTTCCAGTATCCCAGTCAAACTCCTGAGGGGACACTTAGCATATTAGCCTTTTATCCTATCTAATAATAGACAAACATGGTAATTAACCGTACCTCCGACATGCTTCCCATTGGTTAATCAGGATGATATGCAAATTAACTGCCAACCAAGATGGCGGCCGGCAGCCAGGCAGCTGAAGCGAACAGGAGGCTGGCTTGCTCCAGTGATCGAGGAAGCCAAGGTTCCCCGCCTGCCGCTGCAGGGCTCTGAGCTTGCACTCTAAGAAACAATGTTGCAATCATAGAAGCTAAACAAACCCCATGCTTTCAGCCAGCCGGCTGAGCTGGAGTTGCAACAGTATTTCAATTATAGAACCCAAACAAACCCAGATACCTGCTTTCAGCAGCTGAGGTCTCAGAGCTGGAGCCCAGCCTCAGAGCTAAAGCTGGTTCTCAGTTCCAGTGACAGCCATAGAAGGTAAATAAATCCCAGAATAATAAAAAAAAAAAGAATAAAAGGAGAGGTTGGGAGCTTCAGTCACCTGCCAGCTGGAAAACGGCCCTCAGCCCTTCACCCAGACTGGCAAGGCACCCCAGTGGGGACCCCCACCCTGAAGGGGGTGTGACCAGCTGCAAACAGCCATCATCCCCTCATCCAGGCTGGCCAGGCACCCAAGCGGGACCCCCACCCTGATCCAGGACACCCTTCAGGGCAAACCAGCCGGCCCCCACCCGTGCACCAGGCCTCTATACTATATAGTAAAAGGGTAATATGCCTCCCAGCACAGGAATCAGCGGAGCCGCAAGGCCTCCCAAACCCGGGATCAGCAGAGCAGTGAGGCCTCCTAGCACCGGGATCAGCTGAGCAGTGAGGCCTCACTGCCCCGGTGTCAAGCGGAGCCGCGAGGCCTCCTGGCCCCTGGAGCAACGTGACAGGGGGCAGCGCCCAAACCCCCTGATCGCCCTGCGGCTCTGTGTGTGACAGGGGGTGGGGCCACAACCTCCCTATCCGCCCTGCTCTGTGTGTGACAGGGTGCGGCGCCCCAACCCCCCCATGGGCCCTACTCTGTGTGTGACGGGGTGGAGCTGCAACCTCCACATCGGCCCTGCCCTGAGTGTGACAGGGGGGAGTGCCCCAACCCCCTGATCCGCCCTGCTCTGTGTGTGATAGGGTATGGAGCCCCAACCCCCCTGATGGGCTCTGCTCTGTGCGTGACAGGGGGCAGCGCCCAACCCCCTGATCAGCCCTGCTCTGTGCGTGACAGGGGGCGGCGCCCCAACTCCCCCAATCGGCCCGCTCTGAGCCTGACCAGGGGCTGCCCTCTGCCACCCGGGAGTGGGCCTAAGCCAGCAGGTCGTTATCTCCCGAGGGGTCCCAGACTGTAAGAGGACACAAGTGGGACTAAGGGACACTCCCCCCACCAGTGCACAAATTTTTGTGCACCGGGCCTCTAGTATATATATATAGATGTATGGTAGGCAGTTAGACAGACATGCGCAAAGCAAGGGCAATGGGCCAGGTACAGAAGTCACCAGGGTGGAAAGCCCCAGGTGTCTAGCAAATGAAAATTGTAGGGTGGGATCTGGTTCCCGGGGTGACCTTTCCTCCCCTTGCATATTGCTGGTTTAGACCCCAAACCCATGACCTCTCTTCCCTAGAGATAACATCTAGGCTTAAATTGTGTTTCAGCTCCACAGGCAGGATTTTAGGGGAAGTCTCAGTGGAGGGTCTCAATAGAATACTCATCAGCTTTCCTTATGTGATCATTTAGGCTCATGGACCCTAGGGCAGGGGTTCTTTAGTCATTGCAGTGGGCATGACATCAGGAGATGTCAGCCATGGCATTGCTTTCTTTGGTTTTGCTGCTTTTCTGGGCCTGGAGCTGGAACACAACTGAGCCTTAAATGTTATCTCTAGTTTGACCAAAACTCTGTCCTTTTGATCAACTTTCCTAAGATTATTTGATGTGGATCAGAGCTTTGTTGTCCTGAGGGCTTAATGCTTAAGGGAGTGGTTGTGCATGTGAAGGCTTATATGGGAATCATATGAGGCTGTTCTCTGGCCCCTTGTTTCTCCTCTAAGCAGGCACACCACATGACTAGCCACATGCCAGGGAGGAAAGGTCAGGGGCGGGTCTGAGCCACATGACCAGTGATAAGCTAGGGGAGGAAAAGTCACCCTGGGGGTGAGGTCCCACCTACAGTGCCTTTTTTCCCATTACTAGGCACCCAGGGCTTTCTGCCCTGGTGAGCTTCCATACCTGGCCTATCCTCCCTACTCTGCTCATGTCTGTCAAACTGCTTACTCTAACAGAGGTAGTTCATTATCTTTACTTATTAGCTTTATTACTTTCAATTTCATCCCAGGATAGAAGAGTCAAATAGAGCTATATTAGTTCAAGTCACTGAATTTAAATATTAATGAAGAATTGCTCTTTGAGTATTTTCAATTAAACAAAATAGGTTTGGGAGTGAAAGATCAGATTTTTGCTAATGGACAGGTAATTTAAGGTGCTTTATATTCAAATTACATGCCCCTACAGTGTAGTTTAAATATATCTTCTGAAGTAGTATTTTACTTTTTAACTGCCTAGAGGAAGATTAAAAAATAAGAAATGAAAATGGTGACATATTGTTTTAAAAGACCCCATTTAAAGTAATATGCTTGGTGTTTTTTTTCTTTCAGTTCAAATTTTGAATTCTGATACAATATCTTAACGCCACCTAAGCTATATATCATAGCCCATGGCTCAAAGAATACACAGAGCAATTCCAAAGCTCAGTAGGACCATCTTCCTGGTCATAAACTAGACTGGTTGGGATTGTTTACATTATAAATCGCATACCACTTGAAATAAGTAGTCCACAAATTGGTCAGTAGGTTTTAAAACATGCTGATGGAAAAGTAACCTTTTGAAACTTTGAAAACTTTTGCAACCCTCAGAACAAGTACGTGCAGAGTGAATAGCAGCCTTAGAGGCTACTACAGGCTGAGACGGGGACTCCAGAAAAGGAAAACAAACTCTGTCGCCCTGTCTTCCCGCAAATCACACATCTTCCCTGACCTTGGCAAGAAAATCTGAGCGGTTCACCCAAAGTTCTCCCGTTTCTGGTGTCACACTTCATTATACCCTTGGAGTGGCTGATGGGGCCCCCTCTTGGTTTTCATTGCAGCATCCATTCCAATGCTCGTACTGGGGACTGTGGGTGGCTTGGACCCAGAGGTTTACTCTCTTTTACCATCACTCACAGGCTTGTTTGGCCCCCTCTTGGTTTTCATTGCAGCATCCATTCCACTGCTCGTACTGGGGACTGTGGGTGGCTTGGACCCGAGGTTTACTCTCTTTTACCATCACTCACAGGCTTGTTGTGTGGTCATCATTATTCGTCTCTGGTATCATTTCTCTTTCCTTGGCTGTTTCTGTTGTTGAATTTGGGCCTCCACCCCTAGTGCTATAAACTGTTTATTGAATTTCCCAACGTGGTGGCCTACTCTGCTAGTTTTTAAATATATTGCTATAGTTTTTATTGTTTTACCACATCCTCAGGTATGACTTTTATTTATTTTACTCCGTGTCTTGATAAAAGCCAGGCCAGATCTTACAGTCAGGGTCATAGGACACTTGAGAGGCAGGGCTCAGCATGATCTCTCAAAGAACTTCCTCTCTGTGGGCAATAATGAGCCTGCAGCTTAGGACAGCTCAAATGTAACTTATTCTTTCCTCAGAATGAGTAACTTTCTTACTCCAGACTTTTAAAACTTTTACTCATGGGGCTCAATAATATTTCCCTATTCTCTTATTTCTCTAATGAGATATGTTAGGCATTCTCTGACCAAAGAGCTCCAGCCAGTCTAATAGTTGCATTTATGAAACAGATAACTTTTTTAGAACTCTCATGGGCAGTCTAGTAGAATTGCTTCATTAATTGTTCTTTTGAAGGGACAGAACTTTCAGGTATGTGCAAGTATAATGAACTTAAGGTGAATGTTTTTAAGAGATAAGAAAATTTCTTTTGTTAGAGATACTGTCTGTAATGAACTAAAAGTTAAACTTGGCTGCTTAGTTTTTCTTTTCTGACTTTAGGGAAATATGTAAATTTGTGTATTTCCATGAGTTTTCTTGCCTTTCACCCATCAATATTTGGGTAAGTATCATGCTGATAGTGAATATTCTGTTATTAGAAAAGGAATAAATTGGATATCAGAATAAAAATTACCTTGAATAATAAGAATTTTAAGAACATTACAAACCCTTAAAATATGATAGAAATAAAAATAGAGCTTTGATACTAATGGGGTCAGCCTATTTAATCTCTAAATAACAAATAAAATCATTACTATGGATAATTAAGATTTGCAGTCATTTTAAAGGACAACTGCCCCACACAGTGTCTCAGTCTGGTCGCAATACAAATAATTTAAATGTACTATGCTCATGAACACTGAGCAAAAAAGAAGGCTGAATGCATTCACTTTTTTTTTAGAGAGAAGAATGGTTGGGGAAAAGAAACATTGATTAGTGCTTCTTGTATGTGCCCCAATGTGCCCCTACTGGGGACTGAGCCCCAAACCTGGGTATGTGCCCTAACCTGGAATCAAACCCAACACCTTTCAGTATACGGGATGATGTTCCAACTAACTGAGCCACACCAGTCAGAGCTGAATGTACTCACTTTTATGTTCATGTCTTTTTCTCATTTTTCCTTTGGTCAGTTTGTCTTTTTCTTATTGCTTCATAAGTGTTCATATATGCTAGATCTGTGCTATCCACTTTAGCAATGTGACGATTGAGCATTTGAAATGTAGCTCCTGTGAACTGAGATGTTTTGTGTGACATAAAATGTTGGGGTCCAGCCCCAACAGGTCCAGGGGTTCCCTAAGGTGTGGACGGAGTCCGCGAAGAAGGAATGACAGGGAGGCAGCTTTCAGGTGATCATCATGGTGAGGTTCCTCTTAGCCAGGTTCCTCTCTTTATTGTCCTTTTACATTTGTATTTATACTATTTGATCTTAATCCCATCCATTCTATTCCAAAGGTTAGGGCGTTTCTTATCTCCATTCCAAGGTTACTCTTGTTCTATTAAGCTACAAGGAAGTAACTGAAGGAGGTTATTCTATGTAAAGATTATGTAGCTTAAGCCTGATTGTTCATAGTTAAAGTGATTAACTACCCCTCTGGCACTTAGTTAAAGGGTTTACTGATAAAAATCCTCACCTGGGGAAACAACCTTTCTTGGAGAGGTGACCTTGGTTAAAACACATAGTGCTTAAGAAGGGGAGCAAACATATTAAGAACAGTATGCCATATACGCCAGGTCCCTTGAAACATCCCTGCAGCGACTGCTTCAAGCAGCCAGGGTGGATCGGCTTCCAGCAATAGAAACTGAGTTTTGAAGATAGTATGAAAAAATGTATACTATCCCATTACTAACTTTTATATTTATTACCTGTTTAAATGATAATATTTTTGATATATTGTGGTAAATAAAATATAATATTAAATTATTTTATTTCTTTTTTGATCTTTTTAAAATGTGACTATTAGAAAATTTAAAATTACATATGTGGTTTGAATTATATTTCTCTTTGACATCACTATTCTAGCCTTGTACTGGCCTTTGATTGGTAGCAAATTAATATTAAATTATTTTATTTCTTTTTTGATCTTTTTAAATGTGACTATTAGAAAATTTAAAATTACATATGTGGTTTGAATTATATTTCTCTTTGACATCACTATTCTAGCCTTGTACTGGCCTTTGATTGGTAGCAAATCTGTGTGTGTGTGTGTGTGTGTGTGTGTGTGTGTGTGTGTGTAGTTTGCCTTTCACTCTGTTTTAATGAGGAAAAGAGATGGTTCTGGTTGCAGAGTACAGACTGTAGGGACCAAGGAGAGCAGTAAATGAGTCCCAGAAATTCTTTGGAAAAAATCTGATGGATAGGATGTGGTGAGCAATGGCATGGAATTGTCAAGGATGACTTCCTGGATTTCTAGCTGGATCATGGTGTCATTTACTGTGATGGGGAGACTGAGGGAAAAATAGGTTTACAGGGAAAACAAAGTGCTTGAGTTTTGACCTGTGAAGTTTGATGCATCACAGTGGAGTTACAAATTGGTTAAATAAATCTGGAGTGCTCATATTGTCAATTCCCCATAAACAAGAGAATGAAGCTTGCCTCCTTCAGCTATCGAGGTGTAAATAACAACCAGACAAGCCTCCGTGGCATGTCATCCTAAGTATTTACTTCTCATGCATTTGTAGGATGTTTGCGGTGCAGCTGGACCGGGCTGGGTGTGGCTTCTCAGTGCAGGTTGGGCTCTGGTCTGTTCTTTGTGTGCTTATTGCCGGGTGCGGGCTGAAAGTGCAGCAGCTACAGAGGAACCTCTTCATACAGTCGTCATAAATGCACACTCATGTCAAAACATGCATGGCCTCGTCAGCCTCATTTGGAATTGGCACACAGCTGCTTTTGCCCACATTCCATCATTCAAAGCAAGCCCATGGCCAGTGGGATGGGGCATTGAGCCCTGCCCACTTTAGTAATTGGCATTGAAGAGACAAATGGCAAAGGGTGTAGATGCACGAGGCATCAAGGAGAAGTAAATAAAGATTTGTAGACAATGATTCTATTTACCACAAGGCTTATCGTTGTAAAATAAAAATAAGGGCTCTAAATGCTTTGTTTAAAAAAGATTTTCTAGAGGTAGTAAATCTTTCTAACACCTATTGTAGTCTGGCAGTATATTAGGGTAAAACTAGAAGAAGCCAAAGAATGATATTGACTGTATATCAAATATCATTCTTTGGCTGACGTGCTACCGTGCTAACAGAATAACGTGCTTCTAGGTCTGTCCTTTGCTTACCACTGTGTAATCAGCCCGACTGACTGGACAAGCAGAACGAGTCTGTGGGAATCTACTTGACAGACTGGAAGAAACACAGTTTTATTATCAGGAGGACCTTGTTTTGCATTTCTATTGTATTACAGAAATTGTAAACGTTCCTTAACTTTCCTGAGCCCTATATTTCTCATTTGTAAAGTAGAGAGGAAATATATGATTTACAAGGCTGTTGTATTAAAATGAAATTAAATATTTGCTGATATTGCCTTTTGTTCCCCTCTTTGTGTCCTGTAAATACTGTTTTCCAGTAACACTTCATTATATCTATTTGTTTACATCTTTCTCTTTGTTCCTCCCAAACTATGACCCCGCCCCCCCAGAGGATAAAGTGATCAGATTTGTAATTGTAAAGTCTAGTATAATACTAGGCGCATAGGAAACGTTTAGTACAATTTTCTTTAACAAAGTGAATGAATTATTCACTTTTATATTGTAGGAATTAGAGAATAAAGGAGGCCGTATTTTGTGGCTGCCAATCTTCTCTTGAATGACTGTATTATGAATGATTTTACTATGTAGTAAAATGCCTTATAAAGTACCTGACACATATTATGAGCTGAGTAAATCTTAGCGTTCTTTCTTTTCTATCTGCAAATTTTTAGAAGGAACAGAATACAAGACAGGAGCCGCTGCACCATTGGACATCACAATCCTATAACCTCTTTAATGAACAGAAAATTTTAACCAACCTGAAAGTTCCCTTTTGTGAAGACTCATGGACAGAGACAGCAGTATGGTGATTGCCAAAGGGGAGGGGTGAGGGGAGGCAAGAGAGGGTAGAGGGAGGACAAATGGTGGTGGAAGGAGATTTGATTTGGGGTGGTAAACACACAATACAATATGCAGATGATGTATTATAGAATTGTGCACCTAAAACCTATATAATTTTATTAACCAATGTCACCCCAATATATTCAATTGAGGAATAAATGTAACACCAAAAGTTAAGTTAATTCTGTACAGAAAAATTCAGTAGTGCTTCAGTAGCTATAATGTACCTGAGATATTTTATTGATTCAGTGAATTCTCAGAAGGGTAATCGAAAAATGACTATACCAGATAGTTACATAAGAGCTGTTTCAAAAGTATTTTTTCTATAGTAAATTTATCCTGAAACATTTTTTCACTGTTAATAAAAATTGTCATTCTAAGTAAACTCAACTATTTATTGTTGATTATAAGATACAAACCTAATGACTATTCAAATGCTATTTGTGTATCTTTAGTGATAAATATAAATTCTCATAATAAAAATGTGTCTGAACTTCATTAAAATTAAACAATTTTGAGCTTCAAATTATACCAGCAAGAATATAAAAAGGTCCTGGCCAGTGTGGTTCAGTTAGTTGGGCATCAAGTGTCCACCACAAGGTTGCAGGTTTGATTCCCAGCCAGGGCACATGCCCGGGTTGTGGACTCGATCCTTAGTAGGGGGAGTGCAGGTGGCAGCTGATCGATGATTCTCTCTGATCATTGATGTTTCTGTCTCTCTCCTTCTCCCTTCCTCTCTCTGAAATCACTAAAAAAAAGGACAACCAACAGAATGGGAGAAAGTATTTGCAAATTATATATCTGATATGGAACTTATATTTTTAATATACAGGAAGTTATGCATCTCAATACTTAAAAAAGATAAATAACCCAATTAAAATGGGCAGAGAATCTGAATAGACATTGCTCCAAGAAGATATAAAAATAGCTAATAAAATTATGGAAAGATACTCAGCACCATTAGTCATTAAGAAAATGCAAATCAAAGACATAATAAACTACCACTTCACATGGACTTCTGTGGCAATATTAAAAACACACATAGAGAGAGAACATGGAGAAATTAAAACTCTCATACATTGCTGTGGGTATGTAAAATGATCAGGAACTTTAGAAAATATGAATGACATTTCTTCAAAATGTTACACATAGAGTTACTAATAATTCCACTCTTAGGTATATGCACAAGGGAAATGAAAACATATCCACATGAAACTTACAAATACATATAGTAGTACTATTCATAATAACCAGCGTTGGAAACAACACAAATGTTCATCAACTGATTATTGGATTACCAAAATATGGTATAAGCACACAATGCAATATTATGCAGCAATTAAAATAAATAAAGTACTGATACAAGCCAAGGCATGGATGAACTTGAAGACATTATGCTATGGAAGAAGCCAGTCACAAAAACCCATTTGTATGAAATGCCCAGAAAAGGCAAATCTATAGAAACAGACAGTTGATTAGTAGTTGCATAGGGAAGGAGGAGGAAGAATAACTAGAGACTGTTAATGGGTTGAGGGTATTTGTGTGTGTGTGTGATGAAAATGTGGTGATGGTTGCATAATTCTGTAAATAGACTGAAAAACACTGAATTGTACAGTTTAAATATGTCAATTGTGTAATATGTGAATTGCATCTCAGGAAAGTTGAGACACTAAGTGTATATGCATGCAGGGTTGTGTTGAGAAAACCTTTTCAGGTAATTATTATGGAAAAAAGGTCAGGCCAATCTCAAATTTAATTCCATTAATAACATAGCAATGTTGCTTCCATAGTGCATTGTGGAATACGTATCCTGTATCCAGATGTGCTTTTAGTGTAGGGTAGACAGTGGTTAATAAAGGAGATAAGGCATATGTGTTTCTCAAGTTTGTATTCTTGTGGTAGCGGGAGGAAAAACAGACAATAAAAAACTCAGAAATACTAATTTCAGGTAGTCATAAATAATGTAAAGAAAAAATTGAATACAGTAAGACTGGGAGTGGAGAAAGGAGGACTGGGCTTGGTCTCTTTGACATTTGAGCTGAGACACGGATGCTGAGAAGTCACGGGAAGAACTGGGGGACACAGCCCAGCCAGGGAGCAGGGCGTGGCAAAGACCCTGTGTGAGGAGACTCTGGAAGCATGTCTGCAGCATGAGTGTAGGGCAGAGAGATCAGATGAGAGTTGGGCATCACATAGGACATTGTAGGAAGCTTGGATTTCATTTTCAAGGCAATGGAAAACATTGAAGGATTTGAAGGAAAGGAGTGATATGAGAAAACTAAGTTTTGTTGACCAATCTGTACCTGAAGGACCTTATTCACTTCTGGATCTGATTTATTAAGTAATGAGATTCTGGACTCTGATACTGGGTCTGATACTATAATGGGATGACATTTTTGAGGGAGACAGTGAGCATATTTTGCATGTTGGGAAGATGTAAGTAGTTATAACCAGAGGACAAAGAGTAATGACTGAAAAACATAGCAGCAATATTTTGCAGCTCCTTCTATCAAGAGAAGATGTTTTCCCTAGGTGATAAAAGAAATATGTGTGAGTTCTGGACCCTAGACCTTATGTGGCCTTAATGCAGCTGGAACACTGTCCTGATGGTGCCATGCCATTAAGGACCCTAGGTTGAAGGCAGAGTAGAGATAGGGGTCCCATTACCCCAGCCACGTGGCCTTAATGCAGCTGGAGCACTGTCCTGATGGTGTCATGCCATTAAGGATCCTAGGATGAAAGGCAGAGTAGAGATAGGGGTCCCATTACCCCAGCCATCCCAGTTGAGAGCCATCCTGGTCATCCTGCCAGTCCAATGCAGCCACATTAGCTCAGACAAGACTAGTAGAAAATCCACCCAATCAACCCACAGAAACACACACACACACACACACACACACACACACACACACACACACACTCACAAAGAATTGTGGTTGTTTTAAGGCAGTAAACTGTGAGCGATTGGTTTGAAGCAGTAATAGACAACTCATGCTTTATTTCTTTAATGACTTTGATCTCTCCTTTCCCCCCTCTCTGTGTTTACAATAATTTATCTTAACCTCCAGCCTCTTCAGTGTTCCTTCTGCTCCTAGAACTTGTGTTTAATAAATTCATTAATCCATCTGTGAATTTTCCATTTATTCTGCTTAAAATGATTTTCCCACTGATGGTCTCAGCTCAATTGTCACCTCCACAAAGAGGACTTTCTTCACAGTCCTTATCACCTTTTATGGCAGTGTCCTCCATATCCTGTTTGATTTGCTTCATAACAATTAACACTGTCTACAATAATCTATTATTTTACTTTCATTTTGTTTATCTCCCTCTATCGATTCTCTGCCAGGACACATGCCCTGGTTTGGGGCTTGATCCCCATTGGGGGGCTTGTGGGAGGCAGCTGATCTATGTTTCTCTCTCATTGATGTTTTTCTCTCTCCCTCTCTCTCTCTAAAAAATTCAATAAAAACATATTTTTAAAAATAAAATAAAATAACTAGGATCCATATCCTGTTTGATTTGCTTCATAACAATTAACACTGTCTACAATAATCTATTATTTTACTTTCATTTTGTTTATCTCCCTCTATAGATTCTCTGCCAGGACACATACCCAGGATTTGGGCTTGATCTCCAGTCGGGGGGCATGTAGGAGGCAGCTGATCTGTTTCTCTCTCATCGATGTTTTTCTCTCTTCCTCTCTCTCTCTAAAAAAAAAAATCAATAAAAACATTTTTAAAATAAAATAAGTAAGTTATTAAAAGATGAACAACTGTGGCCATTTGTGGATTTCAGTACTTGGATTGTGAAGAACACATTTCTTTCAAGATGGCTCCTTTTTTTCTCAAAATTTTCACTAATTTCATTGAATATTAGGTTGGTACATATGAACTAATTTGCATCAACATATTAAGGATCTCACAAGTTGTGGGACACAGCCAAATAGAAGTGACATAAAAAGGAACAGTCAAAATAACTTTGTAAAACCAAAAACAAAGTGTAGGTCTTACACAACCTGATTCCAAAACTTACCATAAAACCAAAGAATCAAGACGGTGTGATACTGGTTTAAAAAAAGAAGTACAGATCAATGGCATCAACTAGAAAATGCAGAAATAAACCCACACATGTATAGTGAATTGATTTTTTATGAAGGCAGTGAAGTAACTCAATGGGAAAATATTGTCTGCAAAAAATTGTGCTGGGCACTGGGCCACTAGTTGGTATATAAAAATAGAAATACAGATCAATGGCATCAACTAGAAAATGCAGAAATAAACCCACACATGTATAGTGAATTGATTTTTTATGAAGGCATTGAAGTAATTCAATTTGGAAATATTGTTTGCAAAAAATTGTGCTGTGACAATTGGTTATCCTTATGTAAAAAGATGAAAGTTTTCCCTTATGTTATACCATAAACAAAACAACTCAAAATGGATCATAAATCTAAATGTTAATGTATAAGATATCTGAAGGAAACATAAAAGAAGATATCTGTGACTTTGAATTAGGCAGAAATTCCATAGTATGACTACAAAAGTATAATACATCAAAGAAAAAAGTGGCAAATTGGACATTATATATTTTTTAAAATCTGCCTTTTAATAGACACCAATTGACTGGAAGAAAATATTTGTAAATATTTCTGAAAAAGAACTTGTATTTAAAATGTGTAAAGACTCACACTCAATAAGAAGACCCACTTTTCAATAAGAAAATGAGAAAATATATGAAATAAGCACATGAAAAAATATTCAACATCATTAGTCCTTAGATGAATGAGACACTATTACACACCTATCAGAATGTCTTAAAATAAAAAAAAGATTAGCAATACTAAGTGTTGGCAATGATATGGAGAAATTGCAGTTCTTATACATTGCTGTTTGAAAATGTAAAATGGTAGAGTCATTTTGGAAAACAGTTTGGAAAGTTTTTGTTTTCTTGTCTTGTGTTTTTTTGTTTGTTTTGTTTTTTAAAAATATGTTTTTATTGATTTTTAGAGAGAGAGGGAGAGGGATAGAGAGAAACTTCGATGAGAGAGAAACATCATTGATCAGCTGCCTCTTGTACACCCCCTACTGGGGATTGAGCTCACAACCCAGGCATGTGCTCTTACTGGGATTTGAACCAGTGACCTCTTGGATCATGGGTCGATGCTCAATAACTGAGTCACACTGGCTGGGCACAAGTTTTATAAATAAGATGAAACTAAAATACTAAACAATAAAGGAGCAGGGACAAGAACATTCAGAAGAAAAGCAATGCATTCTGAGATAATTTTTAATTGAGTGTAGATTTTGTTAAAAATCTATAAAGTTAAACAAGTATGAAATTCAAGTGTAGCCTCTAAAATAACAAGTTTATATTCTTCTTCTTGGTGGGAGGCCAGACCGTGGCCTTGTTCCCCATAATGCAAAGAAGCAGAGTGAAAGGTCTCTGGCCCCTCTATATCATGTCTTTGGTATTGATGGTTTCTAGTCTACCAGTTCTATCCTCAAGCACTGGGACACTGGTAAAAAATAAAGTTTAAGCTGATTAAAAATTAAAGATGGCCACAAATTCTTGATCATTCCTCTCATTATTTGATGGAGTCTTTCCATCCTTTGACTCTGGTCTGGTCTGATCATCTGTTTTGTTCAAAAGAATGCAGAAGTGGAGCTGTGTAACTTTCAAGGGTGGGCCTTAAGATATATCT
>NW_005358043.1:5357112-5359442 GCF_000412655.1 Myotis brandtii
AGCGGTTCTCAACCTGTGGGTCGCGACCCCTTTGGGGGTTGAACGACCCTTTCACAGGGGTCGCCTAAGACCATCAGAAAACACATATATAATTACATATTGTTTTTGTGATTAATCACTATGCTTTAATTATGTCCAATTTGTAACAATGAAATTGGGGGTCACCACAACATGAGGAACTGTATTAAAGGGTCGCGGCATTAGGAACGTTGAGAACCACTGGTCTAAAAGATCATCCTTCTTTGCCTCTTCCAGCTTCTGGTGTCTTCAAATGTTCCTTGGTATAACTCCAATTTCTGCCTATCTTCACATGGCCTTCCTATTTTTGCCTATGTCTTCTCTTCTGTCACTTATAAAGACACAGCCATCAGATTTTGGGGCCCCTGCTAATACAAGATGTTTCCACATCAAGATTTTTAACTTAATCACATCTGCAAGTAGCCTTTTCCCCAACAAGGTCACACTCACAAAGTTCTAAGTGGTTATATCTTTTG
Organism: Myotis brandtii; assembly: GCF_000412655.1. Classification (NCBI taxonomy): domain Eukaryota; kingdom Metazoa; phylum Chordata; class Mammalia; order Chiroptera; family Vespertilionidae; genus Myotis; species Myotis brandtii. Next base: position 5,357,607 of record NW_005358043.1, read on the forward strand.
GGGGCCACCATTCAACACACTACACTAGCCAACAGAATTGAAAACATAATTCTCCACAAAGACTCTTCTGCTGCATTAATCATATTATCTCCAAATGGAAACAACCCATATACCCATTTACAGGTGAATAGATAAACAAAAGGTGGCACATCCATATAATATACCCACATTAAGAAGAAATAAACTATTGATATACACAAAGCCATGGGTGAATCTCAAAACATTATGTTAAATGACAAAAAAATGCATATTATGTGATTCCATTTATAGGAAATCTCTGCAAAAGCCAAAACTATGGAGACAGAAACATATTGATGGTTTTCTTGGAGCTAGTGGTGAAAGTAGAGATTGACTGCAAAATGGCACAAAAGTAGTTTTGGGGGTGATGGAAGTGATAAAGGACTTGCATTTAAAATGTGTAAAGACTCACACTCAAGAAGAAGACCCACTTTTCAATAAGAAAATGAGAAAATATATGAAATAAGCACATGAAAAAAATATTCAACATCATTAATCCTTAGAGGAATGAGACACTCTTACACACCTATCAGAATGTCTTAAAATAAAAAAATATTAGCAATACTAAGTGTTGGCAGTGATGTGGAGAAATTGCAGTTCTTATACATTGCTATTTGAAAATGTAAAATGGTAGAGTCATTTTGGCAAACAGTTTGGAAAGTTTTTGTTTTTTTGTCTTGTGCTTTTTGTTTGTTTCTGTTTTTTTAAAATATGTTTTTATTGATTTTTAGAGAGAGAGGGAGAGGGATAGAGAGAAACTTCGATGAGAGAGAAACATCATTGATCTGCTGCCTCTTGTACACCCCCTACTGGGGATTGAGCTCACAACCCAGGCATGTGCTCTTACTGGGATTTGAACCAGTGACCTCTTGGATCATGGGTCGATGCTCAATAACTGAGTCACACTGGCTGGGCACAAGTTTTATAAATAAGATGAAACTAAAATACTAAACAATAAAGGATCAGGGACAAGAACATTCAGAAGAAAAGCAATGCATTCTGAGATAATTTTTCATTGAGTGTAGATTTTGTTAAAAATCTATAAAGTTAAACAAGTATGAAATTCAAGTGTAGCCTCTAAAATAACAAGTTTATATTCTTCTTCTTGGTGGGAGGCCAGACCGTGGCCTTGTTCCCCATAATGCAAAGAAGCAGAGTGAAAGGTCTCTGGCCCCTCTATATCATGTCTTTGGTATTGATGGTTTCTAGTCTACCAGTTCTATCCTCAAGCACTTGGACACTGGTAAAAAATAAAGTTTAAGCTGATTAAAAATTAAAGATGGCCACAAATTCTTGATCATTCCTCTCATTATTTGATGGAGTCTTTCCATCCTTTGACTCTGGTCTGGTCTGATGATCTGTTTTGTTCAAAAGAATGCAGAAGTGGAGCTGTGTAACTTTCAAGGGTGGGCCTTAAGATATATCTACAGCTATGAGAACATTCCTTCTTGAAATCCAGCTGCCATGCTGTAAGGAAGTTCAAGCAGCAATGTGGAAAGGCTCAGTAGAGAAGAAACGAGTCCCCCAACCAACAGCCCTAACTAAGTTCCCAGCTAGTGGCCAGCACAAACTGCCAGTCACATTAGTGAGACTTTTAAAAACACTTTAGTTGTCTCATTGCCCCAGTCACATGAAGCAGAAGAATTAATAATATTATTGTTTTAAGCCTCTTAGGAGGGATTTCAGGTTTGTTATGTTGCAAAAAATATCATGTGCCAGGTACACAGCACTTAGTCAGACTGTGTCCTTGACTTCAACGAGTGCCCAGTCTGCCACAAAGGGCTCCTTGTGGTTAACTGAGCCCAAATCCGTAACCAG
>NW_005358043.1:5359493-5367429 GCF_000412655.1 Myotis brandtii
GCAGCGGTTCTCAACCTGTGGGTCGCGACCCCTTTGGGGGTTGAATGACCCTTTCACAGGGGTCGCCTAAGACCATCGGAAAACACATATATAATTACATATTGTTTTTGTGATTAATCACTATGCTTTAATTATGTTCAATTTGTAACAATGAAATTGGGGGTCACCACAACATGAGGAACTGTATTAAAGGGTCGCGGCATTAGGAACGTTGAGAACCACTGGTCTAAAAGATCATCCTTCTTTGCCTCTTCCAGCTTCTGGTGTCTTCAAATGTTCCTTGGTATAACTCCAATTTCTGCCTATCTTCACATGGCCTTCCTATTTTTGCCTATGTCTTCTCTTCTGTCACTTATAAAGACACAGCCATCAGATTTTGGGGCCCCTGCTAATACAAGATGTTTCCACATCAAGATTTTTAACTTAATCACATCTGCAAGTAGCCTTTTCCCCAACAAGGTCACACTCACAAAGTTCTAAGTGGTTATATCTTTTGGGGGCCACCATTCAACACACTACACTAGCCAACAGAATTGAAAACATAATTCTCCACAAAGACTCGTCTGCTGCATTAATCATAATATCTCCAAATGGAAACAACCCATATATCCATTTACAGGTGAATAGATAAACAAAAGGTGGCACATCCATATAATATACCCACATTAAGAAGAAATAAACTATTGATATACACAAAGCCATGGGTGAATCTCAAAACAATTATGTTAAATGACAAAAAAATGCATATTATGTGATTCCATTTATAGGAAATCTCTGCAAAAGCCAAAACTATGGAGACAGAAACATATTGATGGTTTTCTTGGAGCTAGTGGTGAAAGTAGAGATTGACTGCAAAATGGCACAAAAGTAGTTTTGGGGGTGATGGAAGTGTTGTAATATTGAATGGCAGGGATTGCTACACAGCTCTTATAAATTACTAAAACTCACTGAACTGTGTCTTTGCAATGGGTAATGTTATGACTTGTAACTTATAATGCTGTTAAAATAAACTGAAAGGGGGCCGTGAGCTACCACACCTGTACCTATTCTCTTTCAAAGCCAGGGCTCCTAGGTCCTGGGATAATGTAAAACAAGACAGATATTTAGCTGAGTCTTGGGAGAGTTTGTTGTGCACACATGGTATCTCACTTCATGAGAACCAGTAGTATCTGGTTTCCTATACTAGACCATTATTTCCACCACCCATTATTTAACCCTGTCAGTATTTGGTCACATTTGCTTTCTATCTTTGTTCTCCATTTTTCAAAATCATTATACAAATAATATATACTAACATTATTTTTCTTTAGATACAATGTATTATAGCCAAATAAAGTGCTTCTTCACCACAAACCTGGTCCCATTTGATTCCCTTCCTTTTTTGAGATAATGGGCCTAGTGTTATACTTTTAATATATCTTTTATAATTTTACATTCACAGTTAGTATGCTATAAACATTTTCCTCTGTGTGTTTGTGTTTTTAGCAAATGGAATCATGATTAGGTATTTTAAAAAATATATATATTTTTATTGATTTCAGAGAGGAAGGGAGAGGGAGAAATAGAAACATCAGTGATGTGAGAGAATCATTGATCAGCTGCCTCCTTCTGGGGATGGAGCCCGCAACCCAGGCACATGCCCTGACAGGGAATCAAACCATGACCTCCTGGTTCATAGGTCTATGCTCAACCACTAAACCATGCAGCTGGGCGGTATTCTTTTTTTGCAACTTGCTATTTTCCCCACAAAAGCTTAAGGTTTGGAGCTCTATTTATGCACATAATTCTTTCAAAGTGCAACATGTACAGTTCACCTCTTTTAACTGTTGTCTGCTCTCCCATAATGTGAAAATATTGTTTTCTTTATTCATCCCAGTATTGGTTAACGTTTAGGTAGTTCTATTATTTTGCTGCTATAAACAACACTGCAATGGGTAACCGCTTGACATGGTACAAATGTTTCTCAAGGAAATATAACAAGTAGTGAAATTGCTAGGTGGTACAGTATGTCTACATTCAGTTTTTCTAGATCTGGTCAAATTATTCTCTGAAGTATATATTAGTTTGGTAAACTAAGATGATTAGCCCCAAAGACTACAGTCCATTACAATGATTCCTAGTCTGTGATTCACTCTCCTCCATGCAGTAAATCAGAAATCTTAGATTCTTGTGGTTCTGCTACTCACTGTATCCAACTAATGGAAGGGGAACTGGAGTGTGCAGTAGGCACACCCGCTTCTTAAAGATTTTGTCTCAGAAGTTGTATTCTGATTTCAACTGGTGAGAACTACTTTCAAGGCTACACTCAGCTACAAGAAAGGCTGGAAATAGTATGACAACCACTTCTCAGCCAAAACCTGTGTTCTTGGAAGGAGCAAAGGAGTTTTGCAACTTGCATTTTCCCCACAAAAGCTTAAGGTTTGGAGCTCTATTTATGCACATAATTCTTTCAAAGTGCAACATGTACAGTTCACCTCTTTTAACTGTAGTCTGCTCTTCCATAATGTGAAAATATCGTGTTTTCTTTATTCATCCCAGTATTTAGGTGGTTCTATTATTTTGCTGTTATAAACAACACTGCAATGGGTAACCGCTTGACATGGTACAAATGTTTCTCAAGGAAATATAACAAGTAGTGAAATTGCTAGGTGGTACAGTATGTCTACATTCAGTTTTTCTAGATCTGGTCAAATTATTCTCTGAAGTATATATTAGTTTGGTAAACTAAGATGATTAGCCCCAAAGACTACAGTCCATTACAATGATTCCTAGTCTGTGATTCACTCTCCTCCATGCAGTAAATCAGAAATCTTAGATTCTTGTGGTTCTGCTACTCACTGTATCCAACTAATGGAAGGGGAACTGGAGTGTGCAGTAGGCACACCCGCTTCTTAAAGATTTTGTCTCAGAAGTTGTATTCTGATTTCAACTGGTGAGAACTACTTTCAAGGCTACACTCAGCTACAAGAAAGGCTGGAAATAGTATGACAACCACTTCTCAGCCAAAACCTGTGTTCTTGGAAGGAGCAAAGGAGTTTGATCAACAGCTAGCTATATCTACAGAGTTTCATATGAACTTTAAATCCCATCAATATTCTCATCAACATATTGGCAGAATATAATTTTTTGCCAATCCTATAGGTAAAATATAGCATCTCATTGGTGTTTTCTTTTGTATTTCACTGATTTTTACTGAGTTGAGGAAGACCTTCCCTGCCCCCTCAAAAACTGAAAGAGAAAGAGAACAGGTAAAAATAATGTGAAGAGCTTAATGTCTGAGTTCATATGTTAAAATGTAATCTCCAAGTGATTGTACTAGGAAATGGGGCTTTTGGGGGTGGTAATTAGGTCTTGAGGGTGGAGCACTCATGAATGGGATTAGTGCCCTTTTAAAAGAGGCCAGAGAGCTACCTGTCTTTCTGCCATGTGATAAACAGATGAGGGCCACATCAAATGACCTTGATTACTCAGTGAAGCTATGACAGCATGCCTGTGTACTCTAGACTCTGAAACATAGTGACATTTTATTTTGTCTCCATCATGATAGAAAGTTTCTCAGTGAGGTATGTGAAACCCAGGAAGTAAAAAGAGGTTGACTTCACATACCTGAGTTTGCTGCCACTGCTATCTTTTGCAGCACAGAGTATCCTGGTTCCAAAGATGGGGGTATAAATTTAATACCACCATTTTACTTGCGAGTCAATTTGCACCATCCACAGTTTAACTTAGAAAAGACATCTATCTTAATAGACAAGATCTCATAATAAATAATAATCAAGTAACAATTAGGTCTTTAAAAAGAGATTTTAACTGTCAATAACTAATAGCACTGTAAATCATAGCAACAAAAACAAAACAGGAGCTATAATATTTCTGGCAATTCAGGGTCAACCCAATATTTCTATGTGATGTTATACTCATTCATAGGAGGTGTGCCATTCAAATGGCTGCTTACATGCTGTGCCATTTGCCAATATCTACAAATAGCTGTTTATTATTGAGTCTTTAGCTCGTCAAATGCAATTCTACATCATTTCCCTTTTCATTTCCCAATATGCCATGTAGCAGGAAAATAACATTTCTTCAAATTTTACAAATATTGGGAATCATTTCAACATGGAACTATGATTTTTATTTTTTACTTTTGTAGCATGCAACACATTAAATATTAATTCATAATGATGATTCCCTGAGAAACTTTAGTTAAAATAGATTGGCCCAGGCCCTGGACTGTTAGTTACTATAACAGAGAAGACAACCAGAGTTGAATACAAATACTGCATATGCCAAAATAGACAAAATAGACAAACCAATTCAGAGTTTCATATGAACTTTTAATCCCATCAATATTCTCATCAACATATCGGCAGAATATAATTTTTTTGCCAATCCTATAGGTAAAATATAGCATCTCATTGGTGTTTTCTTTTGTATTTCACTGATTTTTACTGAGTTGAGGAAGACCTTCCCTGCCCCCTCAAAAACTGAAAGAGAAAGAGAACAGGTAAAAATAATGTGAAGAGCTTAATGTCTGAGTTCATATGTTAAAATGTAATCTCCAAGTGATTGTACTAGGAAATGGGGCTTTTGGGGGTGGTAATTAGGTCTTGAGGGTGGAGCACTCATGAATGGGATTAGTGCCCTTTTAAAAGAGGCCAGAGAGCTACCTGTCTTTCTGCCATGTGATAAACAGATGAGGGCCACATCAAATGACCTTGATTACTCAGTGAAGCTATGACAGCATGCCTGTGTACTCTAGACTCTGAAACATAGTGACATTTTATTTTGTCTCCATCATGATAGAAAGTTTCTCAGTGAGGTATGTGAAACCCAGGAAGTAAAAAGAGGTTGACTTCACATACCTGAGTTTGCTGCCACTGCTATCTTTTGCAGCACAGAGTATCCTGGTTCCAAAGATGGGGGTATAAATTTAATACCACCATTTTACTTGCGAGTCAATTTGCACCATCCACAGTTTAACTTAGAAAAGACATCTATCTTAATAGACAGAAAAGATCTCATAATAACTAATAATCAAGTAACAATTAGGTCTTTAAAAAGAGATTTTAACTGTCAATAACTAATAGCACTGTAAATCATAGCAACAAAAACAAAACAGGAGCTATAATATTTCTGGCAATTCAGGGTCAACCCAATATTTCTCTGTGATGTTATACTCATTCATAGGAGGTGTGCCATTCAAATGGCTGCTTACATGCTGTGCCATTTGCCAATATCTACAAATAGCTGTTTATTATTGAGTCTTTAGCTCGTCAAATGCAATTCTACATCATTTCCCTTTTCATTTCCCAATATGCCATGTAGCAGGAAAATAACATTTCTTCAAATTTTACAAATATTGGGAATCATTTCAACATGGAACTATGATTTTTATTTTTTACTTTTGTAGCATGTAACACATTAAATATTAATTCATAATGATGATTCCCTGAGAAACTTTAGTTAAAATAGATTGGCCCAGGCCCTGGACTGTTAGTTACTACAACATCAACCAGAGTTGAATACAAATACTGCATATGCCAAAATAGACAAACCAATTTTTATAATATAGAGCATAACCATTTTTTTGAGGTCCCTTTAGTGCTTGGCTATGAAAGTAATATGGGATTGAATCCCCCTAAACTTTTAATCTTGGGTTTGCTGTTTCTGTTTCTACATTTAAAAATCATAGTTCTATTGAAAAACATTTACATCCTATTGATAATCTCATTTCACTTTTAGTTTCTTGTCCTATGATTTCTTCTCAAGAGTAGGCTTACACTTCTATTTTGCTTTTCACTTTTTTTGTGCTTTTATTTGATTTTTTGTTTCAGGAAAAATTTTGCTCTTTTTAAAAAAATTAATAGACTTTATTTTTTTTAGAGCAGTGTTAGATTTGCAGAAAAATTGAGTAGAAATTACATAGTGTTCCCAATATACCATCTCCCTCTTGCCAAATTGTCTTCCAAGATAGCCGTACTATTTTGCACTCCTGTCCTCAATGAAGGAGAGTTCTTGTTGCTCACTGTTCTCACAGTACTTGGTGTTGTCAGTGTTTTGAATTTATGACAATTTTAATAGGTGTGTGTTGGTCTCTCAATGTTGTTTTACTTCAAAATTCCCTAAAGAAATATGATGTTGAGCATCCTTTCATATACATATTTGCTCCCAGTGGTTAGGTGTCTCTTCGATTTTTAGTCCACTTTAAATTGAGTTATTTGTTTTGTTATTGTTGACTTTTGAGAGCTCTTTGTATATTTTGGTTGGACACAAGACCTTTATTGATGTGTTTTGCAAATATTTTCTCCAACTCTGTAACCTGTCTTCTCATACTCTGAGCAGTGTCTTTCACAGAGCATAAGTGTTTAACGCTAATGAAATCCTACTTACCAGTTTTTCTTTCACAGTTCTTACTTTTGGTGTTTTATCTAAAAAGTTATCACTAAAGCCGAAGTTACCTAGAATTTCTCATTTGCCTTCTTCCAGGAGTTTTATAGTTTTGAATAAATATTTATGTGTCTGATCCATTGTGAGTTAATTTTTATGAGGTCATAGTGTCTGGATATACAGTTGTTCCAGCCCCATTTGTTGAAAAGACTACCCTTTCTCCATTGAACTATCTTTGCTCTTTTGTCAAAGCTCACTTGACTATGTTTGTATGAGTCAATTTCTGGCCTCTCTAACTGTTTCATTGATCTATTTGTCTATTCTTTTGTCAATAGCACACTGCCTTGATTACTCTAGCTTCTAAAGTAAATCTTGAGATTGGGTAGTGTCTGTCCTCTGATTTTGTTCTTTTTCATAAGCATTGTGTTGGCTATTCTGTCATTTGATTTCCATATAAACTGTAGAATTTGTTTATTGCTGTCCAAAAAATAACTTGCCAGAGTTTTGATTGGGTACTTTCTCTTTATTTTCTAGTCCTTGTTATTCAAATTTCTTCCTTTCATTCCTATAGTCATAAGTTCCCAACTTTTTTCTCTAACTTTTGTTCCTGCATTGAAACAGGAAATTAAGCACACACTCTTTACTTTTTCTGAGAAATTTACGACTATTTTGAAGAGACTTGAGCTTTTCATAGTTCTACAAATGCGTTTTGTGAGATTCTTTTTATCTTGTTCAATCAGACCATGAACTCTTTCAGGCTAACTCTTCATTTTTTATCAATGATTCATTTATCCAAATAGCTAAGGAATCTGTCTACTTGCAGGGAGTCAAAAGTAGCTCCTTATCAATGTGAGAAAATATCGACAACTTTCCTTTACAATGTTATCTCTTCAGGCCATTTTTGTTGCAAACTCTCACACACAGAGCTTTCTCTTTGCCTGTATTGTGTCTATGTTGCTCTATTGAACTTGATAATAGGCATTTTAAGCATAGCTACATGTGGGGATTTGGGGTACTTCCAGGCATAGTTGACACCACAGGACACCTATTTTTTTTTTCAGAGAGTTTCCTGCTTGCTTGAATAACCAGATGCAGGTAAAGTGGTAGTCAGTAAAATATTCACCAGGAAAGTATTTTAAATTGAAAATATAGGGCTTATGTTGAGCCTGATGTCAGGGGCATATTCACAACAAAGCATGAGGCAGCATTCACAAATCTTGTCACAGGTGTGTGTGTGTGATGGCAAAATCCAAGGTGTTTTTAAAAAAATAAAACTCTTGTTGAGTCAGTACCTATAGAACAAGCATGTGAAACTCAAAGGATAACACAGGCTAAATAAACAAGGTTTAAGTTTATGTGGGCTGCAAAAAAACAAAAGCTTCAATTTTCCTAGAAATGTAAGTTTATTTCAATAGAGACATGCTGAATACAAAGGGCTGAAATAAATGAGTAATTGTTAACATAAAATAATAGAACATTTTAATAAAAATTAATATTTTTTCTTGAACATTAACTTACCAGACACTGAATAACTGCACAAATTAATAAG
>NW_005358043.1:5368352-5380076 GCF_000412655.1 Myotis brandtii
GCCTCTAGTTATGTATAACAGGATATTGTAAAAATTAAGTTATGAAATTTTTATTAAAATGTTTCTTATATACCGTTATATTGGCTGGGCCATAAAAATATCTGTTGTGGGCTGTGCACACTCAGCAATGCAATCTTATGTGGGCAGTCTTTGCTCAGTTCCCAACTCCTGAAGGCAGAGACTTTATTTTCCCTGTACACTGCATATAGATGAATGAATGAGTGAATGAATGAATAAATGAACAGCTTATATATGAATGAACAATTGTATAAATGAAGAGTTTTATACAATTTTCTATTTTAAATTAGTCAGGTGCTTGGTAAAATTTTGGTTTTCTCTTTTATTCTGTGAGTCTCTGAGGGTGAGGAATTGTGCTAGTCCAATCTCTATACTTCCAATTCCTAGCACAGTGCCTGGAACTTAGCACCCAATAAATTCTTTTATAAATTTAATAAACTGGAGGCTGACTTCAAAGGAAATTGTATTTGTCTCTAACTACTTAAAACTAATTAGCAGCTAAACATTGAAAGCCTAAAGGAGAACAAGAACAAAGGCATGTCCTAAAGAGTCACATGCACATCTCTCTGTGTATGTGCCTGTCTTGCTTCACCTATTCTCAACGTGGATGAAAATTGGGGAATGCTTTCTGTTAAATTTTATATTTTATGATACTGAGAAGCAAAGGCAGAAAGATATTTGGGGTACAGAAGAGGCCAGTGGAGGAATAAAGTAAAGGATGTAAGATAGAAAAGAGAATGGAATGAACAAGAAGGTGGCTTTACTAAATGAAGATATGAATATTGAAATTGTACCACAGTAAAGTCATGTTTTATTTAAAAGACATGTGAGGGCCCCACCACTTCCAGTCCCGCTGCCAGGAGTGGGTGCGGCTGTGAGGGCCTGCGCCTAGTCGCTGCCTGCCGGGCATGGTGTTGGGTGCCAGGACGGCCTCGCCTTCTCCAGGTGCCCAGGGAAAAGGTAACAGTAATGCCGACGCTGGCGAGCGCACTGAAGCGGGATGATGGTCTCAAAGGTCCGGACGTCAGCCACAGCCTCTGACTCCACTCAGAGGGTGTCTGTGAGGCACAGACTGCTTGTTCAAAAGGCTGCAGAACTTGAAGCTAAGGTACCTTGTTCATGCAAAGTGCATGTTCCTGACCCAAACAAGCTTCATTGCTTTCAGCTAACTGTAACCCAGATGAGGGTTGCTACCAGGGTGGAAAATTTCCGTTTGAAACAGAAGTTCCTGATGCAGACAACGTGGTGCCGCCCAAAGTGAGATGCTTGACCAGGATCTGGCACCCCGACATCACAGAGAAGGGCATGATCTGTCTGAGTGCACTGGTACTGAGAGAGCATTCCATCCACGGCACTGGCTGGGCTCCCACGAGGACATTAAAGGGTGTTGTTTGGGGATTAAACTCTTCGTTTACTGATCTTCTGAACTCCGATGATCCACTGAATATCGAGGCTGCAGAGCATCACCTGAGGGACAAGGAGGACTTCCGGAACAAAGTGGAAGGCTACATTAAGGGTACCTCGGGTATTGGGGGGGGGGGCGCCTGCAGCGCGGATTCTGAGGGTCTTCTCCAGCTCTCCAGGGGGCCTCTGTCCCAGTCCTCGTTCCCGCAGACCCACTGGCTCTGCTGGGTCCTGTGATATGTCCTGCGGAGAAACCTCTTCGCGACTGTCCATTGTAGACAGAATCCCACATAAATACAGCAAGAAAATGCGTTGTCTGCTTACCTTAACATGTTTACTTTGTGAACCTGTACTGTATAGGCTGAGGAAATGCTTGAGAAGTTGTAATGAACTCAGAATTGGAGCTTGCTTCTTACCTTCCTCCAGATCACTTCCCTGCACAGCAATGCCGATGGCCTGCCAGGAGCTGGCAGGTGGGCGTCCGGAGCCCCCTGCAAACTGATTAGATGCCAGTCTCTTATCTCCTCCCACGAATGTCGGCCCTGCCTCAGTGTCTGAGGCTTCCCGGAATGCAGTCATTGACTGTAGATCTCTTATTTGCGTATTTTATTTAATGTAAGTATATTTTGGAAGATTTGTAATTTGTACAATTTAATGCTTTAATTATCTTTTTTTCTATTCTCCTTTAGTTTGTATTTTCATTGTATAGAGTAGACAGAAAGGTGTTGGGTCATGCAATTATTCAAGAGAAATACACAGAAAATATGGGAAAAAAAGAGAGAGAGATGTGAGTCTGGAAAAGGGGCCACAGAAAATTCAGCAGTCATTACCCAGTTAACCCAGCAAACCTATATCAGGTTATACATGCCTACCAAGGTCAGTGGCCATGAAGAAGAGAGCAGCAATAGCTGTTAATACCAACTGGTTGAAAACATTTAAAATTTCTTCTAACTTGATTAATTAAATCAGAGACCTCTGCATATACTAGTATTTCCAGTGTTCCAGTGAATTTCATAGTAGAGCTTTGAAAACTGTTTTTAACTTTGGTAACATCATTATTAGCTAATCAAACCTGCTTCCTCCCAAGAGCCAGAGCAATAAGAATAATCCTAAATTTTCACTAAATGGAATCTTGGCACAACAAAGGAAATCCTCTGCTGAGTTAAACCATAGGCCAAGGTCAAAACAACCAAAAATAAGTTCTGTGAACACTTGGAAAAATATATCTTAAAGAATAAAGCACAATATGTCGGTATCCTATTACCTAATACTAGAGGCCCAGCGCACGATTAAATCATGCGCATGTAGGGTCCCCTAGGCCTAGCCTGCCATCAGGGCCATGTCCGCCGCCCCACAATGCCTCACATGCTCTGTGGACGCTGCCAGCGCCCTGCAATGCTCCCAGCTCGCGCCCTCTCCCCACACACCGTCTCCCCCTGCTGCCGGCTGCATGTGCCCCCGCTCCTCCCCCCACAACAGGAGCACCTCTGCTTGCCACCTGGGGACCCAAGCCATGCTCACCACTTGCCTGGCGCCCATCCCCCGTGCCCTCTTCACACGCAGTCCCACCTGCCCACTACCTGCCTTGCTGTTTCCTCTTTACCGCACAGCCCCCCCACCAGCCCCAGGCGAGCCCCGCCTCACTGCGCGAGCCACGAGTCCCAGCCCACAAGAGGTGCTCCATGCACCTCCTGGTGACTGGTTGTTTGGTCGTGACACCATTATGGCATCACAGCCACAGGCCTTTCATGATATGAAAGACTAGAGGCCTGGTGCATGAATTCATGCATGGGTTCAACGCCTCACATGCTCCGTGGACGCTGCCAGGGCCCTGCAATGCTCCCAGCTCGCGCCCTTTCCCCGCACGCTGTCTCCCCCCGCTGCGGCTGCATGTGCCCCCGCTCCTCCCTCCGCAACAGGAGCACCTCTGCTTGCCACCTGGGGACCCAAGCCATGCTCACCACTTGCCTGGCGCCCATCCCCCGTGCCCTCTTCACACGCAGTCCCACCTGCCCACTACCTGCCTTGCTGTTTCCTCTTTACCGCACAGCCCCCCCACCAGCCCCAGGCGAGCCCCGCCTCACTGCGCGAGCCACGAGTCCCAGCCCACAAGAGGTGCTCCATGCACCTCCTGGTGACTGGTTGTTTGGTCGTGACACCATTATGGCATCACAGCCACAGGCCTTTCATGATATGAAAGACTAGAGGCCTGGTGCATGAATTCATGCATGGGTGGAGTCCCTCGGGGTTGCCTGCAGAGATTGAGCCCCAGCTGGCGCCCCCAGCCTTGCAGCCCTGCAGCCCCACCTGGCACCTTGCCTTGGCCTGGCACTGCCCCCTCACCTGCTCCACCATCCCACCTGTGGAGCAATTGATCGGTGCCCATCCCCCATGCCCTCTTCACACACAGTCCCACCTGCCCACTACCCCCCTTGCTGTTTCCTCTTTACTGCACAGCCCCCCCACCAGCCCCAGGCAAGCCCCGCCTCACTGCGGGAGCCACGAGTCCCGGCCCACAAGAGGTGCTCCATGCACCTCCTGGTGACTGGTTGTTTGGTCGTGACATTGTTATGGCATCACAGCCACAGGCCTTTCATGATATGGAAGACTAGAGGCCTGGTGCATGAATTCATGCACGGGTGGAGTCCCTCGGGGTTGCCTGCAGAGATTAGGCCCCAGCTTGCACCCCCAGCCTTGCAGCCCCAGCTTGCGCCCCAGCCTCACAGCCCTGCAGCCCCACCTGGCACCCTGCCTTGGCCTGGCACTGCCCCCTCACCTGCTCCACCATCCCACTTCCGGAGTGGTCAGTCAGGACCAGGCCCCCTGCCCAGTGGATGAGACTCTTTTAAAGATTCATTGTGTTAAGGATATTTTCTTTGTACATTTACTGCCCAATCTAATTAGGAATAAGAATTTCCCATGGAATTGAACCATAAGATATTGTGTGAGAGTTGTAACCAGTTAGTACTTTCTTTGAAATTACTTCTGTTGTGTCTATTACCATCTTTAATTCTTTCTCTCTATTGTCCAAATAATAATTTTTATCTTCTCATTCTTCTACCTATTTTACTATTAATAGTATCATTATGTTCAGATAGCAATTTCTCTGTCCACAGAAATTATTTATTTTAACTTTAAAATGTAGTTCTTAAGTATTGTAGAGAATGTCAGTCTATTTTTCCACTATTTTAAAATTTCTATCATTATCCCTCATTGAATCCATTTATTGAAATTGTTCAAAACAAGCAGAACAAATAGGTAATGCTATTTGCCTTCCAAATTATTAAACCAATTCAACAAAATGAAAATGACTATACTGTAAAAATAAAATTATAAATTAATGTACAAATTAATGCGTTTTTACCTATAGAAGAAATTTATCCTGAATAAAGTCGGCCAGTTTAATATCTGTAAATAATACATGTTTCCAATTTTGAATAGGTTCTTTGAAATCAGTATAATATGTATTTAACTGTTTCAACTATTTTAGCTTTACTTATCTATTAATTTCTATCTTTCTACAGTGTATTCTCAGTATGAACTTTGGAATTTTAACACAATAGAAATCATATCCATGAAATTTTGCGATTTGACTGAGAACAGAGATGAGGTTTCCACATTTACTCCACTTGAATCTTCGCATGTTATGCCCGGCGATGCTCACTTTTACTTCTTCAATCCTTTCTTACCAATTCCTATTTCCAGTGTGTTTTCTACTTAAAATCTGTTATTTGATTATAATTTAAATTGATATGTAATTTTTGAGAAATGTATAATTAACTTTAGGATAGCATCATAATTTATTGAATTATTTATATTTTCAATTTACTCTGTTAATACCTTCTCCTATGTATTATGTGTCATTATTTTTCTTGCAGGTTTGTCTGAACCCTCTGTAGACTGGCAATGTCCTTAACTAGCCAGCCAGCATTTCACAACCTTTTCTAGCTAGAAACTTACCTGCGGAAAGCTGCAATGCTTGAGATAAATTTTTGCAACAGTGACTATTTCATTTCAGAGTCCAAGCTGCTCAACACTCCACAGAAATAGTGATGAAATGCTTCAGCTGTAGAAACCCAAGGCAAATCTCTTAACCTTTTAAAAATGCAATCACTGTCCTTCCTTTTGATAAGAAGTTCTAGAAAGCAGAAAACAACTTTTACTCTTTATATATAAAACCTATTGAAACAAACAAAAAAAAAGAGGTTTTTGTTTACTCAAAGATATTTCTCTATATTTGGTTGATCATATTTGGTTTATTTGTGGTCCTGAAAAAGTGTGGTCTGATTTTGTGAGTTCAAGACGGGGACAGCATGCTGAATAATCCAGGCAGCGTTAGAAGCAGTTTTATAGTAAAAATATGGACATTTTCAGAGCATAAAAATGTAGAATTTTCAATGCTCTCTCTTAATATCTTAGAGTAGACCCAAGCCTTATGATTGATGGGTTAAATAATAGTTGCTTAACTGCTATGCAAAGTGTAGTCCTCAGACTACCAGCGTCAGCATATCCTGGGAGTTTGTCAGAAATATAGAATCTTGAAGCTCACACCAGAGCTACTGAATGATAATTGACTTTTTCCCACCATCTTCAGGTTGTTTGTATGCACATACGTTTTCAGAAGCACTGGCTTAATCAACTTCCTGACTCAAATGATGAAAATTCAGGCCCTGGGCAGTGTTGCTAAGTTGTTAGAGCATAGGGCCCATGCATTGAAGGGTCTTGGGTTTGATTCCTAGTCAAGGGCATGTACCTGGATTGCAGTTTTCAATCCCCAGTCCCAGTCAGGGCACATTTGGGATGTGTCCCTCGATGTGTCCAATCGATGTGTCCCTCTCACATCAATGTCTCTCTCTCTCTCTCTCTCTCTCTCTCTCTCCCTCCTTCTCTCCCTTCCTTACACTTTCTCTAAAAATCAATGGAAAAAATATCCTCAGGTGAGGATTAACAACAACAAAAAATGATGAAAATTTAGACAAATCAAATCGTGGGTTTTGTTTAGCATTAAAAATAGGCAGTTTAAAGAATAATGAAAGTCACAATATTTTAATGAAGTCAAACCAGTTTATCTGAACCCATTTGTAGAAGAAAATAGGAAAGTTTGATTTATGTAAGAAGCATTCTCAGAAGTAAGTGCAATTTAAGACATATGTTGGTCTGCCCAATTTCTGATGTCAGGCAGAGGTGCTCAATACCAGACATCTGTCCACTTAAAATAAACCCGGGGGTGTAGATTTTAAAATAATGCATTTCATCAAGATTTTGGTCAGCTCCTGATGCAGCCTAAACTAGGCCCACATCTTCCTTACAGAACTCTCCAGAGGGCATAGCATTTACATATCAGTGACTGTATGTGGCAGGTACGAGGGAAATGGGGCTGCTTTCCTGTGTCACAGGGCTCCTAACCTTTGGACATTTGGCCTGTGAGCAGACACTGCTGTTGTGTGGTCCAGGTGTTAAGCCATGGTGGTGCTTTCTGATAAAGCACTTCAACTAAAGCCTATTTAGCATTTTTCACTGAGGCATTATTTCCAGGAGAAGTTGAAAGTGGCACCTAGAGAAGAGAGACATTTATTTTACTTTAAAATTCTTGTTTTCACTGGAGGAAAGAATGAGTCCCGATCTTAGTTACATAATTGGCAGGGCCTAGTGCATCTGTTCCTGGGCAGATAAAGGGCAGTAGTTTCTGAATTGAGTCAGCCATTATTTTATCGCTAAATTACTGGAGTCGGCTGGCTGTTTATTCTTGTAACTCCAGCCGTAACATTTTAGGATTAAAGGTGACTTCCTAATAAAGTAAGGAATTATCTTCATTTTACTGATCTAATTTGTTTATTGTCCTGATGAAATCCTGGCTTATTTCTCCTGTTTTAGATGCAGTTATTATAAATTTCATGAAATCAGGCAACTCCTGATCCAAACTACGTATGAACTGATATGTTTTTGCCAAAGACGACAATCACTACAAATTAGCCTATTTTTACGGAGACCACATTTCTTCAACTTGGATCCAGTTGAAATTTTGGAAAAAAGAAAGACTTAGAAATAGTCAGATCTACCATCTGATTCATTTCACATGCAAATAAAATTATGAAAGAATTATATAATTACCAGGATAATGATACTTTAATAATAAATATAAATTATAAGATTTATGTAATGTATTTTCCAAACAAAAAGAAACTCTTGAAAAACTGACTTCCTTTTCTAGCAACTTTAAGAATGTGAGAATTATACGTACATATCTTCAGAATCTGGACGGCTTTGTTATTGGGGAAGTTGAGGTTTCCCTTTCCTCACTGAGTGTCGGGGCTGAAGTCTTTACAATAGCTCCAGAAAAAGTATTTTCTGAGACTCACATGGGAGGACGAGTGATTTTTATTTGATGGGATTACATCTCTGTGTTTCTAAAGTCCTATTTCCTTTGATTCCGTCCTGGAAGAAGTGTGTGTGTGTGGGGCGGGGGGGCAGTCAGGAAGCAGGAGAGTGAGAGCCCCATAAGCTAGGAGTCAATCAAGAGCAAATTTCTTTGTTTAGGGGATTAAATATCTCAAATTTCCATGCACTTGCAGTGTCCACACCCATTCTGTGCAATAATCTGATCCCAGGTGTGACTGACAGGCAAGAACCCTCTTGACATCACCCCAACTTTATTGGGCATGTGTCTCTCTTTCCTCTGTTCCCTTCCTGTTATTGATAACTAGGTGAATTACAATAGTATCAGTTTCTCCTCATTGTTTCTCTAAAATGCCTAGGTTTCTTTATTTCTTCTCTTAGAGTTCATGATTAAGGAGAAAATAGTTTAATAGCTTTCTGTCATGGTGCTAGGATCTCTCAGGGAGAAAGCAGTCCTTGACCTTTAAGAGTCTACATTCTGCTTAATTTCTCATTAGACTGCACTGAAGTCTCACCTCTGGAGCTTGCCTTAAAGGTAAGAGCATAGAATCAGAGGAGGGAATCCGGCTTGTTGTCCATATTCAGCTTGACACTCTCAAAAATGGGTGCCAGGAAATGCATTTCTGGAAGATACCTGTTTGACTACATGGACATCCACTATAAAGTAAGGAAAATCTCATCATCTACTAATTGTCCTCTTATATTATGAACTGGTTAATTTTTTAGTTTTTTTTTGGATTGCTTATTTTCCTCTTCAAGTTTAAACTCTAGAACACTAGTTCACATTACCCTATAAAAAGTTATATCCCTAATATTAATCTTCAACTTTCCTAACTAAAAATTGAAAAATTTTCTCCTTGCCCTAGTATCCCAGGATTTGATGAACTGTTTCTCTCCTTTATCTTCACCTTTTACATTTTTTAACAAAAAAAAAAAGTAGCCTTACTCAGTCTTTACCTTTCCAACTATGGTTCTAAATTCTTTCAAGTGTCTTCATCAACATGCCCTCCACAAGTCTCATCATTTTACTTGTCTTCGCTGCACCTTTCCAGGTCATGATATTTTATTTATCACAAATAGATCTGTTAGATTTTCATTAACAAGCAGGAAAAAGAGGGAGAGCATAGTGTGTAATAAGCTTCATGGTAAATTTAGATCAGTGTTTAGGATGTGTAGTAACTTTAAACATTTGATTGTTTTTGAGTATTCTGACACATGTTCAATTCTCTTTTAATTTAGTGATGTTTTCACATTATTTTATACTATTATTTCTATGACTTGGTATCTCAGAGGTTACTCAGATAAATTGTTGACACTGAAGATAACATTTGCTAAAAGCTAAACCATTATTTCTGATCATTCATTAATGTGGTTTTCTGATTTTCCACATGAGAGTTTTAAAGCATATTTCAATAAAAATGCTTTAACAGTCATACCAAAGAATTCTTCACATCTTTCATAAAAAGTGAATCTAGAAGTTTTTTTTTCTGGTGCTTTTAGTAGTGAGATATTTATTATCTTATAAAGTTGATGTTTTCAATAAAATGGTCCTTGTGAGACTGTAGTATTCTATAAATCCTCTGATTTCATAATTTTAAACATCTAATTCCAGAAATAATTATGATTATTCCAAGATTCATATGACTAAGTTAGGAGATATTTTCTGGCTTATTCCCAAATAGTTATTCTATTATTTTCTTACACCATTGTCTTTTTTCCTTAATCATGTGCTTCTAATATAATAATTTGGTGTGGGAAAAACATACTTAGTCACTTATCATAGGTATATGTAATGGAGCATAATTGATAAATTAAAATCTATTCTTTTGGATGTATTTGCATTTAATTATTAGTTCATTAGCTTTTTTAATGCTCTCTTAGAATGTATTAGTCATTTTTGGAATTGTTGTTTAATAATAAAGTATGAACTCATCTGCAGTTTTTCTTTCTGGAAGAATTTATTGGTGTATGTAAACTTGGCGATTTCCTCTTATACATTTTCCAATACTTAAAATATATATTAAAATAAGACTGATTTTAGATCTAATTCGTTAAAGAATTTCATTATTTATATTTATTTCTTGCAAAAATGTGACCCTTTATGCCCTACAAATTTTATATTACTTTTTGTGCTTCCTTTCTCATTGGGTTGAGAATTTGGGAGAGTATGCCTTACTTTGTATTTCCCATAGTTCTTACTAAGCACAAATATTCATTGAATTCAATGTCATCCTATATAATAAAAGCCTAATATGTAAATCATTTGAATGGTGTAATGACCAGTCGGTGGGGGTGGGGCTGGTGAAAAGGCAGTGCCAGGCCAGACAAGGCGGGTGCCAGTAGGCAGAGGGAGGGGATAGTGATCGGCGGGGGGGAGCGGGAGTGACTGGCAGAGGTGGAGGGGTGATGATGGGGGGTGGGGCTGGCCGCTCACTGTCCGGTTTCATCCTCCAATTGGCTTGCCAGTCACCTCTACAGAGGGAGGCCTAAGCCAGCAGTTGGACATCCCCAGAGGGCTCCTAGACTGTGAGATGGGCTGAGGGACGCACCCTCCCCCACCGAGTGCACAAATTTTGTGCACCGGGCCTCTAGTCTATATATATAAAAGCCTAAGTGACCTTTATGACCGAATGACTGGAATGACCAGAATGACTGGTCTCTATGATGTGCACTGACCACCAGGTGGCAGACGCTTAACACAGGAGCTGCCCTTTGGTGGTCAGTGAACTCCCGCAGCCAACTTACCCCAGCCAGCCAACCTCTCTCGGTCCCACCTCCTGGCCAGCAGGCCCTGATTGCTTGTTTGGGGCTGGGCCCCGGGCTGGGACAGGGAGCTGAGGGTGGGTGGCAGTGGATGTGCACTTTCCCAGGGTGGTCGAGGGTTGGGTCCCTCCTTGGGACCAGTGGCCAACCTCCTGTGCCCTGGCCCCGATCAGCCTACTGCCCACCTGCCACAGTGGCGGCGCTGCAGCCAGGGAAGGAGGAGGGGGGAAGGCGGGGAACTGTGTGGTGGTGGGGCGCTGATGATGATGGTGTCGGCATCTGGCGTCCGTTCCTTCCACGCCTGGCCCGGCAACCATCGCCTCCTCTCCCAATCCTGTTGAAGCCTTCGAACCCCCATCAGCCTGGCCTGGATTGGTTCTGATTGCCAGCCAGGCCTAGCGACCCCACCCATGCATGAATTTCGTGCACCGGGTCTCTAGTATTTTTATAATGGTGAAACAGTTTGCTCCTATTTCCAGTTCCATGGTGATTTAATTAAAACATATAGCCTTGGTGTAAAACTTTCTCCAAGACATTTTGAAAGTTTAAGCAAGCCATATACTCAGTGTCTGTTTTTCTACGTTAATATTTAGCACCTCACAGAAGTCTATTCGATTAGTCAGGCATGATTTATGCTTAGGGAAACTACATTAACTTTCCCAAATAGATTATGTTTGAGAAAATGTTCCATGGTCCTGCTCTTTATTTTATAAATGCAATTCATTCTAACCAATTTTATTGATGTTGGGAACTGGGAGGCCTATATTGGGATGCCTTTCCATAGAGCATTTACAAGTGTAAGGTATTCATAATGTATGTGCTGCCGAATGCAACGTGCTTCTGGGCACAATTCTCCCCTTTGAATTGTCATTCTATCGACCAAAGTAAACTGAACACAATAGTCAAAAGGTAGGAAAAACCCAGGTATCCATCACCAGATGAATGAAAAAACAAATGTGGCATATATATATATAATTTTATCCATGAAAAAGTGTGAGGGTGAAGGGGAGAGATCAACCAAAGGACTTGTATGCATGCATATAAGCATAAACGATGGATGTGGACAACAGGGGGTGAGGGTGAGGGCAGGATTGGGGGAATGAGGGGACATTGGGGGGATAAGGACACATTTGTAATATCTTA
>NW_005358043.1:5380307-5420425 GCF_000412655.1 Myotis brandtii
AAAATCTTAGAATATTCTACAAAATGGATGGACCTGGAAAACATTATGCTAAGTGAAATATGCCACACACAAAAGGGAAAATATTGCATGATTCCACTTATATGAAATATATAGAGTAGGTGAATTCATAGAGATAGAAAATAGATGAGAAGCTATCAGGGGCTTATAGGAAGAGCAAATGGGGAGTTGGTGCTTAGTGGTTATAGAGTTTCTGTTAAGGGTGAGGCAATGATTTTAAAATAGTGGTGATGGTTGCACAACATAGTGAACATAATTAATGCCACTGGACTGTAAATTTTAAATTAGTCAAAATGGCAAATTATGTTTTGTATATCTTACTATAATTTAAAGAAATTAATAATTTAATATAACAAAAACAATGACTGTACACTTTAACTGGGAAAATTGTACGGTATATGAGTAATATCTCAAAAAGCTGCTTTAAAAAGTCAATTAATGAGTGGCGGGTTGAAGCATATACCCCTTTAGTGCCTTTGTTATCCTTTCCTTGTAAGAAAATATAGACATAATAATAACTCTAAAGTGACAAGAAAAGTTTCTACTCTCACCATAAAAGAAACCCAGGAGTCTAGGCTGATTCTGGGAAATGTGTGGAAATCAACACACGAATGGTATTCTATAATGTGCAATCATCATTAATGTACTTTAAAAGTTTCAAAATAAGGTTTCTATTGGAAAGTCTTATTAAATACATTCTGTCTCACTCCCTCTCTTGGCAGAGCTGGTCATATTTCCAGAATGTCTTTAGGTGCCTGCGATGGATCATTTTGTTCCCCCACTGCCCCCGCCCCACCCACTTCCCTACGCTCCCCCCTCCACCTAGGAACTTTGCAAACTGAAGAGAATTGCTTTGTAGTCTGAAGGGCTCCCTGAGTCTGTGAGCTGTCTGGCTTTGCCAAGATTGCCAGCCTGCCAAATATCAGCTGCCAAAAGACTAGCCCAGGCTTCCTCGTATAATGAAAGTACAAAAAAGGCCATGTGCTTAGAGGACTTGCCCAATTTTGTCTGCTTCATAGAGAAAATAAATCTCTGAAGAAGTCCAAGAGAGAGCTACCATCTGGTCAGACTCCTGGCTTTCTCAATATGGCTCCCACCGCCTATCGCCAAGTGTCAGGAGGGCTTCCTGTGTTGGACGGAGGCGGGCTGCGGAGTGCAGGGCCAATATGCTAAAATCAGATGGGAGCCTAATGAGGTGGGACTTGGCAGATTGATTTCAACCTGCAGTCTCATCATTGCTTCTGGCACATTCACAGAAGGGTCAACATTTCAGCAATAAAAATTGGAGCAATTTAATAGCTGGCTCCGTAGTTGCTGACTATCTGTTAATTTTTTGAAGAAACCACAACATATCCAACTCAAAACTTACCCAACTGCTACAACACTGTGCATCCCAGATGACTCGAAGGCAACACTGTTGGAAAAAGCTTCAGAACTGTTTTCACAGTGCTGACACTTTGCAGCTATTTGGCCCAATTTCTGCACACTTTGATATTCAGTCCTAAAAGCCAAAACCAATGTTTCTTTTGCTATGAAAGTTCACATCTTACAAGAACCCTTCTTTCACAGTAGATCATAGTATGAAACCTGTGCACTTATTATGTAGCTACATTGACCTTGGTGATCTGCTTGGCTTAAACATTAATCATGTTTATTCATAGAAACTTTGTCTTTAATATCTGAAGATGGTAATAAATAATAAGGTCAACATTTTTGATCTATATGTTCATATTTCAGATTTTTAGCAAGATTAGAAGTCATTGGTAGGTGTGCAGAGTTTGAATCAGAAAGATCAGTACCAATTTGAGACTGTGAGAGAATTATTTTTATTACTTTATTTTTAATTTATTATTAGCGGTAGGTGTGCAGATTTTGAATCAGAAAGATCAGTACCAATTTGAGACTGAGAGAATTGAATTATTTTTATTACTTTATTTTTAATTTATTATTAGTAAAGGCTGTACATTAATATTTTTCTTCTTTAACCAAAAACTCTCTTCTATAAATTCTCCAGTCTAGTGAAACATCTGTATGCAGTTGTCCTCTGAACCAAACTCTTCAGCACAAACTGAGCCTCAAGATCACATCATATGCAAGTTTGTTTCTCCTAGCTGTGTTGTGCTGTTGTCACTTCAACTCAATGTATCCAGTTTTCCTCAGGCATGCACTCTCTCCATTCTCTCTCTCTCTCTCTCTCTCTCTCTCACACACACACACACACACACAGATCCCTACTGTTCTTCACAACCCTTCACACTGGGAACCCCCTAGGGGATTCCGCTCTCCTTCATCTCTCTATCTAGTCAGGCATCAGGTCCTATTGGTCATGCCCCTATCCCTTCCTTTCCCCTGAAGGGATGCAGAAAATGCCACCGCACAACATGCTGCTTTGGCATAGATTATTTCGAATGGAAGGCACTTGAGAAACTGCAGATGCAAGAAAAGTTCTTTTCTACCTAAAAGCAGATCGTAAAATTTCCCATGAGAGGTGAAAAAGGTCAAGGGATTAAGAAGTACAAATTGGCAGTCACAAAATAATCATGGGGTGTAAAGTACACCATAGGGAATATAGTCAATAATATTATAATAACTACGTATGGTACCAAGTGAGTACTGGAAATATCAGGGGGAACACTTTGTAAGTATATGATTGTCTAACCACAGTGCTGTACACTTGAAACTAATACAAAATAATATTGAATATAAACTATAATTGAAAAAACACACAAATGCTCCATTGTCACCTGCCAGCAGGAAGAATATAATTATTTTCTTATAAGAAATATGACATCATTTAATATGGCAAATGAGTTCATTATATATATATTTTTAAATTTATTTAATCTTTTTTTAAATTTCCAATTACAGTTGGAATATATAATTATATTATTTTCAGGTATACACCTCAGTGATTGGACATTAATTACATAACTTAGTAAGTGATTATCTTGACAAATCTCACACCCATTTGACACCATACATAGTTATTAGAATATTACTGACTATATTCTTTATGCTGTACTTTACATCCCCATGACCATTCTGTAACAACTAATTTGTGCTCCCCACAGCCCCTCTCCTATCTGGCAACTGTCAAAGCATTCTTTGCATCTATGAGTCTGTTTCTGTTCTGCTTGTTCAGTTATTTTGTCTTTTAGATTCAATTGTTGATAGATATGCATTTATTGCCATTTTATTGTTCATAATTTTTTTCCTTCTTCTTCTTAAAGAAGAACCTTTAACATATAATATTGTTTTGGTGTTGATGAACTCCTTTAGCTTTTTCTTGTCTGGTAAGCTCTTTATCTGTCCTTTGATTTTAAATGATAGCTTTGCTTGGTAGAGTAATCTTGGTTGTAGGTCCTTACTTTTCCTCACTTTGAGTATTTCTTGCCAATCCCTTCTGACCTGAAAAGTTCCTGTTGAGAAATAAGCTGATAGTCTATGGGAGCTCTTTTGTAGGTAACTAACTTCTTTTCTCTTATTGCTTTTAAGATTCTCTCTTTGTCATTAACCTTTTGCATTTTAATTATGATGTGTTTTGGTGTGGGTTTCTTTGGGTTCCTCTTGTTTGGGACTTTCTGTGCTTCCTGGATTTGCATGTATATTTCCTTCACCAAGTTAGGAAAGTTTTCTGTCATTATTTTTTCAAATTGGTTTTCCATTTTTTTTCTCTCTCTCTTTTCTTTCCTGCATCCCTATGATGCGAATGTTGTTATGTTTGAAGTTGTCCCAAAGGCTTCTTACACTGTCTTATTTTTTTTATTCTTTTTTTTCCTGTTCTGGTTGTGTGTATTTTTGCTTGCTGATATTTCAAGTCAATGATTGAGTCTTGGCTTCATCTACTTACTGTTAATTCCCTGTAAATTATTCTTACTTTCAGTTAGTGTATCCTTTACTTCTTTTGTAGGGTTTTCATGTCCTTCTTTATGCTGATTAAGTTCTAAGTTCATTGAGCATCATTATAATTAGTGTTTTGAGCTCTGCATCTAATAGATTGTTTGTCTCCATTTTGTTTAGTTCTTTTTCTGGAGTTTTGTACTGTTCTTTCATTTGGGACATGCTTCTTTGTCTCCTCCTTTTGGCTGTCTCCTTGTGTTTGTTTCTGTATTAGGTAGAGCTGCTATGTCTCCCATGCTTGGAAGAGTGGCTTAATGTAATAGGTGTCCTATAGGTCCAGTGGCACAACCTCCCAGATCACCCAAGCTGTGAATTCAAGGTATGATCCCCCATGTGAGCTGTGTACATCCTACTCTTATATTTGAGCCTTGATTGCTGTTGGCATGTCAACGGGAGGGATTTACTCCAGGCTGATCAGTTATAAGAACTAGTTGCAACCACTGACCACCAACCTCTAACCACCATGGAGGATCAGCTGTTCAGGGGCCCACCCCATAGAGCAGGACTGCCCACTCAGCCCACCCCTTGAGTGTGAAATTTGTGGAGGTGGTTGGGTGGTGGTGCTCCAACTTGGTCTGAAGCTATCCACTTGGTGCAATGGCTCTGGGGCCTCCTGTGAGTTGCAGGTCAAGGTCAGCCACCACTTGTATTCTGTCCAGAGCCACCCAGCACAAGCTACAAAGCACTCTGCAGATGGCTGTTATATGTGCTAGGCTTCAAGGTGCCCAGGCAAGGCCAAACTGTAAATCACAGCTGGCTGCTGCCAGTGCTGGACCTGGGGCCACTTCACAAAAGGTACAGGACTCACTGAAGACAGATGCTGCTTGTTTGAGAGATTTTAGGAAAATCTGAAGCTTGAGCCACAATAGGTCATTCTTATGGAAAAAACTCTGAAAACAGTTTGGGTGGGTCCAAAAGTTGGGTGGGGTAGGGCTTCAGGGAATCACCAGGGTGGGGCAACCAGTGTGAGCCAGGTTGAGTCTCAGATATGGCACCCGCCTGCCAGCTCTGTCAGAGGAGGGTTCGTCAAAGGAACAAAGGCCTCTGCCAGCATTTCTGTCTGGGAAAAACCTACCCCCCCCAGCTCTTGCCTGATGATGGACTGTTCGGTTTCTCCCTGTGTGTATCTGGTGCCTTTCAAGTTGTCTACCCTCCTCAAAGTTAGTTTATTGAGGAAGAAAGAAATAGGGTCACTAAAGCTGCAGTATACGGATTAAGGAATGCTTACATTGCTATGCATGTGTACATTACTAGGTGAGTCCAGAGAAATCTTAAGGGAAAACGATATTTGAGTTGAGACCTAAAGAGTGAGCAGTCAGAGCTTAAAAACCGTTAATAATTCTCTAATAGAACCAACTTTAAAGAGTAGACAACAGGTTATTGTGGTAACTTAAATATAGGTGAAGGATACTTTGTAAAAGAAAATGGCATTTCATTTCATTTTCAATTTCTCTAAAATCTTCCTCAAGAAGAAAAATTATATGTTGTTTATCAGTTTAGCTTTTAAAAAATAAATTCTTCTCTACACTGAGATGAACAGTTTTAATTCAGTTTAGTGGACAGACTTTCCTGAGTAAAGTAGACAAAGAAACCAGTATTGAAGTAACTGGTTGAGGAGGCTAAAGCAGAAGGCCAAGATAAGACCAAGGGAAGAGAAATCAGAGTAACAGACAAAAGTAGGAGAATTCCATGGCTAAACTAACAGTTGGGGCAGTTGGACCCAGGCTGGCCCATGATGCAGATAACTACCCAACTGATGGTTAAAATACAGATTGCATGGTTCTTAGAGTCATCTGTGTTAAAAACAATTTAATAATTTCAGTTGCTTTAGTAGCATTTACTTTCATACCTAAGAGTTTGTGAATATTACATGAATTAATCAACATAAAAGCTCATTGAGATTGAAGATCTCCAGCACTTTTTTTTTAATCCTCATCCAAGGATATTTTTTGCATTGATTTTTAGACAGAGAGGAAGGGAGAAGAGAGGAGGAAGAGAGAGAGAGAGACATTGATGTTGGAGAGATACATCGATTGGTTGCCTCCTGCTCAAGCCCCGGAGGAGGATGGGGATTGAAAAGCAATTAAGGTAGGTGCCTTTGACTGGAATTTGAATCTGAGACCCTTCAATCCTTGAGCCGATGCTTTAAATACTGAGCAAAACTGGCCAGGTTGCCAGTACTTTTACTTATCACCTTCCTTTGTGTGCTACAATAGAGGTGTGTTTTGTTTTTTTCTTTACAGAGTATACTAAAGAGCAATGATTAAGCGTGTTCTCAAATAACATAAATGTGTACAAATAAATAACTACAGCAGGCCTCCCCTTATCCAAGACCCCCAATGGATCCCTGAAACTAGGGATAGTACCAAACCCTGAATTCTATATATACTATGCTTTTTCTATACACACGTACCTATATAAACTTGAATTTATAAATTAGGCAATTTCATGGATAGAAGATTAGTTGTTATGATAGATTTCAACAATCTTGGCATACAATTCTTTAAATTTGTTTATTAAATCAAGAACTTTCACATTTTCACTTAAAGGAAGCATTTTATGGCTTCTTTTCAGCATATCCGAATTGTCAGCATTACTACTCTTGTGTTTTGGGGCCATTTTTGAGTAAAATAAGGGTGACTAAATATAAGCACTGTGATATAGTGGTAGTCAATCTGATAATCAAGTCGGCTACTGAAAGACTAACAGGTGGGCAATGTATATGTAAGTATACTGGACAAAGGTACACTGGGTGGGGCGGGACGGCACGGGACAGCACAGGATAGCAAGAGGTTTCATCACTCTACTCAAAACAGCACAAGATTTAAAACTTACGTATTATTTTTTTCTGGATTTTCCATTTAATTTTTTGGATCACAATTCACTGTGGGTAACTCAAACAATGGATTGCAAAACTGCAGATAAGGGGGCCACTACTGTACCAGAATTATATGGAGACTCATAATGGTGTAAATAATAGGAAGAAAATACATCTGTAGACTCTTTTCCTATAGCTATGAGAGGCCCCTGTGACCCCTGGAGGCCAGGCTGTTCCCGTGATGCATAAGAAAAGTGCACAGAGGACTGAGGGGAGAGCCTATGAGCAGATCAGATACAAGATGAAATGCTGAGATTTCCCCAATAACCAGTTTGCCTCGTACAAAATTTCTGCAATTAATTAGTTTGACTCGTGGGAGACATAACTTTAGTGACTGCAGACGCACCACTGAGCACTCTCCTTTGATAAGTGCAGCCAGCATTAACAATGGGAGGTTGTGAGTGGATCTACACATAGACCTGGAAAGTGAGCTTTCCTAGGACTCAATGAATAGCATGTCAGGGAATATTGTCATTGCCTCTCATTTTCTGTGCTAGATATAAAGCAGTACTTTTCAAAAGGATTTCAAGAATGCAAGAACTCCATTTTCAAATAAGATAGTATATGTAACTTTCATATACACACTGATAAAAATAAAGATTCTCTGAATGAAGCTGGTGATTAAAGCCAATAATGGACTCCCTTCTTGGTCAGTCTCTGTGATAATGTCACTGCTCCTAGAGGCCCTCCCCCAGCTAACACAGACCTTCCTGGGATGGCTAAACCCAGGTCAGCCAATATCTTCCTTAAGCCAGGCTACATGGCAAGGTCTGGCGATGCATGTCCATGGTCTGTGATGGATAAAATAAGAAAGTACGGAAGGAAATATTGTCTCAGAGGGTAAAATAGGAATAGTGCTTCTACCACAACTGTGGATCCAAAAGGATCAAAATAGACACTCAGCCAGACTGATACGTAGATGGTAGATAGTCCAAAGTGGGACTGGGTGTAACTTCAGCTCAAACCAGCAAGCAATGTTTTTGAACTTGGAGCAAATGTGAATTATAGGCTATTGAGATATTCCAGGGTGTTTGGATTTTCATATTTTATTATTAGACATCTGAAATAGTTTCATTTGTATTTCAGTGTTTTATTCATTTCATAATATTCCCAGATATAGGATATGTGTTCAGAGTTTAGTGAAAAGACATAAAAATGTATCAGGATTCAAAATTGACATTGCAGCAATACTTAGCCAATGACTATTAAGCACTGAACATGGAAATAGAGAAGATAAAACTTTCATGTGTTAGAAATTTATTTTTAATGAAGAGCATTTTCTGTCTACTTAAATCAAGTACTGGTACTGTAAATCAGTTGATCATAAATTATGAATGCTGATATTTGAAATATGCATGTGTACACTTAGACCATTAGAGTAGTTACTATCCTTTCATTATGCAAAACAAAGCAACCTCACAGCACAGTGCTTCAATGTGGAAAAAAATCACTAACATTCATTTTTGTCTCTGTCTTTCTAATCAGTTTGAAAATAAATAGGGTTCCAAGTTGACAATATTTTATTCATTTTTTTCTACCTGCTATACATATAGCTCACTGTTTTGGTATTTCTTGTAGGCCCAGGTTCAGCTCTGGGTACAGGTAACCATGTATATAATACCTTATCCCCTGAACCAGAGCAGCCAGCCGAGCCCAGTCTGAATCATCAGAAGCATAGCCAACTTGCAGACGTATAAGCATGGAAATAGGAGTGTGTTGTTCTAAGCTACTTGGTTTTAGAGAGGGTGGTTTCCAGCATTATTGTGGCAATCACTTATCAACATAGAACTTTAACCCTTCCTACTCCATGTCTTCCCTCCAAGCAGGTCTGAAGGAGAGAACATTCAGTCAAAAAGCACGTTGTTCGAATATGTAGAAAAATAGGTTGCAGTGACATTGAAGAGTGCTTCTGTCATCTTGATGGTTGTACTTAAAGCTGAAAAGGAATTCATCATTGGGCATCTAATGTGCCTTTGTTGCATAAAATATAGGCTCAGGTTTTTCACAGAAAATCCATAGATGAAGTAACTAATGAAATGTATACATAGGATATGGTGCAACTCTAACTCCTATAGGGGCTCAGAGTTTGCATATTTTGTCCCTTTGGAGGGAAAGATTAATCCCATGTCCTGACAGGAGTATTAACATGCTGAGTGTGTTGTGCATGGGCCATTGTTGTTTTGTTCAGCTGGTAGAAAATATATAGCTTTCACTGTCACACAAAGACGTTTTGCTGATGAAATGAGAAATTGCAGGCAATGTGCTATGGATTAAAAGGAAAAAAAGGAAAGGCAGAAATCCTAGGTTCCCATCTCCAGTTTTCTAGGTCTGTGACCTTAGGAGAGGCACTGGATCTCTCTGCTCTTTGTGCTCATACATAGAAGTGATGTCTACATCAAAGTGCTGGTGTGAGGATCCACTGAGGATGCCGCGAAACTGCAAAGAGCTAGACGTATGTTACTCTGTTAAGAGGCAATGCATCATCACACTGAAGACTAATGGCTTTGAAGTCAAACAGACCTGGGTTGAATTCCAACTCTGTCATTACCTGCACATGTGATCTTGAGCAAGTTACCTTACCACCCTGAGCCTCAGGTTCCCCTGAATAAATTGGTAATAGCACCCTCTGCAGAGTGTGGGTACTAAATGAGCTAAAGAATGTGAAGCTTTTAGGACAACACCTGGCATAGAGTAAGGGCTCAAAGTATGGCAGATGGCTTGATACCATGCCTTGTTTTCTCAGCCTTATTCATGAAGAGGCAGTGCATACAGGCATTGAACCTCTATTGTCACACCATCTCTTTCACTGGGGAGATGGTCTAAAAATTTGCCAATCTTTCTGGCCTTTGGTTGCAGAGTTGCTGAAGACCTGTCCTCTTCCATCACTTTTGCTACTCATGATGGATGCTATTTTCCAGGCTAGAGTTTTTACCAATTGCCCTTCTCCATATTTCCTTGACTAATTTGACTCTCCAGGGCTCACTCTACAGGATAACATCTGGGTTAGGCTGAGTCCAGGAGGATCAGCCTTGCCTCACCCTGATGACTGTCCTGGATGTCCAGCTACATCATTCATTACCGTGCGATTTGGTATGTCTCCATGTGGCAACTAGAACATGCCAGGAGGAAGCTACAGGTAATTTGTATTTGGGAAACCTAAGGTTCCCTGATCTCCAACATTTGTGGGGGTCTGAGCTTTCTTTATTTTCACATACCAATCAACAATAGATTTTTTTTCTTTATCTTATAAATTGAAAATAGAGTCCAGGGTCAGTGAATTGTTTTCCCTGATATGAATTACCTGTAGCTACCTCTGTGCCAAGAAACATCTAATTAGAACATCTAAAAATATTTAGTTTCATCTTAGTTCATCACCATTCCATACCCAGTGGAGAAAATTTAGAAAAAGAAAGAGAATTTGGAGAAGGATCAAAAGTCACACAGAGCCCTCCCACCTACCAGTGATGACTGTTTACATTTTGATGTATTTTCTCTCAGTCATTTTTGCTGTGGACAGTTTTTACTAGACCATTTCCAAGTGAAAACTTTCAACACTCTTCTGATAAAAGGCTGGGTGTCACTAAAGACATGCTGATGTCACAAGCTAGGCCTCTTCCAGGCCCACACTGGGTATTTGGCATCTTTGTCTTTGGGCTTTTCCAAATCCCCAGTATCTGGGCTGGCCATCCAGAAAGATTGTTTAAATCATCATGTCAACAAACACTTGCTGTCTTCAAAGTTTATGTCCAAACCTCAATCATTTAACTAAAAAATTAAGGGACAAGTTTCAGCAAATTGAATTGTGTGGTATTATTCTTAGTCTTGCTTAAAGGAAAATAACAAATTGCAATTGACAATAGCAGACCCACCTTCTTTGGATTTGTTTTTCTGAGTGTCTTCCACTTGAAATTTCCAAAATCGACACAGGCTCTGAAAAAAAAAGTCAATTTCCTGTCTATTAAGCCCCAAATGGAAAATAACAAATACAATGAAAAACAGCAACCTAGTTGACAGACTCATGTATATTAATCCCATCGCCATGGTTGAGAGACGGAAAATTATTATTGAACAAGACCCTTTCATCAAACCAAATATTTCTTAATGCTCCAAAGTATGTATCTGGCATTGTTTCTGCTTTACACATCTGCTTCTGTCTTTGAACTCTGATATTAATCTGAAGTTTGCATGCAGCTGCACAGTTCTAAGATAATTAGTTCTTTCTATTACATATTACGATGGATAGGGCAGACCTCAAAAACATTCAGAACTTGGATTTGCATGAACTCTGGGCAGTTAGCAGACTTTTCCAAAATTCAAATCAATCTTCTGGAAAAACTTGTATTACTTCCCAGTGCCTTCCTGAAATCTTTTACATTTTACCTCTTTCTGAATATTTTTCCTTTCAGCCTGCTTCTCTGCATTTTTATACTTAATCGCTGGCAGGACTTCATGATTGTCCTTGGGCTATTTCAGAGAGGACCAACCTGGAGGAGGTGAAGCCTGCCCTGATAGATATGCCAGCAAAGCACTGAGTTGGCTTTTTCGATGAAGCATGGAGGACTTTGATGGCATTTCCTCTAGAGCAGCGGTTCTCAACCTGTGGGTCGCGACCCCTTTGGGGTCGAACGACCCTTTCACAGGGGTAGCCTAAGACCATCGGAAAACACATATATAATTTCATATTGTTTTTGTGATTAATCACTATGCTTTAATTATGTTCAATTTATAACAATGAAATTGGGGGTCACCACAACATGAGGAACTGTATTAAAGGGTCGTGGCATTAGGAAGGTTGAGAACCACTGCTCTAGAGCTTCAGGAATTTGGAAACATGTATGCAAAGTGGTTTGACAATAATCCCCCCACAAGAGATGAAACCCACCAGCCCAAGGATGCTGATGCAGCCGCGCATGCCATGCGTTATAATTTGTTTCCACAGCTGGGCAATCATCCATAGAGAGGGATCCGGGGCCTATCAAAGAACAAAGACTCTAGGTGTTCTTGTTTTAGGTCCCATGTGTGTTGTCCATTGAAGGAGACAGAAGGCCAGGAAGGAGATGAACTGAACTCCTGACATCGGAATGGGCAGGAGCTGGCCTGATGGGGAATGTGGCATGCTTGGATGGAAAAATAGTTTAAGCAAATTGCAGTGTTCACTTCCAATCAATGCAAGCCAGCTTGTACTTGTCCGGGAATACCACCCAGGAAGGCATCCCTCACAAAACTCAGTTTCATGAACAGAGTTTGAAATGGAAATTTCTACTTGCTAACAGCATTCTTATTTGATTTATATGTAGTGTCAAGATATATCATATCTTGGTTATTAATTTTCCCGGGAGACTGTCCTTATCTTTAAAAACAAACAGATAAAATGTCAAAATGTCAGATGCTTGTGTACAAGGGCAGTTCGCAGGCATGCTGTTGGTTTTATGCTCCTGTTCCTCATCTCTGCATATTGTTCCTATTAGGAATATATTCTGCTCAACCTGTAATTTTTTTCCCCGAAAACATCACATTATTTAAATATTTCCTTACTTTTAGAAAAACAAATTTTACAGTCTGGCCAAAATGCTGCTGGTAATTTTAACCTGGTAGAAAAGTCTGTTGTTTTTATTTGTTCTAGAATGTGCTCCATCCAGTGAAGCTGGCAGAAAGCCCGATGGGGAAGAGCATGCCTGTCATCTGCGCACTCTTTCCTTCTTCCCTGGTTCTCATCTATGACTTTCCTAGCACTGCACTGGCCTGGTCTTCTTCCTGCCTTTCTGAACACTCTTCTGTCTACACTGCCAGCTGCTCTATTACTTGAATAGGAACCTCTTAAGCATTAGTCTCAAGCTTCTTTTCTTCTTGCTCCACACTCTCTTTGGGGCTAATAGTATTCATGTTCTTAGCTCCCAGATTTATCCCCTGAGCTCAGGTTTCTCTTCGGGAGTCCAGAGTCCTATCCGCATGCCTGTTTGAAATATTAACTTGTCTGTCTCCAATTCAATGTGCTGAATTAAATTGTCATCTTCAAACCTGCTACCCCTTTGTGCTTCCCCATCTGTAATAGATTAAAGATGCCTCCGATTACTTGATATTGCTTTACCTTTTCATAACTCTAACAGTCAAAGATGGACAGCTTCTAAGAAGAGACAGGATGATTTTCCTTCCATGAATCACAGTTTAATTTTGCAAACGTGTTTACCCCATGGGCAATTGCTTACTTTCCTTGACAACTTTAAATGCAATGGCTACTTTGTGTTTACCCCATGGGGCAATTGCTTACTTACTTTCCTTGACAACTTTAAATGCAATGGCTACTTCCATCGAGGGGCAGGTCTATGTGCTCTACCCTTGAGTCTGGGCCAGCTTGATCAGAATGAAGTTGAGAAGTTTCTGGCAGCTCCCATATTCTCTTTCCTGGAACACTTGCAATGTAGCTGGAACAGAATTTGTTACCTGGATGTAGGATGCTGCCATAACCAAATACCAAAACATGTAGCACCAGCTTTGGGACCAGGTAGCATGTGGGAGCTCTGAGTGCTGTAAGGAGGCAATTGGTGAAGACTCGTAGGACAGTGAGGAAACAGCTGGAGAAAAGATGACCTGTATTATGTAGTGGTGGGAAGTATAGCAAAACCCTCACCTGCAGAATGTGGGAGGCAGAGCAAGTGTATTATAAACTTGGGGATCTAGATAAGGAGATTTCCAAATAGAATGTCAGAAGGGCCAACTAATTTCTTTAATCCACATATGATAAAATATGAGAAGAGAGACATGAGCTTTTAAAATATCTTGTTAAATTTCAACCTGAGTTTAGAAGAACATAAACCGTCTCTCATTCCTATTGTCATCCAGGCAAAAAATTCTCAAAGTAAGAAATGGCTTTAAGGCCAAGACCAAATCCAGAGCTCCACCAGGAAAACATGGTCTCAGGGCAAAGGTCTCAAGAATGTGGCTTTAATATCCGTTGTTGAGACCACAGAAAGCTTTAAGGGTATGTGTAGTAGCATTTCTGAGAATCAGAGGCCTGGGCTTAAGAACCATAGATACTGTAGGTTAAATAACAGAGCTTTTAGGTTTTGGGGTAATGTTCCACAACAACCCCACCAATTACTCATGGCACTGAAGGGTCTACCCTGGAAAGAATAGTATAATGGAATTGGTTATAAATTGATAAATCAGAAACCTACAATTTTAAATATATTTTTATTAATTTCAGAGAGGAAAGGAGAGGGGGAGAGAGATAGAAACATCAATGATGAGAGAAAACCATTGATCGGCTGTATCCTGCAGGATTGGGGATGGAGCCTGCAACCCAGATATCTTGTTAAATTTCAACCTGAGTTTAGAAGAACATAAACCGTCTCTCATTCCTATTGTCATCCACTGAGCCACCACGACTAGGCAAAACCTATAGTTTTAAAGAAGAAATTGCTATCAGCTGAGAATGAAAGGGACAAACAGTACCAAAAATAAAGAGGTGTCTGGACCACCAACCTTCCATAGAAGAAAGCAGATTTAGAAAAATACTTAGCTGCACTATGGGTTATTTCTAATAGAAGAAGGAGCAGGGTGCAGAGGGGAGAACTAATTGCTTACAGAGCAGAGCCAAGAGCTCTGCAAGATCATTCTCAGCTAGCAGGAATCACCCTGATCAAGAAACTGGCGGTGTGTGCTGGTGCCGTTTGCAAACTTGCAAAGGATCAGTGCCGGCTATGCGACTGTGTTCTGCTGCTTTTGAATGAGACTGTTGCTCTCTTTTCCTGGTTTCTCCTCCTCTCCACAATCTGTAAACATCAGTTTCCCAAGCTCGGTCTGTTCTTCTTCTTTCTCTACTTGTAATCGCTCTCTCAGGAATCTCATCCCACCAAATGTCTTTAAGTGACATTCACATGCTGATAATCCCCACATTTTTATCTCCAGGCCAAAACTCTTTCCTGAACTGCCGACTGAGTTAGCCTCTTGCTGATTTGATGACTCTGCTGGATATCTAATAGACATCAAACACTTTACAAGTCCAAAATCAACCTTCTGAACTTGTCCTACTTAACCTTTTAAATCTGGTTTTCTTCATCTTTCCCATCTCTGCAAAGAGCAGCTTCATTATTCCAGCTGCTCAAGACAATGATCTTGGAGGAATCTTTGATGGCTTATTTCCCCTCCTTCATCCCATCTCCAAACTACCAGCTAATTGTATTGGATCTATCTTTACAATAAATGTGGAATATGACCAATTCTCAACTCCAGTACTACCAATGGAATGAGCCATTAACATCTTTTGCCTGACTTAATGCAATAGCTTGACAACTGGTCTACTTCTGCCCTTCTTACCATAATCTAATCATTAGACTCTAGTGTCCTCCTTTGGTTTCATTTGCTTCTACTGTCATTCACGTTTACCATCTGGGCACACTGGCCTCTTTGCTGTTCTTCAAACAAGCCAAGCATACTTCTTCCTCAGGGCCTTTGCACTTACTTTCCTATCTTCCTAGAATGTCATTTTTCTAGGTTGTTAACACGGCCCCTCCCTCAGTTTATTTAAGTTTCTGCTTAAATATCACCATAGCAGTAAGACCTTTGCTTACCATGCACAATAAAATGCCTCACTTTCATTCTGAGCTCACAAACTCCTTTTCCCTGTTTTATTTTAATCAATAACACTATTACCTGCCATAATACATATTTATTGTTTATCTATTTATTGTCTGCAGTGGAAACTCCATGATAATAAGTAGTTGGGCTTTATTCCATGTTGTACCCCAGTTTTAAGAACAGTATCTAGCTTGTGGTAGATGTTCAAAAGATAACACAAATGAAGGAATGAATAAATGGAGATAGATTCAGGAACCATTTGGGGAGATTCATTTGGTCAAGTGTTGTCAGGAGCCATACTAAGAAAGTTGATGTCAGAAGAGGAGAGGGTGTCTTCTTGCTGTAAAAAAGCATCCTACAAGGTTAAACAGAAACAGTAACAGGTTATAAGAAACCACACCTAAAAACAAACAAACAAACAAAAAACAACAAAAGAGTAATATCCACACATCTTGCTCTTCTTGATTTCACTCTGAAAAGGAATGTGGGAAGGAGGCTGCTAACTGTTCATATGGTAAGAAATGACAGCGGGCAGCAAGGGAGGAGACAGCAGTCAGCAGTCTTGGCCATTTATCAATTTATCATCTTCAGTCACCATCATCAACAAATTGCCTCCCACCACCTTTTGTGTCTGACCAGAAAATGGAAAATTTATAAGATACTAGAGGCTTGGTGCATGGATTCGTGCACCAGTGGGGTCCCTCAGCCTGGCCTGCACCATTTCACAATCCGGGACCCCTTGAAGGATGTCGGACTGCTGGTTTCGGCCCGATTCCTTCTGGCCAGGCTGAGGGACCTCACCGGTCCATGAATTTGTGCACCAGGCCTCTAGTATACATATAAGATCTTTGGTTAATCTCACTAGAGGCTTGGTGCATGGATTCATGCAACAGTGGGGTCCCTCAGCCTGGCCTGCACCATTTCACAATCCGGGACCCCTTGAAGGATGTCGGACTGCTGGTTTCGGCCCGATTCCTTCTGGCCAGGCTGAGGGACCTCACCGGTCCATGAATTTGTGCACCAGGCCTCTAGTATACATATAAGATCTTTGGTTAATCTCTTCCCGCCCTCTCTCCTCCCCCTTCCCTCTGAGATTCATTAGTCTGTTCCATGTTTTCATGCCTGTGCATTGAGCATCTGCCCCCTGTTGGTCAGTGTGCATCATAGCTACCAGTCGAATGGTCGAACAGTTGAATGATCAAATGCTCAAATGGCCACTTAGGCTTTTACATATATAAATGGTCTCTGACCTTAAGAAACTCCTAATCTAATGAGAGAAACATGGTTTGATGATAACAATGTTTTAGAAACATAACTTAATCACTTTCTTTCCTTGGTTTGGTACCCTGGGCCAATGCAAAAGAAATTCTGTGATAGTGCTCAGTGCCCTCTGTAATTTCTCTTATAGCAGGTAGCTTATTTTGATGGCTTTAAAATTTTAATGAGCTTTATTTTGAGTCCCACCTTTATTTTTGGTGGCTTTACCACTGGTGATAATTTAAGGTTACTAACTTCATAGTTGGATTAACAGTGTCATTATTGCATTAAGAGTTTTATAATTGTATTCCTGGTTCTGTAGTAGGTAGAAGGCTTCCCTGCATCCTCATTGGTCTAATATGCAACCTACATGCCAGCCAGATTACTTTTTTTTGACGATTCTTTAGAATAAATTCTTATTTTCATTTCTATCCATTTGTCCTTCCTTTTTTTCTTTCAAGCTATTCAATGATGACCCATCTGTAAGCTGTTTCTTCTTTTTTGTTTCATTTTGCTTTAAAATAATTTTATTTTTAGGTACTACAGAGAGATATTAAGCCACTTCTATTTGATGAAGCCTCTGAGACTCTTTCACGTCAACATAGAGTTTTCTTTCTCAAAGCACATTTTGAGTTTACAGTTACTGCACACAGATTATTAATATCCTCTATTTCATGGAAGCTATGTTTTGCAAGGTCCTTAAAGGTGGTGCTAAATCTTATGCATCTTTTTGTGTCCTGCAGGTCTGGGTACACTGAAGATAATAGTGCTGTATAACTTTGTTCAATAAAATATGACTGACATTGAGTGACACACTATACAAACCTTCACCTGGTAACATCGAGGGATACATTGGGAATGAGGGTTCTTTTAAATCGTAGTGATTCTATTTTAGGATTTGAATGTCAGTAGTGAGCATGAGTAGAAAATAGAATTTGTGCTTAATTGTGAATAGTAGGTAGTATGAATAGAAACTATTTTCAAGAATGAAGAGTGGGATTAACAGTAGTAACAGATGTGAGGCAGAGTCTGGGCAGTAGTTACTACACTTCAAGGCAAAGCTAATCCAGCCTTTCCTCTCCTTCTCCTTGGGCCCAGAATAGCACTCAGGAGCGCACAGCTCGGGCTGCATTAAAAGCTTCCCAGCTTCATGGGGCTTTGGGTTTTCCTGGCCACCAACTGCACAAGTCTGTCATCTCTGAGGAGATTTGGGAGGGAGCAAAATGCAAAGGCAACATAAGTGACAAACGTTAGATGTTCGTGCACGAAGTCCCATGTCCCCACATGTCCTTGGAAGTGTGTGCTCCCATGTGCTTGTCTAGGGTGGCGGTCACACTGCAGCACCACAATCTCTGTGACTCTCTGGGATGGTTAAGGTTTTATCTCAGACTCAAGTCATTGAAAAAAAATTTAGAAAAGACAACCCTGAAAAACAAAATACTCCAGAATAACACCAATCCCATTAGCAGCTTTTCAAATGGGCGTGTAAGGGAATGAAATATAACCAGCAAAACAAAGAAAGAGAGAGAGAGTGCCATTTAGTTGCTGACTTAAGTGATGTGTTGCCCCACACTGTTCTGTTGGCAAGAGAAGAGTAAGTTCAAATATCCTTGAAGTAAATATACCCAAAGAAAAAGACAAAACCATTATCTTCAGAAAAAGCAATTGGGTTTGAGTGGTTTCTGCCCAAATCCTCTGCAAGTTAATGACTTGGCCTCAGGTACACACGTACACACACACACACACACACACACAAACACACACACAAACACACACACAAAAAAAACACACAAACACACACACACAAACACACACACACACACACACACACACACACACACACACACACTCTCCAAAGCGCCTGTATTACTTAGGGTCCTTGGACTTCAAAGGTCAGACACACCTCAGGTGACCTGAGATGATGAAAATTTAACAAAGGCTATAAAGGGGACAAAATATCAAAAATTAAACTTAATTAAACTTAAGATTCCATTCTATAAAGACTCCTCTGAGATCAAGGTTAAAAGTCTTTGATCTCTACTTATCCTTTTTTAAAAATATATATTTTTTATTGATTTCAGAGAGGAAGGGAGAGGGAGAGAGATAGAAACATCAATGAGAGAGAATCATTGATCACCTGCCTCCTACATACACCCTACTGGGGATCGAGCCCACAACCCAGGCATGTGTCCTGACCATTGAGCCATTACCTCCTGGTTCATAGGTTGATGCTCAGCATCCACCTATCCTTTACTGGCATTCCTAGTCACACATTTCCATCAAATTTCCTCCTATTGCAATGATTTTTAGCTGATCTCTGTGCCTCATCCTTCTTTGTTCTAATTCCTCATGTGTGACTCCACTAGATTAATATTTCTAAAGTACTACCTTGATTATTAATACCAAAATTTATGAGTGCCTGTTTATGTCCTTAAACTTGACACTGAAGAGACAATAAGAGCAAAACAAACATTCTGGGTAAGAGAAATGCACCAACAATAATTACAAAAAATATATTATCAACAGAGGCAATAATAGGTTCTATGAAATTTTTGGATCTATACCAAGCGGCTTAAGCACATTATTTTACTTAAACTTTTCAATAAGCCTATCAAGCATATCTTATTATCAGACTGAAATAAAACATTTTCATAGTAAATATATTACTGTCCAGACAAGGAAACTGGGCTTAAGCACATTATTTTACTTAAATTTTTCAATAAGCCTATCAAGCATATCTTATTATTAGACTGAAATAAAACATTTCATAGTAAATATATTACTGTCCAGACAAGGAAACTAAACCTCAAAAGGCTTCAGTAAAAGCAAGTACATGGCAAAACTAGATTGTGACCCTAAG
The DNA here is from genome assembly GCF_000412655.1 of Myotis brandtii. NCBI lineage: Eukaryota > Metazoa > Chordata > Mammalia > Chiroptera > Vespertilionidae > Myotis > Myotis brandtii. Next base: position 5,399,798 of record NW_005358043.1, read on the forward strand.
TCACTGGAATGATCAAGTAAGTTGCTAGAACGCCAATGCTTTCCAGCTTCTCACTCATAAAGTGCTCCTCTTTCTCCACGGAAGGTCTCTGAGATTATAACCATTGGACATCTAAGGATGTGAGCTAAGATTCCAAGCTCCTCCTTCAGATCACATGCCCCTGGGATAGTGGTTTTGTCTTTTATTTTGGAATTCTGAACATTTCCCAGCTATTACTCAGCTCAGATGGCCCAGCCCCCTGTTTCTTTTCTGGGAGCCCCTGCATCTGTGAGGAGAGGAAGCCTTTCAGGCTGAGGCACTGGGACTTGAGCATCTACTTTGGTAAACCTGTAATTCAAGCCACTGGTCCATTTACATTAATTATGAAGTTGCTAAGGGTATAGATCGTGAAAGTTGTCATCACAAGAAAAAGATGTCACTGTGAGGTGATGAATGTTAACTAAACTTAGCATGGTGGTCATTTTGCAAGATAGACATAAATCATTATGTTGTACGTGTTCAATGAATGTTATATGTCAATTACACTGCAATAATATTTAAACAAAAGTCTAAGAGAATATCATCACAAATAGACCCACTGTGGAAAAACACGACAGGCAGAATGCTATAGAGGAGGGGCCCCAAAGATTATAAAAGTCACATTTTATAATCAAAGAAAATGTGGAAAAGAGAAATTGAGTAACTTGCCCAAGGCAACACAGCTAATAATTGATGGAACCAAGATTTGAATCTGATACTAGTTAGAAATTAAGCTAGAGTTGTCCAAATAAACACATAAATAGAAAAAAGGAAAAAAATGTTATGGAGTTCATGATGAAATTGAAAAGGGGACATGACTTTTACTTCAGTTTATGTGACATACACCAGAAATGTGAAATTTTCAAAATCCTACAAAGCATGCACAAAAAAGGGACCTTTAGCACTGATCCTCAGAAGGGAAGGAAGGAGAATTTTATAATTATCAGATTGGCCAATTTTAAAAAATCAGGACTAAATGAGAATTACATTATGGGGGATTAGAAATTCTTACACAGTGCTAGAAAATGTCAACATTGTTAAACCACTGTTAAGAGCAAGTTGGAAAGACTGAGTAAATTTGAAGGTACCTGGGCCCTGGAACCCAGCCGTTTCATTTGTATTATAAACAAGAAACCCTCATGCATGGCATTGTGGATATTTTTAATATTGACAAATTAGAAATAGGCTAGATGACCAAAGACAGGATATTTTTAATATTGACAAATTAGAAATAGGCTAGATGACCAAAAACATGTATATACACTTTAACAGGTGATAGCTCAATTGATGTCTCTTTCTTTTTAGCCAGACTAAGCTTTGAACAAAGGAGATTCATCCTAAAATGCTACTGAAAGTTTGAAAACGCAATTGAAGAACACACACTGCCTTTATAATTATTCAGTGTGCATACGTTATTTTTGAGACATAGAGTTTATCAGCTATTAGTTATGCAAGTTTAGCACCTGATAAAACTCACAATTTTCACTCCTTTTCAAGTTTAACTGAATTAAAATAATGGGTGAAGCCAGACTAAGCTCCAAACAAAGAAAATTTATCCACTAGACTTTTTTATGGGGATACATCAAATATAAAGTATATGGGTACAAAACTGGCAATAGTCGATGAATTGAGGGCACACAGATACTGAAGGAAATTATTATTGATGTTTGCGATTCCATTGCTTCAAGTTATCAGCAGTGCCTGGACCAGAACGGTCATCAGTTTGCAAACAGGCATTGACAAAAAATTATTCGCTTCTGTAGATTCTTTTAAATTTTAAAAATGAACTGTATGTTAATAAAGACTGACTTTATAAACAAAGTGTGTATTTTTTTTTGGCACACCCTTTAGTTTTTTTAATGTGTTTTTTTTTTTGTGTGTGTGTGTGTGTGTGTTGGTTTTTTTTTTTTTTTTTTTCGTAGAGGAAGGGAGAGGGAGAGAGAGATAGAAACATCAATGGTGAGAGAGAATCATTGATCGGCTGCCTCCTGCACGCCCCTGCTGGGGATAGAGCTCGCAACCCAGGCATATGCCCTTGATCGGAATTGAACTTGGGACCTGCAGGCCAGCGCTCTATCCGTTGAGCCAACCCTGCTAGGGCATTGGCACACCTTTTATATTGTTGTCTATCATATCATGGAAGACTGTTTAGCAGGCAAATGAATGAATGAAGTTTACATATAAAGTTAGATAAATCTTAAAAACTTTATATTTAGCCAGAACAAAACAAGTTGAAATACTATGTCATTTATATGAAAAATAATACTATACTTTGTTAGTGGTTACCTACGTATCTTAAAATTGTAAAAATACTTACTGTAATGATAAATATGAATCTAGGATAGCAGTTTCCTCCAGATAGAAAAGATGGAGAATGGAGTTATAGTGAGATAGAAAGAGGGGTTTAAAATACCTCATAATGTTTCATTGCTAAAAATAATCTGAGATAAATGTGATAAAATAAAAAGAATTTATAAAATAAAGTGTGATGTGCAAGAGCCTTTATTTAGCCTCTATATTACTTGCCTAAATGCCTGAAATATTTTATATTTTTTGTTATGAAAGAAATAGCTGTGATCTTATTTTGCAGCTATGAATTGTAAAGATCTGGGGTGCTAATTTGCAACTAAATACAATTTAGTAAATACAATTTGGAAGTAATAGAACAATTAGCTAGTTTATCTGATTTTGTATGTAAATTTGTGACAAACCTTAGTGCAAACATTCTAGCTCTGATTCTTGAGCTCTTCTCTCTTCAATGTCAGGTGATATTTATCAAAGCCCTAGGGCAGCGGTTCTCAACCTGTGGGTCGAGACCCCTTTGGGGGTCGAACGACCCTTTCACAGGGGTCGCCTAAGACCATCAGAAAACACATATATAATTACATATTGTTTTTGTGATTAATCACTATGCTTTAATTATGTTCAATTTGTAACAATGAAAATACATCCTGCATATCAGATATTTACATTACGATTCATAACAGTAGCAAAATTACAGTTATGAAGTAGCAACGAAAATAATTTTATGGTTGGGGGTCACCACAACATGAGGAACTGTATTAAAGGGTCGCGGCATGAGGAAGGTTGAGAACCACTGCGAAAAATTATAATAGTTGTGTGCCTCCTCACACAACTCTCATTTCCCAATTGAAATTCAAGTTTTCTCCTCCTTGAGGTGAGAAAGTTGGTCTCCATTCCCTATAAAATAATAGCAATTTAAGAAATCCTACATAAATAACATGGCCAATTCTCCCCAAAGGCTCCACTTTACCCTAGTTATTACTTTTGATCTCTTAATTATACTTATGACTTGAACCAATGGACAACAAATAGATTATGGTGTCATATTAGCTAGCATTAGTTAGACTTTAGCCAGCATTTTTCCAACAACATTCAACAATGAATTTGGTGGTTGTTTGTGTTCTTTTCCTAGAAAAATATATCCACAGTAGGTATCATATAAATCCTCCAGTTTTTGTAATAGCCTTCCCAAGATGTCTGGTTTGCTATGTAAGATACCCAAACAAATTACTCTTACATCTTCCTAGAATTAAATGTTATTATTACTTTTATGATTGCATTTGCCTGAAGATCTAATTAGAGTACATCTACCAAGGCCCAATCACACTGAATTGTAACCTTTTTTACAACCAACTTATTGAGTATGTACAATGTTGCAGACATTGTATTATCATATATCTTATAACAAAAACTCTCTAAGGGAGTTATTATTCCAATTTGCCAGATGAACAAACTTAGGAGTGGAGAGGTTTAACCTCTATTTGCAGCACTAATCGATATCTGAATTACTTGGAGAGCTTTTAAAACACATCCATTCCTGAAATGGAGATTTGCAGGCAGGAGAACTCTTTAGACCGTGCACCTGGTAACAAGCCGGAAGGAGCTGGGGGAAGCAGGATGGAACGAGGGGAGAGCTGTGATGCCATTGCGCAATCCCACAGATTGTTCAACTTGGAAGACTCTTCAAAGGTATAGCCAATGGAGGCGTAGGGCCAGCCATTGTACCATTCTTTCCTTTCCTTTCCTTTCCTTTCCTTTCCTTTCCTTTCCTTTCCTTTCCTTTCCTTTCCTTTCCTTTCCTTTCCTTTCCTTTCCTTTCCTTTCCTTTCCTTTCCTTTCCTTTCCTTTCCTTTCCTTTCCTTTCCTTTCCTTTCCTTTCCTTTCCTTTCCTTTCCTTTCCTTTCCTTTCCTTTCCTTTCCTTTCCTTTCCTTTCCTTTCCTTTCCTTTCCTTTCCTTTCCTTTCCTTTCCTTTCCTTTCCTTTCCTTTCCTTTCCTTTCCTTTCCTTTCCTTTCCTTTCCTTTCCTTTCCTTTCCTTTCCTTTCCTTTCCTTTCCTTTCCTTTCCTTTCCTTTCCTTTCCTTTCCTTTCCTTTCCTTTCCTTTCCTTTCCTTTCCTTTCCTTTCCTTTCCTTTCCTTTCCTTTCCTTTCCTTTCCTTTCCTTTCCTTTCCTTTCCTTTCCTTTCCTTTCCTTTCCTTTCCTTTCCTTTCCTTTCCTTTCCTTTCCTTTCCTTTCCTTTCCTTTCCTTTCCTTTCCTTTCCTTTCCTTTCCTTTCCTTTCCTTTCCTTTCCTTTCCTTTCCTTTCCTTTCCTTTCCTTTCCTTTCCTTTCCTTTCCTTTCCTTTCCTTTCCTTTCCTTTCCTTTCCTTTCCTTTCCTTTCCTTTCCTTTCCTTTCCTTTCCTTTCCTTTCCTTTCCTTTCCTTTCCTTTCCTTTCCTTTCCTTTCCTTTCCTTTCCTTTCCTTTCCTTTCCTTTCCTTTCCTTTCCTTTCCTTTCCTTTCCTTTCCTTTCCTTTCCTTTCCTTTCCTTTCCTTTCCTTTCCTTTCCTTTCCTTTCCTTTCCTTTCCTTTCCTTTCCTTTCCTTTCCTTTCCTTTCCTTTCCTTTCCTTTCCTTTCCTTTCCTTTCCTTTCCTTTCCTTTCCTTTCCTTTCTTTTCTTTTCTTTTCTTTTCTTTTAAAGCACACAAAAAAATTTGTTGATTTTGTCACACAAGGAAAATCCATCATTTTGTTCATATCTACTTTTGTTTTTATTTATTTTTCTTTTTTAGAAAGGAACAGATACTTTATTAGGTAAGGTTCAATCTGCAAATGTGAGTTGTTATGGCCCATAAATAAATGGCTACTGTAGATTTTATTTTTTATTTTATTTCATTGTTGACAATATTATAGATGTCCCCTAATCCCCCCTCTTTGCCCCCTTCCTACCAGTGCCTGCCCTGCCCCAAGCCTACACTACACTACTGTCTGTGTCCATTGGTTATATATATGTGCATGTAAGTTCTTTGGTTCATTTCTTCTGGTCTTCCTTGCTCCCCCTCTCTGAGATATGTCAGTCTTTTCCATGCCTCCATGCCTCTGGGCCTCTTGTTTGTCAGTTTATTATGTTCATTAGATTCCAGTTATAAGTGAGGCCATGTGATATTTATCTTTCTCTGACTGGCTTATTTCACTCAGCATAATACTCTCCAGGTCCTTCTATGCCAGCGGTTCTCAACCTGTGGGTCGCTACCCGTTTGGGGGTCGAATGATCCTTCACAGGGGTCACCTAAGACCATCGGAAAACACAAATATAATTACATAATTTTTTGTGATTAATCACTATGCTTTAATTATGTTTAATTTGTAACAATAAAAATACATCCTGCATATCAGATATTTACATGAAGATTCATAACAGTAGCAAAATTACAGTTATGAAGTAGCAACTAAAATATTTTTATGGTTGGGGGGTCACCACAACATGAGGAACTGTATTAAAGGGTCACGGCATTAGGAAGGTTGAGAACCACTGTTCTATGCTATCATAAAGGGTAAGAAATCCTTTTTTACAGCTTTTTTATTCTCTCATCTACTGATGGGCACTTGGGCTGCTTCCAGATCTTAGCTATTATAAATAAGGCTGCTATGAACATAGGAGTGCATATATTTTTTCCTGATTGATATTTCTGATTGATATTTCATTGTTCATTGTTATGCCTATTTCCACCAGGCATAATCTTATTTATTTTTTATTTTCTGTCTTATCCATCTAGAATGTATCTGAATGCACAAAACCTTCACAATATTTGAATTAGTAACTGATTCAAAGGCTTTAACCAATACATGGGACTCTAAAATAAATATGTAGTTGAGTATATGTGTCAATGAATGAATGAATAAATGAGCAAGGTCTGAAACTTCCACATGATTAAAGATACTGCCTTTATACTACTCCACATTCATTAGGAGCATTAAAAAATAAATTAAACAAAAACAGAAAATAACATGTTAGTGAGACATGAAGAATTTGGAACATGTGTGCACTGTTGGTGGGCATGTAAAATGGGCAGATGCTATGGCAAACAGTAGGATGGATTCTCAAACATTAGATAGAATTACCATATGATCCAGCAATTCCACTTCTGGGTTTATACCCAAAATTACTGAAAGTAGGATCTCAAAGAAATATTTATGCACATGTGTTTGTAGCAGCATTATTCACAATAGCCAAGAGATGGAAGTGTTCACTAATGGGTGAATGAATAAACAAAATGTGCCATATACATACAATGGCATATGTTTAGCCATACAAAGGAAGGAAATTCTGACACATGCTGCAATGTGGATGAACCTTGAGACCACTATGCTGAGTGAAATAAGCCAGTTACAAAAAAGACAAAAACTACTGAATGATTCTACTTATGGAAGCTAGAGTAGTCAGATTCATAGAGACAGAAAGTAGAATGATGCTTTCCAGGGGCTGGGTAAAGGAAGAATGGGGAGTTGTTGTTTAATGGTTAAAAATTTTCAGTTGAAAGTTGAAAACTGTCCTGAAGATGGATAGTGGTGATGGTTGCAATAATTTGAATATACTTAACATGTTCTTCTTTATTAGATAGGATGCTGCTATGAGCATAGGGGTGCATATACTCTTTCTGATTGGTATTTCAGACTTCTTAGGCTATGTTCTTAGAAGTAGGATCACTGGGTCAAACAGTAGTTCCATTTTTTATTTTTTGAGTAAATTCCATACTGTTCTCCACAGAGGCTGCACCAGTCTGCATTCCCACCAGCAGTGCATGAGGGTTCCCTTTTCTCCACATCCTCACCAGCATTTGTTGTTTGTTGACTTATTGATGGTAGCCATTCTGGAAGGTCTGAGGGATATCTCATAGTTGTTTTAATTTGCATCTCTCTGATGTTAGTGACCTTGAGCGGTTTTTCATGTCTCTTGGCCATCTGTGTGTCCTCTTGAGAAGAGCCTAGGCAGGTCCTGGGCCTATTTTTAAATTTGGTTGTCTTCCTTTTGTTGAGTTGTATGAGTTCTTTATATATTTTTTGGAAATTAAGCCCTTATCAAATATGTTCTCCCACACAGTGGGCACCCTTTTCATTTTGGTGATGGTTTCTTTTGCTGTGCAGAAGCTTTTTATTTTGATGCAGTCCCATTTGTTTATTTTTTTTCCTGTGTTTCTCTTGCCCTATGAGATAAATTGAAGAAAATACTGCTACATGAGATGTCTGAGATTTTAGTGACTACTATGGTTTCTAGGATTTTTATGGTTTCACGACTTACATTTGAGTCTTTCATCCATTTTGAGTTTATTCTTGTGCCTGGTGTACGTTGGTTGTACTTTTGTTCAGTTGATCTTTGCAAGCAGGCTGCCCCAGGAAGGCCGTCTCCTGCTGATGTGGCCATTCTCAGAGAGGAGCTCAGCTGTGAGCTACTGGAAGCCGACATGGCAGCAGTCAGGGGAGTGAGTGCCTGGGTCCCAGAGGCACGATCTGGGTGGCACCTCACCCAGTGCTATTTCTCTTTAATTCCAAGGATGATTGCAAAACAGTTGAAGCTCTATATCATGACATGCCTTTTTGGCATTGCTATCAACCAGGGACCCAGAGATCCTTGCCTACTTGTGTGTTCATGGGTAATAGAACTGAAGTGTAGTACTGAGTCCCACCACGGCATGACCTCACCTTTCCGTAGCATGGCACTATTTACAAAAAAAAACCAAACAAACAAACAAAAAAAAAAGGCTTTCATTTTCATTTTTTTATTCAAGACTAAAAACAACCTACTGAGGGGATCCAGTTTCACAGGATAGGACACTGAGATGCAAAGACTGCAAGTGCACGAGTCACCAGGTAGAAGGTTTCTTTGGCTGATTTCGCAGCCAGTTCTCAGTTCATACAGACCCCGTTGCCTTGTGTATTTCAGCCTGTGTCCAATCTGTCAGGGTGTTAATAAAACCTCAACCTCCCTTCATCTCTAATTTCTGACAAACTTTTAAGCTTCTCTACAAAGTACAAGCATAGCACATCCAATGACTTTAAATGGTGAAGAGAACACAGAAACGGTACGTCCCTGAATAAATGTCTGCTTTATAAGTCACCCTTAATAAAGAAACTTATTAAGTTATGTATTTTAGCACAAAATAAACCAATTGGTTTCGACAACCATTAAATCTTACTTACCCACATGTTGTACTGGAAACGAATGAAATGTCATAGATATGAATGAACAAACCTAAGAAAAGTGTTTGTGCCCAGTATATCAAGATAAAGTGGAATGGGCCACTTTAAAGCAATACAAATATATCAATATGTAATGGTCCTCTTTTTCCAGTCTTCATGGAGTGTGCCCTTAGCCTCTGCACAGTTTTTCTTCAACATTCCCAGGGGAATTCTTTGAATTCTTTTCCTCTTCTCTCTCTCTCTCTCTCTCTCTCTTTCTCTCTCTCCCTCCCTCTCTCTCTCTTCTCTCTTCCCCCTCCCCCACCTTTTTCACTTCCTCATTTTTGTGGAACCTCAAAAGGTCCATAGGAATACATTGTTTTGAGAACTAACATGTCTGAAAAATTCTAGTCTACACTTATGCTTGATTTATTATTTGACTAGAAATAGAATTCTAGATTGTAAATCATTTATTCATTTTAAGGTAATTTTCCATGGTCTTCTATCTTTCAGGGTAGTTGTTGAGAAACTTGATGCCATTTTGATTCCTTCAGTATATAATCCATCCCACAATCCTCTCTTCCCTCTCCTTATTCCTACAAATCCCTGAAATGTCACATATTGAATATATTTAATATGTCTGTCAATTTGTTGGACAAAATGTGGTATTTCATTATTCATTGAAATCTTGGGGAAATTTCAAATGAAACGCCAGGAGTCACTTTCTGGATTCTTTTCTACATACTGAGGCAAAAACCCCTGCAACACTAATGTTCTTACTAAGTGGCGAAATCCACCAGACACAGGACACTAGTTAAATTAAGCCCATTTGTCAAATAGGTTGAATTCTGTTCACATTGACTCCATTTATCAAATGAGACTACTCTTCTCACTTAGGTGTGATTTTGCTCCCCACTTGCATTTACTTCATGCCATAGAGGAAAGTAGATGGCTTGGGGTGGATGCCAAAAAAAGAAAGTGTTTAGTGCGGATTTCTGTAGTAATACACTAAAATATAAAATTTGTTTAAGCCTAATAATGTAATGAAAAATTAGAAAGTATTGCTGGAAAAATTCATATAACAAGAAATATATATATTAGTTTTGAGTTGTCTCATAAATTCAAACATGTTCTTAAAGTGAAATTCATGATAGTGTACATGATTTGGTTTAGCAATTAATCTTAAATAGGATAAAGATGTCAAAACATAAAAAAGGGTCCTATAAATATTTTTAAGCAGAGATCATTACAAATCACAATGCCCAAAGAAGCCCAACTCTAATTTGCAGCATCATCCCTTTTACACTTGTATAGTCCCCTGTGAAACTCTGCACACTTAACCTTTTGAATATGCAACTCTTCCTCCTGAAACTCTCACTGGTACAGCCCACTCTCTAGCCTCCTCTCCCCTCATGTCCTAGCCATACGGACCACCTAACGATGCTCACAGCTCTAAGCGTCACCTATACCACTTCTCATTTCTCTTTATATTCATCTTATATTTGTCATTTAAAACTCCCTTCCTAGTTCACCTTCCCTGGAGACCTTGCTTGAGCCTGAGTGTGACTTAGATTTCTAGACTCGATGCATTTTTTTCACCCTGTTGTTACGTTTTAAACTTGTTTAGAACATGTTAAGGTTACTTATTCCCTACCCCCACCCTGCCACCTGCTCCTGAAAACTTCCTCCGGGCAGATGTCATGCCTCAGTCTCCTTTGAGTCTCCATCTCCTAGAATAAGACTTTTGGCTCAGATCAATTCAGAGAGATTGTAAGCACCAGAGCCAAGCAGAGATTATTGCGGTAGGTTGAACATAGAAAAAAGTAAAAAAGATGTTGGTGAAAACAAATCAAGACAAGGGAGAAGGCAAGAGTCATGAGAGGTTAGTGTGAATTGTGGATTTGGGTGCCCCTGCGGGAAGTGAAGATGTGCACAGAGGAGAATGGCTTAGGAGGGAGAGGACGATAAAGGAGTCTTCCAGGGACGCAGATGGAGGGGTGCACTGGACCCTGAGAGAGAATAAGCGTGGATGGAAATGGGGGATCTTTTTCTTTTTCTATGGAAGCTCATAGATTGGCTGAGATTTCAGAGGAAAAGAATCTGGTGCGAGTTGTGTGAGACATGGGATGTGGGAAAGGAGCCGAGGAAGCAGAGCCAGTGAAGGAAGGAGAGGGGGCAGGGAGAGCACCCTCTCTCAGTGCACCCCAGAAGTGGCGGGAGGCGCCTCCAGGAAGAGGATGTCCAGACAGAAGGATCCCGTGAAAAAGGGTAGCAGGATTGGGGCTGGGAACCCACTGAGTATTTTCGAGGCAGATGTCAGACCAAGGGTATTGAGGAAGGAATGGGAAAGGAAATGCAGAAGGACATACTGAAAAATTCTGAGGAGGTGATACTGAGAAGGGAGGAAGAAGTAAGCTTTTGAATATATAGAAAAAATGAGGAAAGTTTACTTAGATTTTTTCATTTGTGGAAATGAAGGAGACAGGCTTTTCATTCATACCTGCTGTCTACGCTTAGAATACCTGGAAGAGGGTACAACTAGATAACTTTCATTGACTCTAATTAAGAGTAAGTGGCCATGGGTAGATTTAAGTGGGCATGATTTACTCTAGTCCCCATGTCTTTTGTAAAATTAAAAAAAAACTTTTTTATTGAATTTATTGGGGTGACATTGATTAATAAAATTATGTAGGTTTCAGGTGTACAATTCTATAACACATCATCTGTATGGTGTGTTCACCACCCTAAGTGAGCCTCCCATCACCATTTATCCCCCTGTTTACCCTCTTCCATCTTCCCTCACCCCGTTGTCCCTCTGGTAATCACCATACTATTGTCAGTGTCAACAGGTGTTTCTATTTTTTTTATTTTTGTTGCTTGATCCTTTCAGTTTTTTCACACAGCCTGCAATCCACCTCCCCTCTGACAGCTGTCAGTCTGTTCTCTAGCTGAGTCTTTTTCTATTTTGTTTGTGAGTAAAGTTTGTGCATTAGATTCCAAATATGAGTGAGATCTATAGTACTGGTCTTTCTCTGACTGACTTATTTCACTCAGCATAATCCTCTTCAGGTTCATACATGTTGTCTCAAAGGGTAAGAGATCTTTCTTTTTTACAGTTTTAAATTTGCAATTTTTCTTACAGTATTTGTCCCACTGACCTTGGTTAACAGATGGAGGTGATCAGTGGCAGTACATATTTGTATAAGATGTTATTATTTTCATAATTAACTCAAGCATACTTTAACGTTGCTTTATCATGTTGTCTTCGCCATTCTGCATAGCCCCTCTTCAGGCTTCAGTGTGTCCATCTTTTGATCTCTTTAGTTGGGGAACCTGTCTACTCCATGCACTATGCAGTGTGGTTACCTTTTTAGGGAAGGAATTTTTAGCAAAACCTCTTAAGGCAAGTCTTAGCATTTAATACTCCTTTTTAAAAAATAGTTATCTTTATTGTTGAACATATTACAGATACCCACTTTTCCCCTAATGGACCCCCTTCTCCCCATGCCTGCCCCTCCCCAGGCCTTTACCACACTATTGTGTCCATGGGTTATGCATATAAGCTCTTTGGTTAATCTCATTCCATCCTCCCCCTGCCCCCTTCCCTCTGAGAAACATCAGTCTGTTGCATGCTTCCATGTCTCTGGATCTATTTTGTTCATCAGTATCTTTTGTTCATTAGATTCCACATGTAATTGAGATTATGTGATATTTATCTTTCTCTGACTGGCTTATTTAGCTTGGCATAATACTCTCCAGATCCCTCCATGTTGTCTCAAAGAATAAGAGATCCTTCTTTATTACAGCTGCATAGTATTCCACTGTGAATATGTACCACGACTTTTTATCCACTCGTCTACTGGTGGGCACTTGGGTTGTTTCCAGATCTTAGCTATTGTAAATAACACTGCTATGGGGTGCATATCTTTCTGATTGGTGTTTCGGGTTCCTTAGGATATGTAGGCCTTTTAAATTTAAAGTTTTGAAATTAGAAAAAGAAAAATTTTTATTTCTTCCTAAGAAAGCTTTTTGCCAACATATCAGGGTTCCTTAGGATATGAAGGCCTTTTACATTTAAAGTTTTGAAATTAGAAAAAGAAAAATGTTTATTTCTTCCTAAGAAAGCTTTTTGCCAACATATCAACACTAAGATTTTCATTACAGTAGCCATGTGCTCCCAAGGCTACTTTCTGGGCCTGCAGGCAAAGCTGAAAGGGCAGACACCAAGACTGATGTGCTGCTTCTCAGAAAACAGAAAGTGAAGAGCAAGTTGATGAGACACAGGATAAAATAAACCCTGTGACTAGACACATGTGACAGATGCAGCCTAAAGGTGAAAAGGCAGTGCGAGTGATATTTCAGTTAGAGAAAGGAAAAGAAAATGGGATTCTAAAATTAATAGATATTAAGAAGAAACTGGTAGATAATGAATAGTAAATGCTGAAATTGAAGAATTTGGCACCTTGCAAAAAGTGTGCAGAAAGAATAGACCCAGCAGGGGAATAGAAGAAAGACCTGGAGGTGGGTGGGTGGAATTTTTCTTTTTCCTCGTCTTAGTATTTAAAGATCCTTTCTTAGTTGGGAGTGCAGAATGATTCTTGCTTCGGAAATAACAATCTGTACTGCATCTCAGCCTGTGCTATCTAAAGGATGAAAAACACAGAAAGTCTACTGTCATGGTCCCTGCTTTAGTGATACTAATGAAATGAAGAGCTCAGCTTGCATTGTTAATTGAGAGAGTAGATTCCTAAATCTTGGTAGACATCTTATTATGTTTTAAAACAAGAGATGCAGGTTCTAAAGTACAATGTTTGGGTATTTGGATGTAGGTATATAAATGAATATGGCTACTTCCTATCCTTCCAAAACTTAGAATGGGTGGAAAAGTTGGAAGGGATGGATTCTCCATTGACTCTGAAATCAAGATAATATGGATTTTTGCTTCCTCATAATGCTGAGGCTAATGGAGAATGAGAAAGCACACTGAAGTATTGTGTAAAAGTATTTTACAACATATCTTTATTTAATTTATTTTTAAAAGCATTTCTACTGGGTATTCTATACTCTAATTTTCTGATTCTGAATATTTGAATTCTGTCTGCATTTGCCCCTAAATAGCAAAGAGATGACTCATAAAACAGGAAAGATTTTTCTGAGGGACCTTATACTGTGCTTCTACTCAGAGCCTTGAGCCATAGAGTAAAAGTCATGCTCTTTGATGCCAGAAAGGTTAAAGCTCTTTAACTTTGAGAAGGGTTTTTGAAATGATGAAGTAAGTTCCCTGAGTAAATAACCTTACCAGGACTTACAGAAATTATGGACATTAATAGTGGGCCAGGTATGTCCATCATGAACTATACATATAAGTGTATAGTACCACGCTATTCCTACATAGTACTTTACCAAAGGACTTTGACAGAAGCCTCTAAAGTAAATCTTTACAATGAAGGCCAGCAGCATCCTAGATAAAGAGTGGTTTGTATTGGTGGTAGGAGTAAGGGGAGGGGATCTGCAGAGACAATGGCCCAGCTTCTCCCCTGAATTACACGTCTCCGAGAGGCTATGCAGAAGGAGCTCAGCTATTCCATTGGTCTCTCCATTTATTTCCAGAAAAGCAACCCTGGCAGGTATTCTTGACACCTACCAACTGTGGTAGAGATGATTGTTTTCGTTGTCAGTATACACTGTTACCCTCTTTTCCTTTGTGAAACATTCTACCATCAATCTCAGTCCATGTGGTTAAAGAATTCTTGCTAACAGCCTTAGCGGCAGAGATGTGCAAGTGACTCATGCCTGGCTCATCAGAATACTCCCAGCACAAGTCAGCCTTAGCGACTCATGCCTGGCTCATCAGAATACTCCCAGCACAAGTATTAGTTCAGGGAAGGTCACAGGTCCCTTTTAGAGCCACATACCTTTTGTCTATGTTCTTGGAAGGTGTGCAATGCAAGCCTAGAGCTGTTAAGAGCCACTTTGTCATCATGAGGGGTGACTGAGCATGTTGTCAGCACATGGGGATCCAGTAATATAAGTTATCATGAAAAACTGGAACACCTTTCAGAATAAAGCAGTAACATTAGTATGCTCCCACAGATCTACTAATCTGGTTCCTAGGTTTGTATTGTATCAGCCTCTGCTGCCATTATTGAGAGCGTACTCTCCTCTTCCACACCTAAGGCTTCTGCTTACTCATGGCTCTTAATTACTGTTCTCTGTATGTGTGTGTGTGTGTGTGTGTGTGTGTGTTAGCTTATGTGCTACTCTACTGTCTGGGTCTTGCTATGCTTTTCTCATATTCCACATAATTAAGTAAGGACATCTGATTGAATTTTCCTACCCAGTACAGAGGGTACAAAGATTTTTTAAAAATGTTTTCCTTTATAGGGGAAGAAAAACTTATACCTTCTGAGGTTCTGTGGCAGGGCCTGAGAATTAAGCCAACATAAGACAAATTAATAGGAGAAAAGCATATGTTCTATTTAATATTTTTACATTCACACAGGAGCACCTATAATGAAAAGGAAGATCCAAAGAAGTCTTTTAGGCCCAAAAGTTTCATATCTTTTTAAATGAGGAACAACAAGTTGTGAGGATGTGACAAGGGGCTTGGGCTTGGGGAAGTAAATTGTGAGACAGTGACTAGGAAATATGTGGGGAAACTAATGGAAGGTAAGAATTATTTTCGTAAGTTTGTTCCGACAGGTACATTTAAGTGTTGACTCACAGTCTCCAGGATAAGAATGGTTTTCTATTCTGAGAAAGGAGGTCAGAGAGCCCTTCCTGCCTCTGCAGTTTCTCAGATACCTTCCACTCAAAATAAGCAATATGCCTAAGTGGCACTGCTTTGGAGGAGCATGTTCTGAACCCCTTCAATTCTGACCCAGTGCATGAAATTTATGCACGGGTAGGGTCCCTAGGACTGGCCAGTGATCATGGCCAATCCAGGCCTTCTGGCTGCTGGCCAGGGCCTTCCTTCTGGCTGCCGGCCAGGGCCTTCCTTTGTTCCATGCTGCCCCTTGTGGTCAGCACAAGTCATAGCGAGCAATCGAACTCCAGGTCTCCCAGTCGAACTCTGGAGGGGACACTTTGCATATTAGCTTTATATATATGTAATTTAAATAATATACAGGTAGAATACATACTTTTAAAATTATTTATTGAGCACCTACTCTGTACTAGGCATTGTCTATAGCCTGATCGCTTGATTGGGGCCTGCTGGCCAACCTCTTGGTCCCTTCCCCCAGCCGGCAGACTCCAATCACCCGATGGGGAACCACGGTGGGTGGCAGAGGATGAAGGCAGCACCAGGCCAAGTCCCCCACCCTGCCAGTCACCCCACACACAGAGGGATGGGCTGGCAAGTGGGCGGGAATGGCCAACCTCTCATTCTTCCCCCGGGCCAGCAGGCTCCAATATCCGGATGGTGAATGGGGAACTGGGGGTGGGTGGTGGTGGTGGGGCAGCTGCTGGCAGCCAGGGAAGATGGCCCTGATTGCAGACCAGGCCTAGGCACTGTACCCATGCATGAATTTCGTGCACAGGGCCTCTAGTGTGATATAATCTAAAAGACAGTCATTGATGACTTATCCCCCATTTCCCTGACTCCTTCCAGACATAAGGTCACTTTCAAGGATAGCGTTAGGGTTGCCAAAGGAGAAACACATGAGGCCAAAGTGGTAAAGGATTATAAATTTATCAGGTCATCTGGATACCAGAGGGGTTGAGCCCCAAAATGGCACCAGCATGCAGGGACAGGGAGTCAGATTTTTAAAGGACTCTAGGCAGAGCATTCCCTGGGCAGATCCTGATCCTAGGAAGGTCCAGAGGGGAATGATAATCATCTTAGCAAGTGGAATGTGGTCTAAGCAAAAGGGAATGTCAGTTGTGAAGTGGTCTAAAGTCAGTTCCCAGGGGAGTGGGTGTCGATTCAATTATTTGATCAGACCTAACAAGTAGCATACCCCGGGCTTCCTGATAACACCAACTGTGCTCAGGGATGGCATAGTCTCAGGGGGTCATGGGAGAATCTCTTGGTGCTGCCACCCACAATGACCACACTTGGTGTGCCAGCCAAACGTGCCATAGACCCTATCATTTGCTTCAACATGTACCAAGTTGTAGCTGCAATTGGGGAATTGGAGGATAAGAGAAAAATTAAAGGTTAGGGGGGTGTGAATCAGTGCCTCCTTTCATTCTTAAAGTGTAAATTATATGGAAATCTTATCCAGAAACCTCATTCTTTTCTATTTTTAATTTCATTTTCTCATTGTATTTTTGGTAAGTACTTGTGGTTCTGTGATTGTTTATAAATGTTCTGTTGAACATCTAGATCCCAGAACTCACTATAGATATTGAGATGCAATAGGTCTGAAGTAGGATCCAGGAATCTGCATTTCAACATGTTTACTCCAGGGTTCTGACCCAAGAGTTTCACAGACACCCTTGGAGGAGAGCATGGCTTGCCACAGAGGGGCAGTGCGTTCCCAAAGGCTGGGTGTAGCAGCAGCAAGAATCCTGGACCTGAGTGAGGGTCCAAGTACGTGAGGAAGAGGAAAAATGTAAACCTAAAAAGGATGGAGCCGGAACCAGCTGCTCAAATGCCTGTTAATCCCTGCCTTGGGTTTGCAAGGCCTCTGAATAGGATAGATACCATTGATCTGATGTGTGGCATACATGTTACCTTACTTATTACCAAGTGTCTCTAAATATCAACTACACGCCCAATAGCAAACACATCGATCGGGTGGCATTTCTTCCTGAAGTTCAGGTCAGTATGGTTTGAGGACCTGAGGTCTAGTCTGCTATACTTCTGTCCCTGACTGTAGGTAGACAGTGGTACTTTCTTCAAGCCATTGTGTGTCTCTCTAAAGCTGCTAAACTAAATCCCATTTAAGAGTAGAAGTGTGTTGTGTAGGTATGATGTTTGTGTGTGGCATCTATAAAACAGCACATACATATGCGATGGCAGTTGAAGAGTATATTTCCAAAAAATCCAGAAATGATACTGAAAAAGATTCTTTTCTGGACTAAACTTTAGTTAGGCTCCATACCTTTCTTAAACCCCAGATATGTCCACTTCCTTGTAAATTCTAGTTTTCTCAAGAACCCTGCTAAGTCAGTTTTAGTAAGAGTCATTCATCTGCATTTCTTTCTTTTTTTAAATATTTTTATAGATTTCAGAGGGTAAAGGAGAGAGAGCATGCACGTGCGTGCGAGAGAGAGAGAGAGAGAGAGAGAAAGAGAGAGAGAAAGAGAGAGAGAGGAACATCAATGGTGAGAGAGAATCATTGATCAGCTGCTTCCTGCATGCCCCACATTGGGGATCAAGCCCACAACCCAGGCATGTGCCCTGACCGGGAATCAAACAGTGACTCCCTGGTTCATAGGTTGACGCTCAACCACTGAGCCATGCTTGCCAGGCAATCCTGCATTTCTTACTGCCTTCAATATCTAGTCCAGTTCCTCATCCTCCACCATATCCCTGATTGTCTTATCTGAAGATTCTTTTACCTCAGTGTAGCCAGAATAGCCCTAATCTTGATGTTTCCTCTTAATTTTCTATGCCCTGACCCCTGACCCTGTACCTTGGCTATAAATTCCCCCTTACTTCTGTGATTTTCAGAATTGTGCCTCGTTCTGTACTGAGGATCTCCTCCCCTATTGCAATAGTCCTGAATAAAATCTGCTTTCGCTGCTTTAACTTTTTTCCAGGTCTAGTTTTTCTTTGATAATTCTGTTATTTACATTGAGATAATATGGGTAATATTATATAATATCTATAAAATGGGGGTGAGCCAAAATATTTATTTAATCTCAACAGGTTGGAAATATAAAACTTCATTGTGTATTTGAGTACATAAATGTCTACTGTATATTTTCATTTAATGTCAACAGATTGGAAATTAAAAACCTGGTTGTGAATTTACATAAATACACATTATAGATTTTGATTTAGGAAGGACATATTTCTCTGAGATCTGAGAACATCTTGGTTTTTTTGTTTGTTTGTTTATTTGTTTAAAAAACAAAACAAACCAAAAAAATCAAACCATCTGCCATGCACAAGAGAAAATATTCCTAGTTGGGTTGATTTTCATTAGTTTAAAGACATTGTGCTAAATATTTTTTCAACCATAACAGCTACAGGAATATTTTTTATTTTTCCAAAGGGCCCGTTTAGAATATGCCTTGACTGTTGAGTGCCCGGATGGTGCAAAAAAGAAGCAAGAAGCTGCCCCTGGAGTTGGGTGTCACTCAGTGTCCCCACATGCCTGCAACGTGTTTCTACATTAATAGAAAAAGAAAGCTAAACTGACCAGTGATATTTGTTAAATGTCAGCATTTGAAAAGAACAACAAAAGCAGATGTAAGTGAAATTTAAAAAGTTCTGGAAGTAGCAGTGAGACACTGCAGAAAGGAGAGCACTGAGGGGGGTCCTCTCTCCTCCATTTACTGGGTGTGAAAACGTCACATCTTGGAGGAGGAAAGATGAGTAAAATTATGTGTTTTGTGCTTTATTGTGTAATGTTTCAGAGCTTTGTCCATGATTGGGGATGATGATGGCTATATATGGTTGTTGGAGGAAAGTCCCAAAAGTCTAAATTCAGGATTGATTCTGAAGAACTGACACTCACAGCCTTATTCAAATTCATAAGAGCTTTAAAAGGAGAAACTTACATGCACAGGCAAAGCAGCTGCTGCCAGTGATGGCTGGCCGGGAGGAATCTACACTCCTCCCAGGACAGGATTCCTTTTTACAGGTTTTACTATCTACACTAATAAAAGAGAAACATGCAAATTGGTGTCACTCCGCTACCCTTCCCATTGGCTAATCAGCATATCCTTATGCAAATTAACTGTCAGCCAAGAATTCAAATTCATAAGAGCTTTAATAGGAGAAACTTACATGCACGGCAAAGCAGCTGCTGCCAGTGGTGGCTGGCCGGGAGGAATCTACACTCCTCCCAGGACAGGATTTCTTTTTACAGGTTTTACTATCTATAATAATAAAAGTTATTATTATAGACTGGACATCCTTCAGGGTGACCTTCCAGATGAATCCTGGGTCTCAGGTGCCTGGTGGTGGCTGGAGGGAAGCCTGGGTCCTGGGTGCCTGCCAGTGGCCAGAGAGAAGCTGGTGCCGGCAGCCAAGGGAAGGAAGGCCTACTCTTGCACGAATTTCGTGCATCGGGCCTCTAGTAGGTTAATAGTAAAACCATATGGTGGGTAGTCATGCAGACCACCAGAAAGAACAATGCATTCCTCAATTAACAGGTAACATCAGGCAGTTATCACACTCTGTGCATTCATTAGCCTCCTTCCTGGGGGCATGACATTTATCGTTGGGCAGCATTCGGCTTTCTGGGTAGTCAGCCAAGCCTGAGGCTACAGAGAGTTAAACAGTCACAGAGAATTAAACGGAGTCCACCATTTCCCAGACGCCTTTGTTGCTGGAGCCTATCTTAAATGTGAGTTCCCCTATATTGTTGTCCCAGAGGAGCAAGCTCAACCACATGGGGGACTATTTATAAAAGCAGCTGATTCTAGCACAAAACTTTGGGGTTGGAATTCCTGATTCCCCCAAGGAGAAGGAAGGAGAGAGCTGAGGGAGCAGCAATCTGCATGTGGAAGGTGCTGAGCAACCTCCTGAGTCCAGGTCTCGGGGTCTGCAATCTTGGACCTGTATTCCTGGCCCCACTGTCTCTAGCTGGGTGATCATAGAAACTTGAAAACTCTTTGATTTTCTAAACTTCATATCTATGAAGTGGGGGTGAGTCAAAATATTTACTTCTCAACAGTGTTATTAGGATGAAGAAGTAGCATCTAAACTGGCTAGACAAGGGCCTGGTGTTCGCAGCACTCAGCACCTGCTGAATGTTGTTAATGTAATTCTCCGGGCAGAACACAAGATGACAATCAACAGCAGTGCGTGCACTTCATTAACTAAGAACTCTTTTCACGGAACGTACTCTGAAATTTTCTCTTTCGATTTCTGAGGCTTTTATAATTATGATCAAAATGCCCACTAGTGACCCCTTTTAAGCCTTTTCTTTTTAATCCTTTGTTAAGAGAGTAGATTCAATTAACTTCTCTCTCCAGCAGATTTTCTAAAGAATATTTTGAAGCATAGTTTTCCCAGAGAAAACTATTGTG
>NW_005358043.1:5420642-5425770 GCF_000412655.1 Myotis brandtii
TTATCTCCCGAGGGGTCCCAGACTGTGAGAGGGCACAGGCTGGGCTGGGGGACCCCCCTCCCCCCAGAGTGCACAAATTTTTGTGTACCGGGCCTCTAGTCTATAATAATAAATGTTATTATTATTATAGACTGGACATCCTTCAGGACGACCTTCCGGATGAAGCCGGGGCTGTGAGGGAAGCCTGGGTCCTGGGTGCCTGCCAGTGGCCAGAGAGAAGTCGATACCAGCAGCCGGGGGAAGGAAGGCCTACTCTTGCATGAATTTCATGCATTGGGCCTCTAGTAGGTTAACAGTAAAACCATATGGTGGGTAGTCATGCAGACCACCAGGAAGAACAACGCATTCCTCAATTAACAGGTAACATCAGGCAGTTATCACACTCTGTGCATTCATTAGCCTCCTTCCTGGGGGCATGGCATTTATCGTTGGGCAGCATTCGCCTTTCTGGGTAGTCAGCCAAGCCTGAGGCTACAGAGAGTTAAACAGTCATAGAGAATTAAACAGAGTCCACCATTTCCCAGACGCCTTTGCTGCTGGAGCCTATCTCTAATGTGAGATCCCCTCAGCGGTTCTCAACCTGTGGGTCACGACCCCTTTGGGGGTCGAATGACCCTTTCACAGGGTTCGCCTAAGACCATTGGAAAACACATATATAATTACATATTGTTTTTGTGGTTAATCACTATGCTTTAATTATGTTCAATTTGTAACAATGAAATTGGGAGTCACCACAACATGAGGAACTGTATTAAAGGGTCGCGGCATTAGGAAGGTTGAGAACCACTGCCCTATATTGTTGTCCCAGAGGAGCAAGCTCAACCGCATGGGGGGCTATTTATAAAAGCAGCTGATTCTAGCACAAAACTTTGGGGTTGGAATTCCTGATTCCCCCAAGGAGAAGGAAGGAGAGAGCTGAGGGAGCAGCAATCTGCATGTGGAAGGTGCTGAGCAACCTCCTGAGTCCAGGTCTCGGGGTCTGCAATCTTGGACCTGTATTCCTGGCCCCACTGTCTCTAGCTGGTTGACTGTAGGCAAGAAACTTGAAAACTCTTTGATTTTCTAAACTTCATATCTATGAAGTGGGGGTGAGTCAAAATATTTACTTCTCAACAGTGTTATTAGGATGAAGAAGTAGCATCTAAACTGGCTAGACAAGGGCCTGGTGTTCGCAGCACTCAGCACCTGCTGAATGTTGTTAATGTAATTCTCCGGGCAGAACACAAGATGACAATCAACAGCAGTGCGTGCACTTCATTAACTAAGAACTCTTTTCACGGAACGTACTCTGAAATTTTCTCTTTCGATTTCTGAGGCTTTTATAATTATGATCAAAATGCCCACTAGTGACCCCTTTTAAGCCTTTTCTTTTTAATCCTTTGTTAAGAGAGTAGATTCAATTAACTTCTCTCTCCAGCAGATTTTCTAAAGAATATTTTGAAGCATAGTTTTCCCAGAGAAAACTATTGGTGGGGGGCAGGGGTTTCAATAGTCAAAGAAAGTTTGGGAAACTCTAGATTAAATTATTTTTGAAGACGTTCAAAAAATCTTATTGATTTATTACTTTTTAATTAATGATGGTAAATAATTAGTTAATCGGTATTAATAAATACCCATTTCGTGTTTATTCTGTGTCAGGCACTGTTGTAAGTGCTTTATAAATACTAACGTAACTAATCCTATGAGGTAGAAGATATCCTCATTTTAGCAATAACAAAACAGAGAGGTTAAGTACATGGCCTAAGGTCTCCCAGCTAAGAAAAGGAGAGCTGATGCTCTGGTTCCCAGACTCTGCTTTGAACTAATGGCAGTTTGAAGCTCCAAATGGGAGCCTGACTCACCTGTGTACTTTCTGATTCTGTAATTCCCTACACTTATTTGGCCGTAGAACCCACATTTTTGCAGAACATCTATGGTTCTAATTTTCTCCTTAATTCACCAATTCACGGATCTCAATGGAGGGAAGAAATTGATATTTTTTGAACAGCTGCTCTATGCCAAGAATTAGTGCTGGCGCTTTGCTCTCAACAGTGATAGGTCATCAGGACATGAGCAAAGCTTTGACCTGGAAAAGATGAACTGTCCTTGTATTTGATTAATAAAGTCTGTATGATATGAACTCGCTAGGTAGCTCATCCTACCTGCTGGATTTTCCCATCCATCAGACACAACTATTTATGCTATCAGCCAGCATGAAGTAAACTAGGTGTTAGTATCATAAACAACAATCTCACATTAGATCACAGATCATTTCTAAAAGAGCAGAGCCCACCATTGAACTGAGGGGTTTGCATTAATAGAGCCCAGTGTTCCGACCTTCTCCAGAGATGATTCATCTCCCTGCTCAGGCCCTACCCACTCAATCACATCAGATGTTTCTCCTCCAAAGCCCTCCCACCACCTGACAAAGCAAGGCTGATTGTTCTAGAAGCCGCCCGTCTTTGTAAAGAGACCTTTCTATCTGGAGCTGGGAATTTTACGCTGAAGCATAGGACAGAATAAAGTCAAAATCAGAAAGTTAAATAAAATGCACATACAATTTAAATTTACTGAACTGTGTTCTTTTATAGCCACCTGGACAGCTGTAAAATATGAAGGCATCTCTGAAGCAGAGCGTTTGACTGATTTAAGATAACCTAGCTGAACACAGAGGTGGGAAAATGGAAAAATCATCAGGACTCCCATCGTTGTTAATCCTTCAGACAAAGCCATCATTCATCTCTAAGCAAATAAATTATTTTTTATAACTAATTTGTGTTTTGTGTCGTCTACTTTATTTAAATATGGTTGCTAGTGACGATTGAGCAAATAAATCTTCAAATATTCTGAAATACATAAGCTAAATATATGTTTCACTATGCATCATTTATATATCTCTTTAAAACTGAAAATAATTCAGTTTCTTTTGTTCTTTTTTACATAAAACAAAGCAGGATGTTCTCTAAATGTGATTGAATTGAATTGTAATTTTTATCCAACTACAGCTGAAGCTACCGTACCAGCTTTTAAGGCATTCCTAAGAGAATAGTAAAAACAAAACAAAACCAAAAAAACCCAGATAGTTCATTTTTTTGGAAAAAGGTTGCCTTTGAGAAATACTTTCCAATGCTAATATGTCAAGAATTAATAGAGGCAAATTTTCCATAAAGCTGTATAACTCAAGGAAAATGTTTTTATAAGAAAAAAAATGGTTATACAGAACCACCGGGCTTTGATATTTGATACCAAACTTGGTGTTCACACACTTATTTAGTTAAAAGAAACTCTTTCCTCCCTTTCTTTGGAAACTCATGGCCATGGACCGAGTAATTTTTTTCTGGCTATATCTTATTACCAAGCTAGTAATAAATGTATGCATGTTTTTCAAAATTTTCTTTTTTTTCTTTTTTCATCTCGCTGTCCTGCATCTTTGCCTGTCCCCTGTTCAACAACGGTTCTGCCCTACGCTCATAGCTTTACATCATGAGTGTGGCAGAGCAGAAAAAAAAAGTTAAGAAGTAAAACACTTCCCGTTCCAATTTTGTCTTCCAGAGCCTGAGCACCAGGGTCATTTAGGTGATTTTCACAGTGAGATAAAAAGGACAGAATTCCTCATAGCGGATAGCCACTGAATTTGGCCAGAAACACTAGGAAACTTCACCAATCTAGAAAGAGATTTCCCTTGGCTGGGTAGTGGATAAGAGAGTGGTGATTCAGAGCTTGTCAGAGTCAGGAGACCAGGGTAAATGACTGCATGCTACATCCAAGAAAAAGCCAACCATCCCCCAAGCACACCAGTCTGGGAGCCATTAGCAGCCTGGAAAAAATCTAAAGAAAAGATCATCTTGAAAGACACTGGGGAGTGCCCAGGCTATGAGTTCTTGGTCCACAGAACTGCCCCCTCCACTGATCCCACCCTTCTCTTGAGCAACCCTACCTATGGCTCTGCCCGGGGGCATGCCAAGTGCCCTTCCTGTCAGAACCAATAGCAGACAGCAGCTTGCCCAGGGAAAGCCAAACAGTACATTCATTCATCCATTTTAATCAAGTCAACAGCTATATATTGAACACCTCCTATTGCTGGGCATTCTTGTAGGCACTAAGCAGAGATAAAAATGACTGCCTCCTCTTATGGCTTTTCCATTCTCCTGGGAGACCAACAATAAACAAATAATATAAAACATGTCAGGTAGCCATAAGTGTTGCTATGAAGGATAACAGGTGTTGGGGATCAGAGCGAGAAGGGAGAAGATTGTAAATATGGCCTAGTCAGGGAAGGTGGCTGTGAGGAAATGACTTTTGAGTAGAGACCTGATTGCAGAGAGAGACAGAGAGAGGAGGGGGGTCTGGAGGAGGAGAAAGAGTGTTCAGGGCAGATTGGACAGTGAGTGCTGTGTAAAGGCTGAGCCTGAGCATGGTGGGCCTGTGGGACGGACAGTGAGGAGACGAGTGTGCTGGAGAAAGAGGGTCAGGCAGCGGCTAGATTGTGAAGAGAACTCATTGGAGGGTGGAGAACACAGAGGTGACATTTAATAGGCCACTTTGGACTGTGAATCTCCAGGACAAGAATGTCACAGGCAATGTTTACAGTACATTTAAGTGACCAGGTAAGAAGCACAAAGTAGCTCTTGAGTCCTACTGAGCTCAAGTTGAGGCATGCTGAGTTGGGCTTGCTGCTTGAGGGCACGTAGTGTAAGTTCCTGCCTGGGAGTCTCAAAGTGAGATTTGTGTATGTGTGTTTTAGAATGCATTTCATTTTAGTAACAAGATGTAGCACGGAAAATTAAAAAGACACTATATGTAAGATCACTCAAAAAGCACATTTGACTCTGCTGGCTTAGCTCAGTGGTTGAGCATCTACCTATGAACCAGGAAGTCACGGTTTGTTTCCCTGTCATGGCACATGACTGGGTTGCGGGCACCATCCCCAGTGTGGGGTGTGCAGGAGGCAGCTGATCAGTGATTCTTTCTCATCATTGATGTTTCTATCTTTCTCTCCCTCTCCCTTCCTCTCTGAAATCAATAAAAATATATTTAAAATAAATAAATAAATAAAATAAAGAAGCACATATGATACTTATATGCTAGACATTAGCTGGTGTAATTATCCAGAATTTTATAGTATCCTATATAATAAAAGAGAAACATG
>NW_005358043.1:5426491-5464545 GCF_000412655.1 Myotis brandtii
AGCAGGTGGACATCCCCCGAGGGGTCCCAGACTGCGAGAGGGCACAGCTCAGGCTGAAGGACCCCCCCCCTCCCCGAGTGCACAAATTTTTGTGCTCCGGGCCTCTAGTAGCATTATAAATATGTTAATAGCATACATTAACAAAGTGTACAGAATTGATTTAAAAAACTACAAGTCTCTAAAAATACACATTTCACAAATGAAGACCATTTTATATAATTTCAGAATGCAAGCAAAGTTAATGTTATTTATTATCATTTTAACAAGAATTTAAAATACTGTCAGAATTATTACTATTATTTTTAAATATTTTATTGATTTTTTACAGAAAAGAAGGTTGAGGGATAGAGAGTTAGAAACATCGATGAAAGAGAAGCATCGATCAGCTGCCTCCTGCACACCTCCTACTGGGGATGTGCCTGCAAACAAGGTACATGCCCTTGACCAGAATCGAACCTGGGACCCTTGAGTCCGCAGGCTGACGCTCTATCCACTGAGCCAAACCAGTGAATTCTTTTTTATGTGTTGGTTTTGGGTGTACAACTTAATGATTAGACAAACACATACTTTACATAGTTTTCCTTTTGACATTTCTAGCACCCCATTAGGCACCACAAATAGTTATCACCATATTATTGTTAACATTTCATACACTTGCTTATTCCTTCGTGACTATTTTGTAAAAAGCAAATTGTGTTTCTTAGTCTCTTTACCTGTTTCACCCAGTGTCCCAACCCCTCTCTCCTCTGGCATCCATCGGTTTTCTCTCTGTATCTTTGACTCTGTTTCACTTTTGTTTATTCATTTATTTTGTCCTTTAGATTCCACATATAAGTTTAATTATATGGTATTTGTTTTTGTCTGACTTATTTCACTTAGCATTGTACTGTTTAGGTCCATCCATGCTGTCGTGAATGGTAAGATTTCTTTCTTTTTTATGGTCAAGTAATATTTCAGTGAGATATTTTAATGGGTAGCTATATGGTACAGATTATTGGGAAGGCTATGTGGTAAAGTGTAAACAAAATTCCACTACTGGTATTTTTTAAAGTCTCTAAATTGGGAGACCCAAAATTTTGGAAGGAAGGAGTTCCAGCCTGAGTTTTCACCTAGATAAATCTTCCAGGCTTTTGGAGAAGATGAGAGTCATAGTTACTCCTTTTTTTTATTCCCTTCAGCTGTTGCTTGAATCGCATAATCAATATATATAAAAGGCTAAGTGTCCTTCCATCACACCAGTAGCTATGAGTGTCACCAGGGGGCAGACACTCAACACAGGAGCTGCAATGATGCACACTGGCCATTTAAAAATAAACAGCACCAGGGACCTGGTGCCAACAAACCAACACTCAGCTTCCCCCAAATGGAACACAAGCCCCGCCACCACCCTGGAGCAACACCCCACCAAACTGCAGCAAATGTTGCCAAGACCCCATGGCGCAAAATGCAGCCCACAGCCCAGCTCAGACTGGAAACCATGGCTGTGGGAGCCAGGTAATGACATCACATAGCAGCGCCTGGCTTCCTCTCCCTAGCTACTAGCCTCCTTGGAGTTTCTTCAGCCCAGGAACCCAACTTGCTTTATAGCCAGGTGCAAACATTTTACAGTTTAACCAAATGTTTTTGAAGCAGTTTTCCATGCCTCATCTCATTTGATCCTCATAGAAGTCCTAGAGTAGGTAGTAGGAGACTTGATAGAATCCTACTTTCTTTTCATTAGCAAGATTCGAATAGTGATATTAAAATATTTTATTGAATTTTTACAGAGAAGAAGGGAGAGGGATAGAGAGTTAGAAACATCGATGAGAGAGATCGATCAGCTGCCTCCTGCACAGCCCCCAGTAGGGATGTGCCCGCAACCCAGGTACATGCCCTTGACCGGAACTGAACCTGGGACCCTTGAGTCCGCAGGCCGACGCTCTATCCACTGAGCCAAACCGGTTCGGCAGTTAATTTCATTTTTTTAAAATTAATTCTCACCTAGGATATTTTTTCATTAGTTTTTAGAGAGAATGGAAAAGAGGGGGAGGGACAGAAAAAAAAAATCCATGTGAGAGAGACACGTCAATTGGTTGCCTCCCAAGGATCCAACCTGCAACCGAAGTACATGCCCTTGACTGGAATAGAACCCAGGACCCTTCAGTCCATGGGCTAATACTCTATCAATTGAGCCAAATTTACTAGGGCTAGCATTGATTAATTTCTGACATAGAAAATGCAGTACCAGTGTGTGCATACCTAATGTTTGAGACGAGTTGATAAATTCCCAGATAGTTAGAGGCTCAATTCCTTTCTAACTTCTAGATTTGGATGTAATCCCATTAAATGCTGGTTTAGAACCTCTTACTTTTACTTCATAGCTCTTATCATAGTTTTGTTCATATATTTATGTATATGATGGTTTTTTAAAAAAAATAATTTGTTTAATAGCTTCCCCTGCTTTTAGACTATATATTGCACCAGAGTAGGGGCTGGTCCTTTCTTGATTATCATTTTATCCATATGCTGTCATCAGTTCTAAAATGTAGTAATATAATCAAATAAAATATGGCCCAGTCTATTAACTTTTTGAACCTTTGCTTTCTCCTGATACCTATTTTATAGAATTAGAGACAATGTATATAAATTATTAGCACAATGCCTTGCACACAGTAGGTACTCAATAAATGGTAATTATTAGTTTTATTGTTATGATAAAGGACTTTTTCTTGTTTTCCTCAATTAATGAAGTATTATGAAGACTTTCATGTGTCATTAAATATACTTTGGCATCATTATTTTCCTGGGCTAAAATATCCACTTTTTATTAGACTCTTAATATTTTGAATAATTTTCCTTCTTCAAAATGCAATTTTCTCCAGTTGTTCACTAATATAAATAACCATGTAATAAACATCTGTGTTTATACAATTTCTGCTTATTTCTTTAGGGTGGATTCCTAGAAGAAGAAACGCTGGTGTTCAGTATATAGACTATGTATAGAAATCTCTTTTATATAATACTAGAGGCCCAGTGCATGAAATTTGTGCACTGAGGAGGGGGGTGTCCCTCAGCCCAGCCTGCACCCTCTCCAATCTGGGATCCCTCTCATAATCCAGGACTGCTGGCTCTCAACAGCTCACCTACCTGCCTGCCTGATTGTCCCTAACTACTTTTGCCTACCAGCCTGATCACCCCCTAACTACTCCACTGCCAGCCTGATCTCCCCCAACTGCCCCCCCTGCCGGCCTTATCGCCCCCAACTGCCCTCCCCTGCTGGCCCCGTCACCCCCAACTGCCCTCCCCTGCCAGCCTGGTTGCCCCCAACTGCCCTCCCCTGCTGGCCCGGTCACCCCTAATTGCCCTCCCCTGCCGGCCCGATCGCCCACAACTATCCTCCCCTGCTAGTCTGATCGCCCACGACTGCCCTCCCCTGCTGGCCTGATCGCCCACAACTGCCCTTCCTGCTGCGACATGCCTCCTCCACGCAAGGCAGCAGAGACATGGGGACCGGCCTCCTCCGTGCCACACAGAGCTGCAGGACCACCAGGCCTCACCGCGTGGAGTGGCCGCTGGGCCCTGCCTCCACTGTGTGCGCAGCCATCTTGTGACAGCCATCTTGTGACGGCCGTCTTGTGATGACGTGAGGGCATGACGCCACCTAGGCTATTATTAGTATAGATAAGCTATTAAATAGCTTTCCAGAAAGTTCGACCCAGTTATTTTTCCAATTACGGTATAAATTGGTAAACCACTTCACTGTATTCTTGACAACATCAAGTGTTTATTTTTCTTCTTAATCTAATAGTCAAAATGGTATCTTATTGTTGTTTTAATATGTGACTTTGATTGCCAGTGATTTTGAACATTTCTATGTCCTCAAAACACTTGGTTCACTGGCCCCTTAGACTCCATTTCGCTGCTCTTCCTTCTATTCAGCTGACTTCTTCTCAGTCTCCTCTGCTGTTTGCTCCTCAGCAACCCAACTTCTTCCTGCCAGTCACTGGGCTGCATTTTTTTCTACATTCACTTCTTGGATGATCTCACTGGTCTCCTGGCCTCAAATAGCACGTTTACGTCAGACACTCCGGCATTCACGTCTCTAATCCAGGCATCTCTCTTGGACTTCAGACCCATAAATCCATTTTCTGTTAAACATCTTAACTTAGATGTCTCGTAAAAGAAGTAAAATGACATTTCAAACACAAGCTATTCTATACTGAGCTTCTAATGTTTTCCTACAAACCCGTTCTTTTTCAGTTTTGCTAATCTCTGTTAATGGCAACTCCATTCTTCCAGACTTCTGGCCCCAAACCCTGGACTTCGGCCCTCTTACTGTCACATCCCATATCTAACCCATTAGCAAGCCCTATTGGCTCCTCCTCCAAATATAGCTATAATCTGAACAATTCTCAATATCTTCACTGTTTCATTGTAATGTGGTTTTCTTTTTAATGCCATCTTGACCCAGTTTTGAGACACAGACTAGCTCAAGGCTAGTGTGTTTCCCTTCTGAAGCAGCCAATTAAGGATTAAGTCCACACTTTAACCACTTCCCTTTTTGGCCTCTTGCACCCATGATCACTAGGCGCCCACCCGAATCACCTCTCAGACAGGTAGCAACCGCTTCAATGCTCTGGAGTCTGCGAAATTATTTAAGTTAGCCAATCCACAGGGGCCCCCATGGAAACCTAACCGACCTCCCCTCAAACAAAGAAATGAAATACAAACAGGTCAAAATAATTTTTAAATAAAACTCAGAAGGCTTACTTGATTTTTCTGTAAAACCAGAAATAAATGAATAAAGTAATGTCAACCCTTGAACAAAATGGGTTTGAATGGCATGGGTCCACTTATACACAAACTTTTTTTCAGTAAATAAAGCCAGTACTATAAATGTACTTTTTCTCCCCTATGTTTTTCTTAATAGCATTTTTTCTAGCTTACCTTATTGAAAGGATACAGTATATAATACATTTTACATACAAAATATGTGTTAACCAACTGTTTATATTATTGATAAGGCTTCTGGTCCACAGTAGACTATTAGCAGTTATGTTTTGGGGGAGACAAAAGTTACATGTGAATTTTTGACTGACACTGCATTGTTCAGGGTCAAGTGTGTGTGTGTGTGTGTGTGTGTGTGTGTGTGTGTGTGTGTGTAGGCACCTCTTTAAATTCTATAACCAAATGTTCTTAATACAGATTTCTTGTTGTGTTTTGGTATTTATTTATTATTTAATCCTCACCTAAGGATATGTTTTTATTGATTTTAGAAAGAGAGAGGAAGGGAAAGAGAGAACCTTCAATAGGCTGTCTTCCATAACACACTGACCAGGGATCAAACCCGAAACCCAGATATAAGACCCCACCTGTATACAACCTTTTGGTATAAGGATAACACTCCAACCAACTGAGCCACCCGGCCAGAGCTAATTTTTTATTATTTATTGCTAAGGTGTAAACCTCCTTTTCATTCTGATAAATGTCTCAGAATGGATAAAGAATAGGCTGACAAAGATAGTGGGGAGAAATGGACTTGCAGGGAGAATGAGTAAGATAGATGATGCTAAGGAAAGTAGCTTTCCTCCTGTGAAATTCTAGTTTGAACTACTTATGTCTCAATCTGCTCTTTCAGTGCATTGCTCCCCTCTGCTTTTTTGTTTTACATTTATCTTAAGGACCAAGACAGAATATTTTGCTACCGAAATCAATGCATCTTTCATGAACAATAATGATGGCATAACTAACTTTTATTGAGTGTTCTGGCATAACGCAACACATATTTTAGTTCATTTATATGCCACAATAACCCTAAAAAGTCTACTATTTCAATCCTCATTTTATCAATCAAAAAACCCAGGCTTTGAGAGGTCAGTTGCGACGGAGTTCATCTCCTTGCTACATGGGTAGTTGTCAGATGGCCTAATATTTCGTGTTATTGGCAGAAAGAGAAAACTTATCTCAGGAACTGACATGTGTAAACTTGAGAGCAGCTGCCCCTGAGGAAGCTCTTGATGATAAGGGGATCCTGGTTGGACATTTATCAGAAGGGCAAAAGCAATCACCACTGGACCTTCTGTCCTGTTTAGGGGGAACGGAATGTTCCCCTGCCTTTCTCTGAGCCCTGACTGCCAGCCGGGTCAGCTCTTGGTTTTGATTTTATGTCAAAGAAATCAAACTGACTGCAGCAATCTGTGTGAAGGAAAGGGACTCCCACCCCAGAGCCTCAATAAATCTTATCAAGGCACAGCGTAGAACAATAGAAAAGCCACATGATTGCCCTCCCTCCATGGACACCCCCAGCTGCCACTTCATTGTGTTCTGTGCGCCTGGGGAGTCTCCTGTGATGTTGAAGCCCTCCTTCTCACTTTTCTCTCTAACAGCAGTGCACCTTTCTTATTTGCTGGACTACTGCTTACCCCGCTGAGATCTCTGGTCTTATTCAAATAACAAACATTTCCTCAAAAGAATGACATCTAATTAAATTCCAAATGACAGCGTTTTACAAAAAGGATGTTTCATTTTTTTGCAAGTCACTAATTCTGTTCCTTCTGATGTGCTCTTGCTTGTTCAGTCTCTCACTTCAAGGCATTCTGACACAGATTTCAAACATTCTAGAAGGAAATAAAATGCAAGGTCCTATGGCATTTAGAATAATTTATGCATCTCATCCTCTAGGCTAACAGCCAAAGTGTAGTTGGAGAAATTTCCTTCACATTCTATTAAGGCTCACGCCACAATAAATCCTTTCGGAATGAAATCTAAATTGCAATTGTACAGAGAAATCTGGGGAGAAAAATAGGCTGGTGTTATTCTGCACCCCCCAAATGTTTGTAAAGTTCACTGAAAATAAAATTGTCAGGAGAATATCTGGTAGAAGTTCAAACATTCCAAGTAAAGTTTGTTGCAGTTGGTAAGAGGAATGCACATTAAAAAAGGGTCAATTAACATTTATCATGTGATGCTGTCGTGAATGAAGTGTATTTACTCTGGGCAGCCAAGTACATTCTGTGTATCTTCAAAGTGATGGGAATCAGAAAATAATAAGCCAGTCACGAGGTGGAGGTTGAGGCTCCTACATGGCCTAGAGTTGCAGACTCTAAGGGACTTTCATTGGTTTTCTCTTTTGGACACACTTTTGAAATGTTCAAAAACTATAAATGCCCTACATTTAGCGTTGAAGAGGCACATGTGTAGGAGATGTTTCTTAAAGTGGCCACTGGGTGCATCAGGGAAATCAGCATCAGCTAAGGAAGTAGTTTCCTGTTGGCAATCCTGTCTTTTCTCTACTTTTGCGCTCTCGTCTACCCTGCCTCTGTTGATGCTACAGCCCATGGTAGTGGGGTGCAGGCATGAAATCTGGCTGCCTGTAACTAGGAGGCATGCAGGAGGCAAATGTTTGGTTCTGTTCCTATAAGCTCCTTACATCTCCAGAGCACGCTCTCATAATGAGAATGCACTTGAACTCATGGTCATGATATTTAAAAGCAGAGTCAGGCTTATGGGAACCAATTGGCTTCACGACTGACATCTTAATAGCTTCCCTGTTGACTATGTCATGTGTAACTTCTTCCTTGGAGAGCTCTGGAAAATTTCAGTCTATTCTCAAGTCATCCAAAGGCAGTTTGCATTGAAATCTTCTCACTGTGGCCTGCTCACATCTCTGAGGCTTTATCTCTAATTTTTTACAGTCCTTGTCTCCACACTGGATCTGAAATCTGGATCTGCTCTTTAATAACATTTGACTGTAGGCTTGGTGCAGGCTTCATCTGTCTCTGGAAGTGAAACCACTTGATTTTCCAATTCCTTTCTTTAACTCAGGTTTGCTGAGCTTTGTGATAACCACAAAACCCTTACTAACCATTAATTCTGAGGACAAGTCAGCAAGTAAAGTATTAACCTTATACAAACCAACAGACAACAACAAAATAGAACTTATATGCATATGTGCATAACCCATGGACACAATAGTGTGGTGAAGGCCTGGGGGCGGTGTCCAAGTGAAGGAAGTCAATGGGGAAAGGAAGGGGAACATCTGTAATACTTTCAACAGTAGAGATAAATAAAAACTTTAAAAAAAAGGGATGCCCGCAAGGGCCTACATGATAAAATAAATGGATAAATAAATAAATGAATAAATGAATAATAAATAAATAAATAAATAAATAAATAAATAAGATTCCATTACTTCGGGGACAGTACTTAAATACAAACCTAAAATAACTTAATTAATAAATTTATATTGACGAGAAGAGAAATGATATGTGTCATTATCCTGTTTCGTTCTCCTAGAGGAGGAAAGTTAACCTCTTCTTCAGGCAGTCTTGATTGTCTGGGTTGCCCTGGGATTTTTAGACAATGCAAAAGAGAGTTCTTGTATAGATGGGTACACCTTGGCAGGTCTATCTGATTTCACATGGAAATTTGTCAAATTGTGCTGTGCTGTTACTTTGGGGGAAAATAAATGTATAATTTGCTAAAAAGGAGTGGGCATTACACACATGTTGATGGGCTTGAGTTTTCTTCCATGAACATGGTATGTTCTTCCATTTGTTTTTCTGCCAATGACATGATGTTTTGATTGTCATAGCACTGTAGATAATTTGGAGTTAGGTAATGTGATAGCTCTGGCTTCATTCTTTTTTCTCAGGATTGTTTTGGCCATTCAGGCTCTTCTCTGGTTCCATACAAATCTGATATTTTTTGTTCTATTTCTTAAAATAATGACATTTGGATTTTGATGGGGATTGTATTAAATCTGTATATTGCTTTGGGTAATATGGGCATTTTAACTATGTTGAGTCTTCCAAACCATGAACACGGAATATCTTTTCATTTAATTGTTCTTTTTCAATCTCTTTTAATAATGTTTTGTAGTTTTTAGTATATCCTTTGTTAAGTTTATTACTAGGTTCTTTATATCCTTTGTTAAGTTTATTTCTAGGTATTTTATTCTTTTGCTTGCAATTGCAAAGGGAATTTTTTTCTTCTCTATTTCTGGTTTCATTGTTAGTATATATAGGAAAGCAGTGGATTTTTGCACATTGATTTTGTATCTGCAACTTTACTATATTTGTTTCTTCTTTCTAATAGTTTTTGGTGGAGTCTTTAGGGTTTCTATATACAAAGTTATGTCATTTGCAAAGTGTTACACTTTTACTCTTTCTTCCCAATTTGGATGTCTTTTATTTCTTTCTCTTGCCTGATTGCTCTGGCCAGGACTTCCAGAACTATGTCGATGGGAGTAGGCATCTGGTCTTGCTCCGGATTTTAGAGGAAAAGCTTTCAGGTTTGCACCATGGTGTATGATATTGACTGAAGTTTGTCTTGTATGGCTTTTATTATGTTGATGTACTTTCCTTCTACACACATTTCATTGAGTGTTTTATTTCTGAATATATGTTATATCTTAAAATGCTCTTTCTTCATCTATTGGTAAGATCATATAGATTTTTATTCTTTGTTTTGTTAATATGGTGTATTACATTGGTTGATTTGCATATGTTGTATCATCCTTGTGCCCTGGAATGAACCTCTCTTGATCGTGTTATTTTTTAAAATATATTTTTATTGATTTCAGAGTAGAAGGGAGGGGGAGAGAGAGATAGAAACATTAATGATGAGAGAAAATCATTGATTGGCTGCTTCCTGCACACTCCCCAATGGGGATTGAGCCTACAACCTGGGCATGTTCCCTGACTAGGAATTACTGTAAACTGTGACCTCCTGGTTCATAGGTTGATGCTCAACAACTGAGCCATGCCACCTGGACAGTCATTCATTATTATTATTTTTTAATGTATTGTATTTGATTTGCTAGTATTTTGTTTGGGATTTTTGCATCTGTATTCATTAGAGATATCAGTCTGTAGTTTTCTTTTTTAGTGTTATCTTTGCCACTTTTTGGTATCAGGACTATGTTGGCCTCATAAAATGTGTTAGGAAGTATTGCCTTTTCTTCAATATTTTGGAGAGTTTGAGAAAAATAGGCAGCAAATCATCTTTGAATGTTTGGTAGAATTCACTAGTGAAGACACCTGGTCCTGGACTTTATTTTTTTAGAGGTTTTTGATGGTTGTTTCAATTTCATCAATGTTAATTGGTCTGTTTAGATTTTCCAATTCATCATGACTCAGTCTAGGAAGGTTATATATTTCTAGGAACTTATCCATTTCCTCAAGGTTATTAAATTTGGTGGCATATAGTTTTTCATAGTATGATAGTATAGTCCAGGGGTGGGCAACCCCTGGCACGTGTGCCAAACATGGCACGTCAGTAACTTTTGCTGGCACGCGAAACCCTCTCTTATAATCTTCCATTTACAATTTTTTTCTTAATATCAACTTTTTTATTTTTCAGAAAAATTCAGTGTAGGTGCATCTTAGATAAATAAATAATTTTACATAACAAGTTATCTTAAAGACCATAGACATGGATTGACGAGAGAGGGGAAGAGCAATTTCTATGCCTCTGCCTTAACTCTCCCTGCCTTCCTAGATCCGACCAGTGTTTTGGTTTCATCCACATACGCTTGTGAATCTTTGTTCTCAGTGATGAATTTTGTTAAGTCTCGTAATAGGAGTAGCCTGACGGATGAAAGTAGTAGCTCGTGCATATCTCTGAAGGTCACGAAATATAAACCTGATGTAAAATCTCTGTCATCAGTGATGCAGCAGCAAAAGTCCCACTGATAATATCAAACGGAGTCATAAAGTTTTCTGTCGGACTATCAGTGTACATGTATACATTAAAAAATAAATGTATTTTTCATCATCATATACTGTGTTTTTGTCGCTCGAATGAATTTTATTATTTCTTCAAGGTTCTTCACATACGTACACCTTAAGAG
Source organism: Myotis brandtii (assembly GCF_000412655.1). Lineage (NCBI taxonomy): Eukaryota > Metazoa > Chordata > Mammalia > Chiroptera > Vespertilionidae > Myotis > Myotis brandtii. Next base: position 5,437,323 of record NW_005358043.1, read on the forward strand.
ATATCAAGTAGGCGTAACATGTTCTCAAAAAATTAGGGTTGGCACGCAGAAGAATTTTGAGTCAGAGATTTTGCTGGTTTTGGCACGCACTCACAAAAAGGTTGGCATAACATGTCTCAAAAAATTAGGGTTGGCATGCAGAAGAATTTTGAGTCAGAGATTTTGCTAGTTTTGGCATGCACTCACAAAAAGGTTGCCCACCCCTGTTATAGTCCTTTGTATATCCTGTGATGACTTCTCCTCTCTCATCTATGATTTTGTTTATATGGGTCTTTTCTCTTTTTCTTAGTGAGTCTAGCCAGGGTTTTATCAATTTTATTAATTTTTTAAAAGAATCAGCTCTTTGTTTTATTAATTTTTTGTATAGTCTTTTTGTTCTCTAATTCATTTAATTGTGCTCTAATTTTCATTATTTCCTTTCTTCTGCTTATTTTAGGTTGCTTTTGTTCTTCTTTTTCTCACTCTTTAAGATGTGATATTAGGTTGTTTATTTGGGTTTTATCTTGTTTGTTGAGATTGGTTTGTAATGATATAAACTTCCCTCTTATTACTGTTTTTTGCTGCATCCCAGAAGTTTTGGTATATCATATTGTCATTCTTGTTTGTCCCTCTATATCTTTTGATCTCACTTTTTACTTCTTCTTTGGCCCAGTCATTTTTAGTAGTATGCTGTTTAATCTCAACATATTTGTGGGTTTCTTTATTTCCTTTTTTGCTATTGATTTCTAATTATAAAGCATTGTGGTCAGAGAATATGTTTGGTATTATTTCACTCTTCTTGAATTTGTTGAAGATAGTTTTGTGACCTGACATATCTTTGAGAATGTTTTATGTATAATCAGATGTTGTGGGATGAAAGGCTCTGTAAATGCCAATTATGTCCATTTGGTTTAATGTGTCCTTTAAGGCCAATATTCCTTTTTTTAAAATTTATTTATTTTTTTGAAAGTATTACAGATGTCCCCTTTTCCCTCCATTGATCCCCCTCCACCCTCCACCTATTACCCCTCCATGCCATTATTTCTTTATTGATTTTCTGTTTTGATGATCTATTTAAGTGCTATCAATGGAGTTTTAAGATCCCCAACTATGATTGTTTTTGTCTGTTCCTCCCTTTGGTTCTATTAGTAGTTACTTTATATATTTCAGGGCTCCCTGATTGGGTGCATGCATATTGAGAAGTGTTAGGTCTTGTTGATGTAGTGTCCCTTTATCATTATAAAATGTTCATCTTTGTCTCTTGTTACCTTTGTTATCTTGAAATCTGTTTTGTCAGATCTAAGTATGGCTACACCTTTACATCTGTGGATGTTATTTGCTTGAAGAATCATTCCATCCTCTTACTTTGAGTCTAACTTTGTCTTTGCAGCTTAGCTATGTATTCTGAAGGCAGTATATGGTTGTTGTTTTTTTAAATCCAACCTGCTATTCTGTGCCTCTTTATTGGTGAATTCTGTCCACTTACATTTAGGGTAATTATTGATGTATGAAGATTTTCTATGGTCATTTTTTAAAATATTTTATTGATTTTTACAGAGAGGAAGGGAGAGGGACAGAGAGTCAGAAACATCAATGAGAGAGAAACATCGATCAGCCGCCTCCTACACACCCCCCACTGGGGATGTGCCCGCAACCAAGGTACATACCCCTGACCGGAATCAAACCCAGGACCCTTGAGTCCGCAGGCCGATGCTCTATCCACTGAGCCAAACCAGTCATGGCTCTATGGTCATTTTTATCTTTTGTTTTCTGGTATCTCTGTGCCTTCATTGGTTATTTCCCTTTGTGTTTCTGTCTGTTGTTTTTCTTGGAGGGATTTCATATTTCTTTCCTCTGTTTCCTCTTTTCTTAAGCTACATGTCTTAGTTTGGGTTTTATGTGTGTGGTTACCATTAGGTTTATGAAAAAGAAAGATTTATATATACAGTAGTCCTCTTTCTTTTGAATGCATCTAATCTCCATCTTCCTTTGCAAATTCAGACTTTCACCTCCTCCACTTTTATGTTTTTGTTGTCTCAAATTATCTCTGTTTATGCTGTAAATTTGATGGTGATCTTAAGCATAGTTTTGTGACCTTTTGTTCTTTGTTTCAGGAAGAACAACCCCTTGAAGATTTCCTGCAATGGAGGTTTCTGGTGATAAATTCCCTCAGCTTCTATATGCCTGGAAAACTCTTTATTTCTTCTTCATATTTAAAGGATAACTTTGTTGGATATAGTATTCTTTGCTGGTAATGTCTCTTGTTTAGTAGTTTAAATATTTGGTTCTACTCTTTTATGGCTTGTAGAATATCTGCTGAGAAGTCCCATGATAAACAAATTGGCTTCCCTTTATAGGTTCCTTTCTTCTTTTCCCTGGCTACCTTGAAAATTCATAATTTGTCTTTAATTTTTGACAGGTTCAATACAATGTGCCTTGGAGAAGGTCTCTTTGGATTGAGGAAACTAGATGTTCTGTTTGCTTCTTGGATTTGAGGATCTACTTCTTTCCACAGGTTTTGGAAGTTCTCAGCCACTATTTGTTTAAATGAACTCTCCATTTCCTTCTACTTCTCTTCTTCTGGTGTGCCTATTATTCTTATATTGCTCTTTCTGATAGAGTCAGACAGTTCTTATAGAGATCTTTAATTTTTTTTTATGCTCAAGTCTCTCTTTTATTCCCTCTGTATAAGTTTTAGATTTCTATCTCCTTTTCTCCACCTGGTCCACTCCATTTTCTATGCTGTTAGTTCATTCTTGATTTTTTTATTGAGTTCCTCATCCCCAGAATTTCTGTTTGGTTCTTTTCTAAAGTTTTATTCTCTTTGGTAAAGTACTCATTTTGTTCACTAATTTGTTTTCTGCGTGCATTAAATTGCCTGTTTGTATTTTCTCATATCTTGTCAAGTATTTTGTAGAACTGCAATCTTGAATTCTCTCTCATTTACATTACCTATTCCCATGTCCTTGAGTTTATTTTCTGGAGATTTTTCATTTTCTTTCAGAGCTGTCTCATTATGTTAGTTATTCATGGTATTCAAGGTATTCCTTCTCTGTCTAGGCATCTATGTATGAGTTGCATTTCTCTAGCAGACTAATACAAAGAGGTCTCTTATTTTCCAGTAGGTGGCACTGAATCGCATTTTTGTTTAGCTTTGTGAAATCCCAGTGCTGCCCTTGTAGCCACACACTGTCAATGTATGAATAGGCTGGAGGAGCCAACTTGCTTCTTTGTTGTTTTTCCCTCCCTGTAATGGCGACCTGGCTGGAGTGTCTCCCCTGTGTCCTGACCTGGGACTGCTCACAGAGTGCACTCTTTGCTCAGGAAAGGAAGAGATTCTGCAGTACCAGTTCTGGGGTTTGCAGATACAGTAATGTGCTCCACAACCTCACACAGAGAGTGAAGGACGGTGAGCTCTGGGAGGCTACAAGGTGGCAGGGCTTTTTGGCTTTGTTTCTCTTCCTGGAATGACAACCACCTGACAACCATAGCCACACACCCATGCTGTGTCCGTCCCAGGTCTCTGGGCTCAGCTGCAGTTCATCCTACTCACTTTTGAAGGAATGCCCATTGAAACTCTTGGCTCCTTCCAACTGAAGGGAGCACCAGCCACAACTGGCTCCCTCTCCTCTCCAGGCTGAGCCCCACTATGTGTTCCTGGCTGCAGGACTGTGTCTATGGCTCATCTGAGCCCTTCTCCCTTCCAACCTCCCCCTTTTGCTCCCATTTGCCCACCTTTAGGTATTTCAATGAGCAGATCTCTCAGCCTTGCTCATGCATTGGGCAGGGAATCCTGAGTAATAGCTGTTCAAATTGTTGAAACTTTAAGGAGAGAGACCAAGGGGATCTCTCATACCACCATTCCTGTAACATCACCTGGATGATCCTTCTAAAGTAGTTTGGATTATATGGCACCTCTGCTTAGAAACTTTCAAGTGTATCTACTGCTTTGAGGAGAGACTCTGAAGTCCTATGAATGTCATCAGGATTTTAACCCTCTGGTTTCAGCTTCCTCATCAGCTATCTGCTCCTTGCTCCCCTTTCACAGCCAGTGTATTTGCTCACTACCACCCTGTTCTAATATATCTGTGCTGTCCCTGGTGAAATTGTTCTCACTTGTCAAGACCAAGTTCAAATATCAAATTGTTCTCACTTGTCAGACCAAGTTGTTCTGTGGGAACTCTCCTGATCCATTCCATACTGAATAAACTCTTCCCTTCTCTGTGACTTAATTGTACTGTGTAAATATTTCTATTCTGGGACTTATACTACATTATTTAGCATATTGGTTTAAATGTTTGTCTCTCCGTCTATACCAGGGGTGGGTTAACTTTTTGACTCGAGGGCCACAATGGATTCTTAAACTGGACTGGAGGGCCGAAATAAAAGCATGGATGGAGTGTTTGTGTGACCTAATATAAATTCAAAGTAAACATCATTACATAAAAGGGTACGGTCTTTTTTTTTTTTTAGTTTTATTCATTTCAAACGGGCCGGAACCGGCCCGCGGGCCGTAGTTTGCCCCCGGCTGGTCTATACTGTAGGCTAACTAAAAGCAGGGACCTTGTTTTTTTTTTTTTAGTTTTATTCATTTCAAACGGGCCGGAACCGGCCCGCGGGCCGTAGTTTGCCCCCGGCTGGTCTATACTGTAGGCTAACTAAAAGCAGGGACCTTGTTTTTTTTTTTTTAGTTTTATTCATTTCAAACGGGCCGGAACCGGCCCGCGGGCCGTAGTTTGCCCACGGCTGGTCTATACTGTAGGCTAACTAAAAGCAGGGACCTTTTTTTTTTTTTTTTAGCTTTGTAGTCAAGCAGATTGCATAGCACAGGCTAGACATGTAATAAATGCTTGCTAAAACAAGGGGAAAACACTCCCAATACCTTTCAGAGGGTTCTGATTCTGAAATAAAGGACCAGTGAGGAGAAGACGTGGTCTCCAGATTCATTGGAGATAGACCTACAGCTAATTTAAAAGTTGTATGATTGCCATTAGCACTTTTATTTGCCCTGCATTATTTAATGAAATGGTACACGTTAATGGTTTTTAAAAGCTCTGGCATTACTCTTTTTCTATTGCTAGGGAAAGTTGCATGACTTGCATCAGTAATTTTTCACTTTTGGCATCATAAAGACAGTTCATACCATTTACAATTGCAGTTCTGAATTTACTCCATGATATCAAAGAATAATGAATATAGTCCAAAAGATCCACACAGACGTAAGATTTAAAAAATCAGAATTGAGTTGCACAGAGCAATTGCTCAATCTTTGACTGGAATTCTCCCCAGCTTTTGGCACCTACTTCCTGGCCCTGGGTTCAGGACTGTACGTACTTGGTGTTGTTACAAAGATAGTTCAATAGTAATGGATGAGGAAACAGGGAAACAATATTTGGAATTCATAACATCTCACTCCAAACATTCTACGTAAATTAGCTGAGGCACACATCCAAAAGCCCCTGAGAAATACATACAATCATTTTCAGTTTGGGAAAGGGGATGGAATAATTGAGCAACTTCAATAATTCATTTGAAAACTCATTGGAGCTCATAAACCAAGACGAGTGACAGAGACAAAAGCTGAACTGAAACACCCTGACTTATTCCAGTATTAGGATTTAAACTAGCAGCTAAAAACTCAACTCTCTGATCCAGAAGAACTCAGCATTTGAGCTCTGTGGGTTGTGGACAGGGATCAAGTCTCCACACATTTGCATCTATGCCATTCTAGGTCCTTCATTTTCTACAGTTCATTCTAGTTGGTATCAGTACCCTCACTAGGACAGGCTTAGAAGAAAAAGGATTTCCTGCCCTAACTGGTTTGGTTCAGTGGATAGAGCGTCGGCCTGCCGACTGAAAGGTCCCAGGTTCGATTCGATTCTGGTCAAGGGCATGTACCTTGGTTGCAGGCACATCCCCAGTAAGAGGTGTGCAGGAGGCAGCTGATTGATGTTTCTCTCTCATCGATGTTTCTAACTCTCTAGATTTCCTGTTGTGTCATTATCCTGTAGCTCTGGACACTTCACTGATTGTCTTCTGCAATAGGTAAAATGTTTCTAAAACCAAAGGTGGAAATGAAACAAAAATATGTTGAAAGACAAGGGTAAACATATTTAAGAAATTAAAACAAAATGATCATTTATTGTTTTTAATATGTAGTTAAATACGATAGCAGTATTACACAAATTGTTCCCTTCTCCCCTTTCTAAAATCCCAAATTTGTTGACTTCAACTGAAAGTGAAAAAAAATAGAACAAAACATGATTTAATTCTGAAGATAGCATTCAACAGAGAAAACACAGGTAACAATTGGTCACCACCTGCTTCCAGACCTTTAAAGATGAATTCTGTCATGATGGTGGTCGATACACTGGCTTTCTTACAAAATTATTACTAGGGAAAGAAAAAGATTTGCCATGTAGTGTAAGTAGAACCAGAAGAACTATAGAAAAACTTGACTTAAGAAGCTGTGTGAAGAACACTTAATGAATTATTGCAATCATAGGGATCTTCAAATAGCAAATCAATGAACTATAAGGAAATACATTCAAACTTAGATAATTTTTCTTACAGTGAAAATAATCAAGAAGCTTGCAGAGGTATGTAGCATCTGAATTACGGAATTTAAACAGTGGATTTCAGTAGAGATCACACCTCTTCTGCTATCAGACACCATTAGTGCAAATTTAGATACAATCATTTTTACATTTGCAGGTTCAGGTACATCAAGCATGAGGTCATCGTGGAATATGCGTACGTTATTTTTTCATGAAGAATTCAGCCTTGGAATGTCTTATTAACATAGAAAAGGAAACAAAAATGATGCCCAGAGGACTGGAGTAACTTCAAAATGCTCAGTTTTCCAAGCACTGTATTAAATTAAGTTTTGGAAAACCTCTGCAAAATTAACCTTCACCTGAAAAGCATGTCCTTGATTTGCTGGAAAACAGTGAGAAACTGGCTTGCAATGTGCTGTGCTCACCCACACAGTCTCTCCTCTTGTTTGAGGCTGACTGAGTTTAGAAGGTCAGATTTCCCCCTAAGTGTTCTCTCTCAGCAGCACCACAGTGGGCTTTGTGATCCTGACAAAGGGGACAATTATACCCACTTCGAAAGGCATTTACAAATATTCTGTGTGCTGGTGCAACTGGCATAAAACGCAGACAGCCCCCTGGGTGTCCAACTTTTCCTTTCATACTTCAACATTTCAAATTACTACAAGCAGAATTACCAGAAACAGTAGTAAATTCCTGGCATTGGGAGTTCCCATGATCCCAGCTGGCATGCAAAAAAGGCTGTCTTTTTCCCCCCTGAAAATAATGTACTTCCCAGGCACTGTCCAAATACCTCAAATGAGGCAAATGAAAGATTTGTTTTGACCAATCTCTGAAAAAACTGAACCCTGTCAGACAGGGCCCCAGGATTTAGTGATAATATATACAAAATGTCTGTGTCTAAAGAAACTTAATTCATTGCCCTAAAATGATTTTAACATTTCTTAGCAAGAGAAGCTCTGATTTCACATAATGGTATTTTCAGAGTCGCCTGGTGGAGGACACTTAATTTGAGAATTTATTGCCCTGCTACTAATATGACAAACTGAGTGTATTTTTGTTCAAACACCTTGAAAATGATGACTTAGACTCGACTACAATGTCTAGACAATATTCCTTGAGTCTGGGTCCTGCGATGGTCAAACTTCATAGAGATCCAGCTAGGGGTCATAGTTGAAAGTTCCCTTTCTTACCTTTCCCTCAGAAAAGTTACTTCTGTTTTCATTGTACCTTATTGCCTGTGTATGGTTGGCTCCCTCGTGGTCCCTGGGATAAGGGAACCAAAGAACATTCCTTGTAAGTCACAGGAAGATAAATACAAGTCTCTTTTTGGTTATTCCCTGACCGTAAGTAACCCAATTCCCTACAGCAAAGACCTCAGCGATTCATAATGAGTGCCATAGAAGTACAGGCAGGTGATGGCTGAGTTTTAGAGGAGCTAAGGGCATCCTTTGCTTTCTGTATGCCATGTGATTCTAGCATAATTTTCAGGATCTGTGCTCCAGTATCTGAATGACCTAGATTTGAGCTGAACCTAATTGAATATTTATTTGCATGTTGCTCTGAAGAAGTTGAAAACTCTGCTTGGTAGCATATTTTGATATTTATTTTTTTCTCTGAATTATCCCCCATCCACCCACTCTTATGTTTATATCTCTCCCCACATAGCAAACTTCTAAAATTAGTTTCATGCTATGTGTCTATTCCATAGGCACAACAGGTTTTTAGCTGGGTGATGAATAAGAGATATAAATGCATAGTTTTATAATGCTTGGGGACTGAGAGACTATGTTTAAAAATCAACATGGCACGTCAAAATTTTTTACTGTATTTCCTTAGGAGAGAATTTCTTTTAGTAATTCTCAAATGCTAATAAATCTTAGAAATTAGAAAAAGATGAGTACTAGCATATGGTTTGCATTATTTTTTCCAGCCTTTTGTTCTGGATTTAAAGGAACATAAATCTTTCAGTGTAGACAGTGATCTGGAAATTAACAAGAATTAACATTGAGAAGCCAATGATGATGTAATTCACAAACTTCTAGGGAGAATTGATTCAAAAAATTAGGTAACTTTACTCTCATAATTACCACCTTACTTCTTGGCAATAATCATTGTGAGAACAGTGGGCACTAAATAGTTTAAAAGTTATGTGAGGCAATAACAAGGCAATGGTATTACAATTTAATTTGAAATTGAATATCCACTTAACCAAAATGTTAAGTAATACCATACTGTCTGATAGAATAGTAGTAGAGTAGAAAATTATATATACACTTGAGGCTCTCCTCAGTTATGGTTTTCTGATTTCCGTGATTGTCTTATGAGAGCTCACTTGTCAGTATTCTATACCCTTAGACTTACTTTGCAATGAAGGCTTTCAATTGTGTGTCCATACTAGCAACTTGTAGTCAATAATTACGAATGCTTTCAAAGTCTGGTTGGTCTTTTAGCAAAGGAATAAAGGGAGACATGATATTCCAGTTGGGCGTTTGTTGTTATTTGTGGGAATATCAAGAGGCTGACTTTGTATAACTTCTCCAGGTATTTTAATTGGTGCAGAAGAGACACAAGTACAAATGGATGGGATTCAGATTTATACATAGGAAATGAATGACCCTACAGGAAAACTGACATAAGGCACATCAAATTAGTAAAAACTTTGGCCTGACTTTAAACTCCCAATTTTCAGTTACTTGGGACAGTCAAATGTTTTGTTTTTGTTTTTGCCCCCACAGAGGGCCCCCCCCTCCAAAAAAAATCAGCATCAGAAATAGAAAGCTCATCCAGATATACTTAAAATTAGAAATGCCAAACTTCAACTTCTCTGCATGTTTGGAAGGCAAAGATAAAGGAACAAGATTTGTAGATGTGTGAATTGACCACAAGAAAACACCTCAAAGCAAAGTCTCTGAGATACTACAGTTTCTGAGATACTACAGTAAGTCCACAAACTGAAGCAAATATTACCACAGTAGCTGTTATAGCAGCAAACATAACTGCCAAACAGCCTAATCTCTAGCTACCAAGTTTCCAGAGATAACTAATCTCCCAAAACATTTGTTAAGTCAAGAGATGGAGAAATAGATAAGGATATGATGTTGGGTTGTGGCTGAAATCATGACTTTTTACAGTCCCGTCTAATGCAAAGAGTTTATGATTCCAAGTCTTATTGTAAATGGAAACCTATCTATGATAAACATTAAGTGATAAGGGAAACAGAAAATTTCCTTTTTTTATCCTGATATATTTTGCTCACTAGCTAATTCAGTAGATTTCCCAATCCCTCCAGGGGACATTAGTTGTCACAACTGCATTGTTGTGTGTGTGTGAGAGAGAGAGAGAGAGAGAGAGAGAGAGAGAGAGAGAGCACTCCTGGCATATAGTCTATAGAAGCTCTGGAAACTGACAAAACAACCTACAATGCTCAGGAGGACTTCCACCCCTACTCCCGAACAAAGACTAATGAGCCCCAAAGTGTCAACAGTGCTGAAGTTGAGGACACTTGAGATGGTCTAATAAATGACAAAGAGCCACACACATCTAAAGTGCAAATGCTTCTTTGATACACTGGTGTTTCTGGAATATCTTAAAAAATACGATGTTGATAATTTTAAAAAATGCAACAGATATTGGTGCAAGAAGGTGAACTATTATGCTTAGTCAGAAAGAATTCAAGTGTCCTGCAAAGTTCTCCTGTGTCCAGCACAACTTTGGATATATAATTTTCTTCTCATTAATGAAATTAACACATTATTTAAAATAGAGCAAACAGCACAGATGTGCATGCAATGATGTCCCATTTTTCATAAACATTCTTCAGGCAAATACTTGATAGTTCCTTATCTAAGTAGGATAGAAAATTGGAATTGGATAAAGAAATAATATTGATCGTACCTTCTTGCCAAATTGTGTTTGAGGATTTTACCATACTACAAACAATTATCACTATTTGTATTTATTACTATATGCCACAAGATCTTCAATAAATATTTAAGTTGATTGAGTGGTTAAATGAATAAACAAATAAAGGAATGAATGAAAATGCTCTTTAAAATGTAAAGTGCTTTACAAACACATTGTAGTATGGGTATATATGTAATAGGTAATGCTGCAGACATCATAATATTTGCTCAAAAAAAAAAACAACAACAAAAAACCTTCTCAGGACAAAAAAACAGTTCAGACAGTTTAGAAAGCAAATAAAAATTGTGATTATATAAAGGATAAGAAAACCTGCTGTGAATATCATTCATTTTCTGGTACATTGGGGAAGAAATGAAACAAAGGCAGAAAAATTTTAAATGGCAAAAGAGAAATAGTATTGTTAACTTAGATAGTGACAGGTAGGAGTGGGGAGGGGGGAGGTACCTGAAAACCCAAACAAAGATCCTGTAATAGCTAGAACTTGAAACCACAGGTTGTTATTAAAATGGCGCCATTCTTAAAGCAGCAACATGATAGAGGAAGATTGGTCCACTGTTCTACAGGACAGAGTAGACAGTCATACAGCACATAAAGCTAGAATTTAGAAGGACTGTGCCTTCTTACCTGCTTGGTTGACCTTACATGCTGACAAAGGAGTATGGACAAGGAGAACTTGAACAAAAATAACCTGACAGGAGTTTCAAGTTCAAGACCTAGTTATGACAATGTGAAAATTACTTTTCTCTCTTGGACTCAATTTTCTTATCTGTGAAATGAAAAAGTTGAATTAGATGACCTCCCATGATTCTGGCATACTGATGCTGATGCCAAGAGTGGGGGCAGGGATGAGAAAGAAAAAGCAAGAGCAATCATTTGAAATTAGTAAAGCACATAAAGTAATAAAATATCTGAAAAATGTCTGAAGAAATACAAAGCAAAATAACATTTTACAGGAGCAAGAAACCATAACCACAGGATATATTTTTCAGTTAATCTTATTTAAATATTCATTTCTTATCATGGAATGGATGTGTCTTGAACCATAACATAGCTTATAGCAAAACTTTTTCTCAAATATGCAATAAGTCCTAGGAGCATCACCAAATTTATACTTCTTCAGAATGAGGAAATAAGAAGAATTTTTTTTGCCAACAGTTTAATAAATTATACTCATCTGAGAAAATGTATTATCTGCATATTAGCATAATTTAAATTAATTTTATTCATTTTATGCAATATATAGTCTTCTTTTGCAAATTTTTACAATTAAAATTAAGTTCCACATATTTATATTTTAATGTGATAGCCCCTTACATTTGTGTTACAGGGATAAAAAATATTTAAAGTTATTTGCGTTTGAGGTATTTCCTTCTAAAGGGAAGCCTGCTGGTCAGCTCCTAAGCCTCCCTTTGCTGTGAAGAATAAACTGGGAAATTAGAAGAAGCTAGAGATGCTAATGACTCTACTTAATAAAGAAGTGAGCCAGTTGAAGTATGAACATAGAGGCCTTTGGTGTGGGAGAGGACAGATGGTTGGGAGAGAAGTCACATAGAGGAATTAGTAAGAGAAAATATTAAGATGGGCAAAGAGAAACTTAAGTAATTTGTGTCTGCTTTGAAAGTATTCTCCTTTGGCAGTTTTTCAAGAAATGTATTGATCTGATTGTCTTTGAATGCTTTGTGTATTGATGAACTTTTTTTCCTGAATGCAAATGTGTGCTGGTACTGAACCAAGAGCTGTGCTTTATTTGGGTTGCATTGACATATGGTTTTAAAAGTCTGTACATTTAGTCAATCTGCATAATAATCATCTTGCAGGAAAGATAGGATGCATATATTTTTATTTTCCCAAATTGCGAACTCTGACTCATGGAGATTAAAGTGATTTTGCCAAAATAACATAGTGGACACTCAAAGTTGTATCAGCTGGTATTTTTTTTTTCATTTTTTCATCATGCCTCTCTGAAATAAAAATGCTTAGATTAGCTTAGAACTACCAAATCTTCTTTATCCTCCTCCTTTTTCCTCAAGGGAGGGGGCTGGAAGGAAAGATCCCTATAGCACCACATAATAGAATTTCTGTGACAACAGGGAGATTCTGTATTGTCCAACATGGTAGCCACAAGCCACATGTGGCTATTGAGCACTTGAATGTGACTAGTGTGAGTGAAGAAATGAATTTTTATTTAATGTTAATTAATTTACATTCAAATCACCACATTTGTCTAGGGAATATAAGATTGGACAGCCAGCTCTAGAAGCTACATGTGACAGATTAACAAATGCCCTAGGTATCTTGAACTAAAATAATAACTGGGGCAAATTGTAGGTTATCATGTATCTTTAGTTTTCCATTTGTTAATATATCTGGAAGTCCACACCCTTTATAAACAAACCAACATTGTGGTCACAGCTATCTGGTTGACTTAAAGTATTTTTCTTGACTTTTAGTACTTTTATCTAATCATTGAATATTATTTTTGCAAATAATGAAGATGAATAACTAACTCCCTGTATAGTACCATTCACTTGATTTCTGCAGAAGTTTGCATGTTTTCCTTTGCTACTTTTAATTTTTAAAATTGTGATTCTCTCTCTATGCTCATAGTTTATTAAGCAGTGTACAGACATGTCCTTTTTAATATATTATATATGTATAGTTCAAAGTATCAGCATCTATTCTGAATTTCCCGAAACTTCATGTATATCTGCTCTTCTGTTTCAATAAATGGTCACCAAGAAGGAAACAGAGACATATAAAATAGATTGAAAATTTCATGAAAAAAAGGGATTCAGCCAGCCTTTCCCCTTACCACTAAAGGATTCATGCACAACAGAAACATTTCACCACCTTTAAGTCTCTGTTCTGTTAGGAAGCTTTCCCATACTTCAGCAGCCTTTTTCCTTCCAAAAAGTTGTATCTATCACTTGGTGCTTTAGTTCACTGAACAATTCAGAGGGTTTTATGTTTTTCTACAGAATGGCCGATTCTCTTGAATAAAAAATGGAAGAGCCCTAACCGGTTTGGCTCAGTGGATAGAGCATCGGCCTGCAGACTGAAAGGTCCCAGGTTCGATTCCGGTCAAGGGCATGTACCTTGGTTGCGGGCACATCCCCAGTTGGGGGTGTGCAGGAGGCAGCTGATCGATGTTTCTCTCTCATCGATGTTTCTCTCTATCCTTCTCCCTTGCTCTCTGTAAAAAATCAATAAAATATATTTTTTTTAAAAAGGAAGATGGGAGAGTATAAAGATAACACTACTGTTTCAAAGAGTTGTGTAAGAAGTTGGATATATAGGCAGGGTTTATATAACTGTCAATCAACTGCTGTGAGAAGCCACGCCTACCACAAAAGCTAGTGAAAGAAGCATCATCTTATCCTAAAAGGAATCGTCTAAGTGTCCCTTATGTCTTTGTAGAATACCAGTTGCACCAGTTACATTGGCAAGTCATTTGGTTATCGCTATCTGATCAAACCTACTCCACAAAAAAATAAGTTGGGATAGTTCATATAAACTGAACGAAGCTACGCAGAGAGATTGTCATCACATCCTTCAGTCACCTTGTCTGTCAATTTTTTTTGCAATTATTAACTAAGTACTTAGGAAAAAATGACCACCCTCAACAGGTACTTAAAAATATAAAACAAACTGCATGGGATGGAAAATGGCACTAGTTTACATGAGACAGTTGTGTACATAAATATGATACTGTTAGTGAGCTGCTGTCATTCAATGTAGACACTGTGTACAAGACGTCAAGCTGTTAGTGAAGTGCTGTTTAAGAGATCTCTGCTTCTTGATACCAGAATCTGCAAATGGTAGACATTGTACCCTATCCAAACCAACAGCTTCTTGGCACAGGATGTAAGTTTCATGGGTCAAGATGTGATGAAGTTGTACACACAGTACCTTAATTTAAACTTTAGGAGCTCAGTATTTAGATATTAGCCACTTTTCTCCTCAAAAGGATGCCTTTCTATCTTCGTTCAGGGGGAAATTTCAAGATCTGGATTTTCTTTACAGGGCAAATGACAGCTCCATTTAAGGAGTGTTGGGCATCTGGTTTATTTAGCCAGGGAGGGAAGGAGTCGATATGAATGAAAGGGTGGCTCAAATAGGCAGGGCAATGATTGGCATTGCAACCAATTGAACCACTTTTGCTAAGTGACATAAAAATATTCTAATATTAAGGATTATTTTACAACTCTATGGAAGTATGCAGTAATGCACCTTGCATTTGTTTTGTCTTGATGACAAAAATGCACTCTTAGAGTCACAAGAGCCTGCCTTGTGTTAGTTATAAAGAAAAATATATTTATATATATTTATGTAACTACTATGTGCTTTAAAGAAAATTACTGTATGATTCAGCAGGGTTCTTTCATTCTTTTATCTCCAGGGATATGCTGACTTGAATGGCTTCTTAGAAGGGAATCGACAATGAAATGGGCCTTTAGTACTGAAACGGCAAAAAGTAAAAAATACCCATATACTAAGAATCCCTTAACATTTTTGTTAAAAAGTGATTAAGGAACTACTCATCCTTTTGTTTCCTTCAGCCAATAGCAACTGTGGCTTCATAGGACTTCACAGTTGGGAAATGGAGGCAATGCTTCGTAAAGCAAATCAAGTTTTATTCTGAGGAGCGAGAATAGAAAGCCTCATTTGCTACTCCCTCTTTCCTAATCCTTAGCTAACAGGTTGGAAATTCTATCACAGCTCATAAAAGGGCATTCATTAACAAGAGAGGGGGAAGCATAGTTTAAACCTCCTGTGCAGATAAAAGGTTCATCCTATAAAGTAATGAACCTGTTGGAACAGGTGGATGTAGACCAGAAAAAACACAATCCTTTGGCCACACGTCTGATGAAAAGATAGAAAATTTCTTATTTTGTGTTTGTGTTTGTTCCTGCGTGAGCTATTTTTCTCAGCAATCTTGACATTCATCATTGGTCTTTTGGGTGGAAGGGTTCCGGCTTTGGAACACAGTTATCTTTGAGACATCAGAGAAGAGTATATGAACCAAAGGTGTAGATCCTTTGTGAACTAAAGCTTTGTTATTAGTGTTTTTGTTCTCGATCCCTTTGCAACCCTGCACCTAAGCCGATGGCACTGTAATCTTGTCATAATTCTGGGAAGTCCACACGAGATGTTCTGGGTGAACTATAGTTGCCATCCTCAAAGGAATTCTATGTTCAGTGGTAAATGGTGGCTTGTATAAGTTTTAGTTTTTCTCTTACCCTTCCTGGGCTGGGCTTGTCCAAAAATCTTGTTTCCTTCAGGCTACAGCAGCTTAGGGCTCCCTGTGTGTGTGTGTATGTGTGTGTTTGTTTTTTTTTTGTCTTAATGGTATAGGAAAAGTTTTAGTCTTAACACCTGTAAGCCAGCACTGGTGCTGTTCTGTCCTAGAAATCTTAGCACTGCTCTGATACAATAAAACCTTCCTTCTCTCCCACTGGTTCAACTTCAGCATAGGCTGGGTGGCCAGAACCTCTTCGAAACTTCATCGCAGGCCATCTGCTTGGGCGTCTCTAAAAGAGAAAATGAAAACACAATGAACACCAGGGTGGTGATCACATCAGAAGAAAATATATTTGCCAAGTAGTTTAGATTAACTTCTCAATTAAATTTAGTGATATGTGAAATTCTCTCTTATTACCACCACAGCTGGAATTATATACCCACAAAGCCCCATGACTGAATTTCCATTATGGTACCATCAGCCCCTCTTAGGTGACAGGCATTTGCCATACCTACCCCCATCAGATGTAGAGCTTCTCAAAGGTAAGCTTTATGTCTTATGCATATTTATGTCTAAAAGATCCTACAAATGCCCAAATATAACTAGGCAAAAATGAACTGTAGTAGAAAAATGTCTTCTTACTATGTAGCCACTGACACTTTCTCTTCTCTAGAAGTCAATAATGACATCATTTCATTTTATTAATTAACTTACTCAAAACTCAAGGCCATAAAATTCTACAGGGTACTTAGAAGTGTACCTCAAATTAGGTGCCAGATTTTCTGGCAAATAAACTAAAAGGAAAACCACTTAATATCTTAAAAAAATATTTATTAAGCTGAGACTTCATATATATTACTTTTTGTGCTTGAAAATTAACAAATGTCATGCCCTGAAAACTGAATCCAGCTTCGGAGGGCATGAACCATCCTGACCTTATGAGCTAAATAATTGCCCATATGGTCACTAGTCCTAAAATGCAGGTTATTTCTATAGACAAAGGACTGCATGTCTCCCCAGTACTCCATCCATCAAACAAACACTAAAATTCATTTTATGGTCACAATGACACTAGAAACTATTAGTCTTCTTAATATATCTACAATTTTAGAGTAAATAATATAATAAATATTGAAGGAAGTTTATTTCTACCTAAAGAATTTCAATGTGAAAAAAATGTTAAATATTAGTGTTGATATCCTGGCATTTGGCAGCTTTCCAGATTTGCCAATTATATTCCAATGTCAATGATTAATGGCTGCAGAAGAATTTTCATACCAGGTATAAATGAGTATTAGTTCTACTTCCTGGGAAAATACCAATCAAGGTAATTGCATTTTGCCTTCTAATAATATTATGTACTGTCTATGTAACATTATGTGGTCAGAATGCTTTATATGTGTTAGCTGATTAAGTCTATGATGTAAGTGGAACTGAATTATTCATATTTTTCAAAAGAACAAGTTAAAACTAAGAGAGAGGTAGGTAAAAAAATAGTGTATCTCTGTTGGAACTAAAAATCATCATCGTTAGAAATATACAAAGCGTCTCTAGGCAGATGGCCCTATAACTCATGGTTACTCCTGTCTGTGGGAAAATGCCAATATGCCACTATACTCACTATTTATGACCCCTACTCTGGTTTCAGTAACTTCACAAATGGACTTCTGAAGCCACAACTGCCCTAGTCCTTCTTTGAGTCAAGCAGCTCAACTAAGTCTTTGTTCTGAATCCCCACGTTTCTAAGACCTGCCTGGCCTATGGGTCCAACTGGCAAGTATGGCCCGTGAACTAGCACTAATTAATGTACAACCCAGATAATGAGAATGTTGATAATGATGCCTGTGAAAGTTATATTTTGTTAAGCTCCTAACAGTAGTTCATGCTTTGTACTAGGTGACTTATATATATGATCTCATTTGATATTCAGAACTCCATCATTTATATTTTTTCACACTTGTAAAGTTAGTAAATGGCAGAGCCAAGATTTAAAATGAGATCTATCTACTTCCAAAGTTAATTCTCCCCACTGTAGAACTTAATTCTTAAAATTCAGTGGCTTGTGTATAGCTTATCTGAAATTTGTGAACATGGTTCTATTTTTATTTCAGTCTTAAAAATATACCCTTATCAACAACTTCAGTATTCTGTTAGTAAGTCAGAAACATTAAGTTAATTATTCTCTTTAATAGCTGAAAAGAATGCAGGATTAATAATGCTCATCATGTACTTTGTGAGCTCATCACACAAGTCCTCCAAATAAAGTACAAAAATTTTGGACAGTGAAGCTTCCTCTGTTAACATAATCCTAAACTTATTTTCTGAATTAATTACCTTAAAATTTTCTCTTGATTTTTCCTACTATTTGTTATAAACACACACACACACAGACTTGCCCCATCAACATTTAAAATCACCAGAGATCCCGCCACTCACACATAATTTGCTTCAACTTTCAGTGTCCACCACTTATATGCATTTCTAGGAACAATGAATCATTGCACATACTGTTTTACGAGCTCTTTTTCCCCCCCACAAGTAAACACTGAAGAAGAACTATGCCTCTACAAAATTATTTTAAATGTTTGTAACGTATATTATTTGTAACTAAATGTTTTATATAATCAACTTGATATTTGAGGTAGTTTTCCAAATTTTTTGACAATATAAATAACATTACATTGACTAACTTTGCTACTCATCTGATGAATATATCTCTTACTAGTTCCTTTTATAAACTCTCAGAAGTGGAATTATTGGGCCAAAGCGAATGCACAAAATATTTACAAAATCAGAAATGTCTAGTATGGTGCTAGATGCTGTGTTGAAGGACATATGACCAAAGAAAGGTTTGGAACATACTAGTAGTTTCTGGTCCCTTTGGGAGTATGTACATGTACTCCTGCTATTTTTGCCTAGATTAAAATAAAATGCCTTTTTCGATAATGATATCTTAATATAGCTCTTTTTTCTTTTTGTTAAATAACTTTTTAAAAAAAAAATCTTTATTGTTTAAAGTATTACATGAATCTCCTTTTTCCCCCATTGACCTCTCCCCAGTCACCCCCACCCCCCAGCACATGCCCTCACCCTCCTACTGTCTGTGTCCATTGGTTATGCTCATATGCATGCAAACAAGTCCTTTGGTTGATAATGATATCTTAAAATTCATAATTGAACTCTAACAAATATCATACAACTGGGGTTTTAAAAATTTGGTCTGATTTTACATTCTTTTACATCTTCTTGATATCTCTAGCTTAGCCCTAAAGATACCAAAGAGTAATAACTTTACCAAAATTCTGCTTTCTTTCTAGAATACTTTCACATATAACACAAATTAATTATATGATCTTAAATCATCTGATTTCTCTGGGCCTTTGTTCCTTCACTTGTAAAATATTATCTAAGGGTTTGTCCTCTAAACTCTTAGGATCCTTATATCGGCTTGCCTGAGATAATTGGTTTTAACGTTGTGGGGAAAAAAAGAGTGATTTAAAAATTCCTCTGTATGGTGGTTCTTCTGATCATTGTCCCTCCTGCCTCTCTCCACGAACTTTTAGGATTTCTAAATTTAAGGGAAATCTATATAAATTAGTCCTAATTGAAATGCTTTTCTATGTCGATCTTCAGTCCTTCAAAGGTTTCCTTATAAAAGAAAATAATGGGGGCAGTTCTCTGTGAGGGAATGTCTGAATAGTTGGTTCTTATAGAAAAATCTTTAAAGTTGATGCTATAACATGAGGCATCTATCCAGTGGACAAGGGGGTGTAGACACCTGATGTCTAGCACTGCCACAAAGTGCTGTGGTCACAAGTCTGCATTTTTATGTCTTTCTCAAGGCTTAGACATGTCTAAATCTGACTTCTTTTTAGAACAGCAAATTCACATTCCTGCAGAAACTGATAGGGGAAACAGGATCACTTGCTAGCAGGGGAGGATGTATGCTGAAATTGAAAAATTCAAATCAGAAGGTAGTGGAATTCATTACAGAAATTTGGGAAGTAATGCTTTAAAACATTAGCGGGCATAATGCGTGGGTGATCTCTAATTTCATGCTGGAGAATTATTTATGTGATTAATTACTTTCAGAAGTCAATGTTCACATTGATATGCCGGCTTGGGTGGGCTGTGCAATCAGGTATTCTCCCTAATTACTCCTTCAGTACTATTAATTGAACAGTCACCCAGATCTGTCTCAATGGTCTGTGGCAAGATAATTAGCTGAAATATACATAAACAAACCTGCAGGGTACCCTCAGTTAGCAGTGTACACACAACTGCAGCTGGAGACTTCTCTTCAAGCTCAGTCAGCAAAGCAAATAGTCCTTTGAGTTGGGTTAGATGAGCTTTGAAAGGAAGTTACTAGGCATGAGTGTAAAAGAAAATGGACCAGATTTAAAATTCAAGGCTCAGTTGGAAGACACTTGACAAGCAGCTGGCTGGAAATTTCTGGTGTTTTGTGCTGCCTTCTTCAGTCAACAGGGGGTCGTAGAAAGAAGCTGGGATCAGACTGAAACAGCACCTGTTAGTTCCCATCAGAGGACTTAGGTAGTCACATGATGTCTTTGTTACTCAGTTTCCCCATTTGGAAAATGAAATAAACTAGATTATTGTTTTTCAACTTCTTTCCTTTTTAAATTGAAAAAGTGTTTGTCACAGACCCTTTGTTCCACTGAAATCTTGCCTTGTAATCCAAACCAGATTGTGCAGAGTAGGTCTCCCTTCACTGGGAGGGAGGAGCCCCTGCTGACATGCTCTTCCTGAGCCATGAGGGAGCCTGTGGGCCCTACACCTTCTCAGAGCATGTTTTCGGAAACTACAGAACTAAATCTGCATTTCTCAAGCTTGACTGTGCATACAAGTCACAAGGGATCCTGTTAAAATGCACGTGCTGATTCATTAGGTCTGGGGGGAGGTTGGAACTCTGCATTTCAAACAGGGCCCCAATGCTGCTGCTGGTCCACACTACACACACACTTTGAATAGCAAGGGTGGTGACTGTCTAAGGTCTCTTCAAAGAGGAACATCTTTAAAAGTGAGTGGAAGAAACGGTATTGAACTCTGACCTTCCTGTGTCTCCCATGGGCCTTCATGGGAACTGAACCCTCCTTGTACAGCTGGATTAATCTTTCCGTGTTTAGCTTTGATAAAGTTTGTTCATGAAAGGGATTCTTTTTTCTTTTATAAAACTCTAAATTCCAAATATCTCTATTCTCCTTATTTTGTGTTGACTATTATTTCAGTTTTAACAAATTACATGTCTGGGTTGCCAGATTTAGTATGAAAAGGGATTCTTTTTTCTTTTATATAACTCTAAATTCCAAATATTCTCTATTCTCCTTATTTTGTGTTGACTATTATTTGAGTTTTAACAAATTACATGTCTGGGTTGCCAGATTTAGCAAAATAGAGAACACCAGTTAAATTTGAATTTCAGGTAAACAGTGAGTAATTTTTTAAAACTATAGTTCATAGGACACACTTATACTAAAGAAAACTACTCATTTTTAAATTTGAAATTCCAATTTGTCTGGAGTCTTCTATTTTATTTGGCAACCCTCTCTATACGGAAACACAATGTTTTGGGGCCCTGGCCAGGCAAACTTGCAATCTAATTAAAAGAAACTACTCCTGTTTGTGGTTGTGCCTCTTTGCGTCATGGATCGTAGGTCACTTTTTCCTTAAAAAGAATCCTCAAATGGACTTGTCTGTCTTTGGGGCTGGCCAAGAATTCCAAAAATAACTAACGTGTGAAGAAAGCCCTAATGTCCTTTCACACATTTTCTGCTCATCTGAAATTGGTTGCTCTTCTTCAGGTGGAAGCTGTTTTGTTGTCCTCTTCTTCAGCTTGCAATTACTTGCCATTAGTATGTTGCCTTCATTCTCGAACTGCCCTGTGTATGATCCTGAAGAATTAGTCAACATAACCCAGAGCTGGCACATGTCTGAGATGAGAATCGTCCCAGAGCATGTAGAGAACAGCTACACACTGGGATAACAGAGCCATCATATTATTTAAGGGATTTTCTAAAAGCTAAAATATTCTTAAAACAAAAATTAAGTGCTTTTCCATTAGCTGTTAAATTAAGTACATTTTTTTTCATATGGGAAGAAACATCTTTTAATCATACATTTCAAACATTTAGTGGCCATTAGTTTCTTTCAGAGTCTTTCTTTCAGAGTGCTTCACAGGCCTCACTACCAATAACATCACCGGGGGAGGTTTAAAAATTAAAATAAAAGTACTTAGGTTGAGGCCCATCTCAGCTAACTGATTCAGGATCTCTGGCTGTGGACTATGCAGGTGTATTTTTAAAAAATTCTTCAGGTCGGTCAGATGCACAGTGAGGGTTCAGAACCACTGTCAAACCATATTTCTCTTGGTCCCATGTCCATATCCCAGAGTGTCCCGCTCTGAGCTTTTGCCTGTGACATTCCCACTCATCTGTCCCATAATTTACTTCATTATGTTTGCCTATCCAAACACTATCCATTTCACATTATTTACAAGAAAGCTTCCCGGATCTTCACATATAGATTAGAAGTCACCTTTCATTCTCCTGCATTGTCTCAGACATTTCGTGGTACCTTTTCCCTCTTATTCTGTGACTTCTTTAGAGCGCTCCACTATGCGGCTTACCCTTCATTCTTGACTCAATCCCTGTTTGCTGGCTTGCTATGATGGTCTATTCCTTTGGACCTTTTCTATTTCTTTTTCCCTCTTCAATTTGCTTCCTTTCCTGGTTTATAAACACTAAATGTTAACATGTCCTAAGGTTTAGCTACAAACACTAAACTCTCTTTCTGTCCCTAGCATTCTTTTTTATTTTATTGGGTTTCAATTTGATTATATTCTCACCTTCATCCATTCCTTTTCCCCCGTGCTTTTTTTTTTTAAGGCACAGATGTGATTTGACCATCAGCTCAAACCAAATCTGCTTAAAATCCACCCCTCATGTTCATTCCTAAACGAACTCTGTCTTTTGGCATTTCTAATTCTGTTCCTGGAAACAAATTTCCCAGTTGCTCAGATTTTGTATTTTTCCTTCCTTCTTTCTTCTTCACCTCATGCATTCAATGCAGAGAATCAGGACACCCTCCACACCTTGACCACCAATTACCTACAGAATTGTTGGAAACTGTTTAATTTCTTGGAATCTCAATTACTGATCTGTAGAACAGCGATAAAATGTCTACATTTACAAACCTCATTGGGAAGTAGGTGAGAATAAAAGATGATTGGTTGTAAGCACTTTCAGACACAAAGTTCATGCAAGTGAAAATTGCTAAATTCTATCTTTTTCATTCATGTGGCTCTTGAATTAGCCCCATTCAATGGACACCCTAATTCAGCTCTCAACTATCAAGTCATACATGGATTATTGATACAGCCTCCTAATTCTGCTCAAGTATTCTTTTACTCTACTAGCTTTCTCCACCCCCTTTCTATTTTCAAATTATATTTGAAAATATACCTGTCAATAGATATTAATATATAGTTGAATAAGTCGATTCCTCTTGTCCTTTCTCGACTTAATGCTCTTCTGAAATCATGTACTTCTCTTCCATGTAAAATGTCATCTCCTATTCTTTGCTTAGGCAGAGCATAACACTTTTCAAGACTGTTCAAATACTACCTCTTAAATGAAATCCCCCATGATTAATCTCTCTATCTTTCTTAAGAATTTTATGGTATTTAACTGCCCTCTTTATTCAGCATTGCTTATACTTTTGATGTTTGTTTTATTATTATTGAATTCATATGTGGCTATTTGGCTTTACAGTTTGTATGTTCTATATGTCCACATATATAATAAACTGGGAAATATGATTACACACAGGGTGACCATATGACATTGTTTTAGAGTGGGAGAACTATTAACAATTATATTAGGCAGCGGATATAAACTGGGACAGTCTAGGCAAACTGGGATTAGATTTACTCTAGTTACACCCCTGTGATATTAATCACATCTACCAAATTGCACTGCATAAATAGGAGCTTTGGTTGCGACTGATTTCCCGTGATACAAGCTGAGAAATTTCCAGTCTTCTTTAGCGTTAGCTCATAATATTATGTTGATACTGCATTTGGCAGTACCTCTTGATTTTTTGAACCACATTGCCACAGTGGTTGTTTTCTACTAAACTAGAATAATAATTTGCTATTAGATAGGCAATTTAATCTGAGGAAAAGTAATTTGCAATGAATTTACAGGCCAGTTTGTTGCTGCACAGTGGCTTGGTTAAAAGACAAGATAATGCTGCTCTGGCCATAAATGTTCTAATAAAAGTCTAATGTGAGTTAGTGTGACTCGGCACGACTGGCTGTATTCCTTAAGAGGTTGTTCTCATAAAGTTCCTTGTATCTGAGCATCAATGTGTTTCTCACATTGTGAGGTCAAACAAAAGCTGGCAAATTAAGCTCTGTTTACCCATGACTTAACAATGGTAGTCAACTGTTTTCTGTCCTAAAATGTTGTGTGCTTTAATCCATATTTAATCACAAGATTATAACACAACCCAATAAAATCACTTATGTCATCAAATTTAAGAGTAGACACTAATCATTTGAAGACTATATCATTGGACACTATATCATTTATTAACTATAAAATCTTTTACTTAGAATACTTTATTATTATACCCACTTTTCACTGAAAAACATTATAGGCAATTGTTATCCTATCTGCAGAGATGAATGAATGAGTATTTATCGTAGGCTTATAAAGGCAGCAAGGCAAGGCATATTTATTTGTCTCTATATAATTTGGAAGTCAGTCAGAGATAATGATTTATTCCTTTAAGAGGAGATTCATAGAGGAAAGCTAACTGGTTGAATCTCTCCTCTTAGCTCCTCCTGATAAAGATTGGGGATCTACACCCTGTCCTGTCTGGAAAACAAATTTGTACCTCTTTGGAATGTGACTCAACTGCATAATTTATCAGCACAAGAGAGTTTCAAATGAGAAGAAAAAAGCACTTTGTCCATCAGTAGTGATTATAATATAAAGACACAAAGGACCACAGAGTTAAATAACATAGAAATGTGGTAAATGCCAACTTAAATTTCAGAAAATATGTTTGAATACACATTATTTAAAAATTCCCTAAGGCTCCTTGGCAGAGTGGGAAAGAAGGAAACAGAGTAACAGAAGTGATTTTGAGTGATCAAAGCAGTTTAAATCTTAGGAGAAAGAAAGAAAAAGCATGAAGACAGAACGCAAAACACAGAGGACTTTATTTCTAAGTGGAAAATGCCAAGTATGCTTTGCTTCTCCTACCGATATAAAGAAGCATATATATTTGACTGTCAACTTCTCTTCTTAGTAAAATTTAAAAAGTTCATTTGTGGAGAGGACTGTGAAATAAAGGAAAAAGCAGCACTTGGTATCTGGTTCTATGTACTTTCTTCTGTTTCATGTATCCCCTCATTGGGACAGGTTTGTTTAAAGCACTTTACAATCAGTTCCTTTCCTGATAAAAGCCTTTGTTTTTATGCAGACTTTTTACAAAAGACAAACTGGAGTCTTGCTTGCCATTTCGAGACATGAACATGAAATCTAAGGCATTAGCCATAATATGAATTTCCTTAGAAGTTGTAAAGTTGGTGCTCCTTCCCAATCTCAGGTTATTGCTGCATAAATACTTATACTCTCTGGATAGGAGAATTGTAGTCTTCCTCGCTGTGTGGGTATGCGTTTATTTTTTTACTTTGTGTTACTCAAAAAAGAGATGTCTTCAAAAACTGCAAGCATGTACAGTCATGACTTCTATTTTACTTTGTTTTTGTTTTGTATCTTTCAACTTTGGGAGAGGGCACAAGAACATCCTACACTTACAGGAACGGAATGAACCTTAACTTCATTAATTACAGTTCAACCTGCTATATAATATATAAATATGCTCTGTGTACTGGCCTGAGTACCACTTCTGAGTGCCTCTGATTATTAGAAAGTCTTTTTATTGAGCCCATATTCATATATTCATAGTTTCTCCCCAGAGAACCTCGTGTCCATCCCTCAGATCCATTCAGATCAAGTCAGATACTCAATCATGTGACAGCCAATTAACAACTGGTGAGGAGCTATTTTGCTCCTCCTTTTATACTTATCTGTGCTAGAAATTTCCTTTTCCTTCATCCATTTCCTGCATGGATCAGAGGTCCTTAATATTCTTAATCTCTCTCCTCTGAACACACTTTAGGCTGGCCATGTTCCCCTATAAGCATGGGGTGCAGAATACACCCTACACTTTGGTGAGATGCCTTCCTGTCTTTTAGGAAACATGTTACATTTTTAACTTGACAGTCACATACTAAATTATACATTTTGATATCACTTTTCTCACTAAAATTCCATGTTATTTACTTATCCTCCTCTACATCAAATTTCCTCCATATCAAACTTGTATATATTCGAGATTCAAGTATAATTATAAGCTACTGAATCACATATATTTCAAAGTCAACATCAAGGGAAATTAGAAAAACTAAGGAAAAATATATGTGACATAAATTGAGATGTAAAACAAAATATATAAAATTAAAAGAGGATCACTCCTTATTAGAACCATAGAACTTTACATTGCACTAAGATTTTGAAAAACTATCATATATTTTTCTGTTTATAAAAGAAAAAGTTTTCTTCTTTTAACAAGTATCATTTCTCCTTCAAAGTCTTTGGCAAAGACAACACTTGGCACAGAGTCAGTGTTCATAAAAAGCTTTTTTGAACAGATGAATGGCTTTTTCATTAAAATATAAATGCTATAATTAGCTGAAAGTAGAGAAGGTAGTGATATAACTAATAATTCTGACTAATATGAAAAGGGGTTTTAATTTTGAATCAAAATGATTTTGTTTATATAAGAAAGATTTTATAGAGTCATCACCTCAAGAAAATAGAGCAAACTAATCTTACTCTATTTGCAAATTAAAAGTACCTTTGGCTAATCTCTTCTAATAGAATTACCATTAGTGTGATTATTTCTGTCATTTAAAATACATTTCCTTATATTTTTATCCCCTAGATTCTGAAATTTTTTAACACCTGGAACTAAAATCCAAAATTTTAATCCTCTACCAATCACAAATCACTTTAGTATTATTTATATAACAAAGCATGTCATAATAATCAACTTATTTTCAGTTGTTTTGTATTTCTGCCAGAAAAAAAATGATTGTATGTGGAATTAGTGGGAAAAATAATCTTATAATTGAATAAATTCATTATTATTGTGAAGCAATAATTACTGCTAAAATTAAAGTTCTATTCCTGTTTCCACAAACAAGATGACTTAAGTATTTATTTTAACAAAGAACAGTTACCAAAGTCACAAGGAAGAAGTTACTCGACAGTTGATATTGTAAGTGGAATAATCTCCTTTTAAAAAGGTAACAGAGGAAAGGAACTGAACACTTAAAACATATAACATGTACTTACAGATGCTCATGTGAATTATAGCTCTGCAAGTTTTTATGTATTTATTCATTTGGTTCTTTCATCTACTAACTTCC